>NW_022639551.1:188010-219786 GCF_010583005.1 Odontomachus brunneus
ATAAATAGGAGCATTGCTCGATATGTGACGAAAACGAACAAAAAATTTTTAATGTAAAATCCCAAGCTGTCAGTTAGCGTAATACTTGTCTAATCCAAATATTCTGCATCTTGTATATACTGAAAGTGTGGATGCTCCAAACAGAAAAATCTTGAAGAACATTGTTTTACCTTTGCATTTGCATTTGGAAGCTTAAAAATGTCGAAAAAGTTTGCAGAAAGATTTCTACACATTTCCAGAAATCAGATAGAAAAAAATATAAATGTTTACTTAGAACGTTATAATCATATATAATTTCAACATTACCGCAACCTCCAAATCAGTATCAAAATTTGCTTTAAACATTACATATTATTGAATAATAATATTGCTGTAATGTTTACTATGCATAACAATTGCATTTTTGAGCGGGAAACTATAACATTAATGTACTTACTGTTACTCAAGTAATATACTTAATTATTCAATGTTTACTGGAGTACTTCACAGTATGCGTGTCAGTCTCTGACGCAAAACACATTGTAACATACGAAGTCAACACGCAATGCTTGCTCAAATTCCGCATCGCGCGCCGGCAATTCAAAAATTACAGACAAAAATTAATGAGACAAACCCCCAACGACAATCTCGCGAATTGGTGCGTCGATCAGCGAGCTTCTCGTCCCTTTGTTCGTCCGCTTTCTTCGTTCGCACCGCGAACTTGAAACTCGCGGCAGGAGGCTGAGAAGAATCGCGTTGGCGCTTCGTCGCGGTCGCAATAAGCGCGCGAGCTAAACGGACGACGGCGACGATGGGACCGGTGAAAACTTAGAGAGCGAAAAGAACTCTCGCACGACTAAGGAGGAAAGGCATGGGGAAGACTTACCGGAGAAAATCGCGAATCTAATTCACGATGAGGGAACCGCGTCGGTCTTTACGAGTGTCCGCGGTTTTGCAGCGGACGCGGCGCCGAGGAACGTCGTAAAGCCACCCCGAGTTATGTGACAGATCGGATGAGTAGCGCGCGCGTTAGTCGCGTGCGTGCACTTAGGGTTTCAATATTCAATCGGACCTGACACTAGCCGGGTACGCGATTATTCGGATAACGGATAAACATGACACTTCAAAGTCGGGTTACGCTGCAGATCCGCGTATCTTATGAGATATACGAACAGTTGAAGCGTCGAATTCGAATTCGAACCTATATCTACAGTGTCCTCCATAAGTTTGGAAACACAGGTAAAAATAAGAATTATAATGGATATTTTATTATAATTCGCATTTACCTTTACAAAGTCGGCATTTGTCATTTGATAGAGCGAAGTTTTAAGTTTAAGAATCCACTTTCTGTGTGTATTGCTGTGCAATGAAGTTTAATGATGTCATGAGCAACCGAAGTCAAAATGCTCAATTTGAAATATAAATAATTTAAATATTTTAAACTAACGAAAACGATGAGCATAAAATTTTTCATGATCGATTTAATTGTTTTATGGCTTGTATTTTTTTAATTAATTTATTGTTTACTATAATTACTTCAAAGTTTAGTTAAAAATTTGAAATCACTGGTCACTGGTTCACTAATATACATTTTAACAATATCCATCATATATCGATTTTTGTTGCGTCATTCCAGCATTTGCTAGCAAATATGGCATTACAATATTTTTTAAGTGATGCAAAAATATATTGTTAGCAAGATCTATAAAGATATCGTCAGAGTTCATTGCCATCACCAGTTCCTCTTCGATCATCGAGGTTAAAGCAACAAAGAGCACGGTCAGAACAAGAATGGGTGTGATCGCTATGGGATCGAAACGAAGGAACAAACGTACGAAGCGAAATGATGCAGTGCCCCATGAAATATCATATTTTTTTATTTAAACAAAGCGATCAAACATTAGTTAGATCACTTGTCATGGGTAAACTTTTATATAGCCAGTATTTACTGAGAAAGCAGATACACACACACACACACATACACACCAGAATGTTAAAAGGATGTAAGTGCAGTGTTTACTTACAACTTTATATGATCATATGTAATTTCAACGTTAACGCAACCTCAAAATCAGCGTCAAAGTTTTTTGTAAACATTACATATTATCGAATAACGTCATAATAATATTATTGTAATGTTTTTTTGTTTACTAGGCATAACAGTTAACTATAACATTAATGTACTTATTCTTACTCCAGTAATGTACTTACTATCATTCAATTATTACTGCAACACATACTTCACACTATTTTTTATTCAAACAAAGCGATCAGATATTAGCTAGATTACTTGTCATGGGTAAACTTTTTTTTATATAGCCAGTATTTACTGAGAAAGTGGATACACATATACACCAGAATGTTAAAAGGATGTAAGTGCAGTGTTTACTTACAACTTTATGTGATCATATGTAATTTCAACGTTAACGCAACCTCAAAATCAGCGTCAAAGTTTGTTGTAAACATTACATATTATCGAATAACGTCATAATAATATTATTATAATGTTTTTTGTTTATTGGACATAAAGCTTGATCTATAATGTGTTATTTGCTTCCTATTACTTTTTCTTTATCTCTTTCTGACTCAAACCTTAAACCTTAAACTAAAAAAAGATAGAAAACAAGAAAAAGGAAGCAAAGAACATATTGTAGATCAGGTTTTACAGTTAATTATAACATTAATGTACTTGTTTTTACTCAAGTAATGTACTATTACTTAACTTTTAACTACTAAGTAATGTACTGTTATTATCATTTAATTTTTACTACTAAGTAATGTACTGTTATTATCATTTAATTTTTACTGGAACGTGTACTTCACACTATGCATGTCGCTCTCCGACGCAAAACACAATGTAACGTACAAAGTCGACATTAGCCTTCTCAAAGATCTGAAGTACTATTCCGCACACGCTTACCGACAACTGTCGGATCGGTAGACGTTGTTGTGCAGCTTTTCCATGGTATAAGGTAAATGTCGCAATGTCCGGACATGTACCTAATTCCGGACACTCTTATTATTTTGAATATTTCTCTAAATATTTCATCTTTCAACGTACACTGAATATAAATATTAAATGTATGTATATCAATATAAATATTAATATTAAATGTACTAAATATAAATATTAAATGTATGTACATCAATATGTATATATTGTACGTTGAAAGTTGAAATATTCATATTCAAATGTAAAAATAATAACAATGTACGGAGATTGGTACATGTCCGAGCCTTGATTGGTATATTTACCTTAAAAAAGCTGCGCAACGACGTCTACCGATCCGACAGTTGTCGGTAAGCGTATACGGAATAATATCTCAGATCTTTGAGAAGGCTAATGTCGACTTTGTAACGTTACATTGTGTTTTGCATCGGAGAGCGACACGCATAGTGTGAAATACGCGTTCCAGTAAAAATTGAATGATAGTAAGTACATTACTTGAGTAAAAACAAGTACATTAATGTTATAATTAACTATAAAGCCTGATCTACAATGTGTTCTTTGCTTCCTGTTTCTTGTTTTCTGTCTTTTTATACGGAATAGTTTTAATAACATTGATTGTTGTGACTAACGACGACGGCTGGCGGATTAGTGAGGATAGCTTTGCGCTTTTCGCTCATTGTTTTCATTCTCGAGCGTCTGTGCTTGAGTGTAACATTATGTTTCAGGCCGGCACGCGGCGTGTGTGGTATATTCGAATTTCCGTTAAGTGATCGATATATTTTGTTGACTCTTACAACGTTTAATCGTGTTCTCGCTAGCATCGCGTTAATTAATACGCGATTTTCCGATGCAATATATATCAGTGTTACAATGAAAAATTCGATGCAATCAGGAATTGGGTGCCAGAAAGCCAGAACATATTATTTTTAACCGTGTTACTTATTTATTCATATTAATTATTTAATATTTATTTATGTTATCCGCAAACTGTAATTAAATTTTGGAGTTATATGATTCATCGATACATTGCTTATTGAGATTAATAATTAAGATTAACTCTTTCTTAGGTGCATGTATATAGATGTAATTTGAAGACTATTTCATCAACAGTCAAAGACACGTGTGTTTTTTATAATATATATAATCTATTATTTATATTGTATGTATTTTCTCAAAAAGAAGTATATATCTTAGTGGAATATACATCTATTATAGTGATAAACCAAACATTTCTAAAGTAAGATAAAGAAACACACGCGCCTACTGAAGGGTAAAATGCAAATAGAAAATATTGAGCTAAACCCAGATATTAGACAATTCCGAAGCTTCCTTTAAGCTTCGATGGGCGGAGAACGATCATAGTCAACATAATTTCGTCAGGATAGAAAAATATTTTGCATAACATTGTATCACGAAATTCTCTCCATTGATCTTTCAAGTTCAACGAAATTCGCGAGTCAAAATGAAAATTTCGTCTCGGCCAGGAATCTCGCTCATAGAACGATGCAGTAAAATACCACTACGACCATCACTTGCCTCGTTGCATGGCGCGTAAAACGGCTCTCGTAAAGTGGCGAGATGAATATTTCGGCGCAGCGAGGGATCCCTCGCGATCGGCGGATTGTTTTACCTCACGGCGGAGTCCATAAGCTCTCGGCAGTCGTGGTAATAATGCCATTGACCCGGAAGACGTCCGTCTGGCTCGTCGTCTCGCGATTTATGAATACGAACGTCCGCTGAGGACCAACGAGACCGGCGTTTACAGAAATATCGCGCGTATAGTTCACTCCGCGATCGTCGGGATATAGATGGGTGCTGAGTCTGTTGTGTATTCATCACGCTTGACGTCCAACCAACATCGCTTTCAGTCAAATCATTTGAACAACAATCGGGGAACGTCGTATAATTGTGCCGATAAATAACAATTCTTCGTAATCCTTCGTTTCCTTGTCGCTCGCGTTATTCTTAATGCTTTCGATCTCACTTTTGTTTTGAGATATTTCAAACATGTGTATGTCATTACATGTAGAAACGTAAATTATGCTTCGTTGGCACACTGATTTCTAACCGATTTTGTAAAAGGAGGCTCTCAGTTTATCTGTATGTACACGAAAAGAACAATAGGATCGTCCCACACATAAATCTGGTGGTGTCGACTAGATTAATAGTAAAATATTTAATATACACGGAAAAAAAAGTTTGTTACATATGGGCAACTAAACATAATTTGTTAGCCACTTTTTCTTTGCTGCAGGAGCCAATTTCCTTGCTAGGATAACAAGAAAATCTGCTCCTGCAACAAAAAAAGTAGCTAAAGCAGTAAATTATGTTTAGTTGTCTATCTCTAGCAAATTTGCTGTGTTAGCTACTTTTCTTACTATAGGAACTAATTTTTCTGTTATCATAGCAAGGAAATAGGTTCCTGCAGCAAAGAAAAAGTAGCTAATACAACAAATTATATTTAACTGTCTATATGCAGCAAATTAGTTTGCTGCAAACCCTTTTTTCCGTGTAATACTCAACATGTAAATGGAAGCTTAACATAATTTTTACTACAATATTTCCTCCTCGTGTGCAATATAAATTTTAATTTCAAAATTCTTTATTTTAATAAATAACACAAAAGGTAAATTTTTATCTCATTGTGGTACACACACACATACACATATGTATAACTCCCAACGGGGTCGAAAGGGTTAATCCCATTGCCATCACCCGCACTTTGCGGCCATTCCGCGCGCGGTATGGTCGATCAAAACTTCCACGGTAGCCGTTGGGACAAGGCAGAATAGAGGAACGAGGGCGTGTGTAAAATTCATGGTACGCGCTGGGCGCCATATCCCGTCCCTGGCTTCTCCTCTCGCTCGTGGTCTTGAACAGATATTTTCGTCTCTTTACGAGGACGCGAGACACGCCGTGTATTTTTGCCTTCGGCGTTTCCAGCCCTGTCAGGGTGAGCGATATCGCCGGTTCCGCGGCGTTTTCCTCCGCTGACGAGCCGCGTTCCCTCGTTCCGACACGATAAATACTGGTTCCGTCCGGTCGAAAACGCATCACACAAGCTGAAACGGCCGCTGTCGCGGCAAGCGACGTCCCGGTCCACCTCGTTGTCATCCCCTGATCCTGAATCGATTCGTAAGGAAATATCGTCCGAGCGTTCAAACTCTCGGGAGAAGAAAAGAGGGGGAGAGATGATTTTTATATCGCGGTCGCAACCGAAACGGCACGCCGGCCCCACGCACCGTTCGTGGGAGGGAAATCTTCCGGTCCCGCTGTGAAACGAGACACAAACAATGCGACAGGATCGCCTCGCTGTCCCGTTTATGAATCTCTTCATTGCGTGGGTTGTCGCGCGCGCACGAGAACGGAGGGTTGGGAACGGAAGGGAGACGCAGCGAGGATGCGGGCTGTCGTCTCGCCTCGTGGAAACAAACGAGATGCTACTAGACATGCTGGTGGGTTCTCTCTCTCTCTCTCCCCTCTCTCTCTCCGCCCTCTCTCTCTTCCTCTCTCGCATCTCAAGACGTCCACGACCATCCAGATCTCGGGTCTCGAGATGCGCATAAAATGTTGCGAATGCTTTTACTCTTGCTTTTATCGGCACGACGCGGCGCGCCCTTTAATTTGCCGGGGCGACTCGGGCGACGAGCGGCGTGCGAGCGCTCGCGAATCCTTGAACTTCACTTTATCGAGATAGGCATTCTCGCTGTGGAGCATACGAATACACTTTCTCGCGGACTCGCGCTTTTTAATTCGCCCGTTGATGTCGGTCGGCCGTTTCGCCCGAGCTCGCGCCCGCGGACGGATCCGGGCCGGGACCGTTTCGCGCGCGCTTATAAGGCGCGGCCGATCCGTGCTTTCGGCTTATCGGAATACGCTCGCGCGATGCGTCGCGACACTTCTCGTTCCGCTTGTCGCGCGACGTTACTTTTGCATACCCGCTCGTTCAGATCTCACCTCGCCGCGGAGGAGCGAGACGCGCGCGCGATAATTCGTGCGAAGTGTACGGGATTTTTCCGCGCTCACCTCTGAGACATATCGTCAACGACCTTGCCCAGAGTTAGAACGCCGGTGCTCGATGGATCATTGGAGTTAAATGCCGTTGGGACGCTCGGATAGGGGATGATCTACGAGGGACGCGTCGACGTTGTTGACAGTTTGAAAGCAAAGTTAAGATAAAACATAGTGTTGTGTTGTTCCAAAGGAATTGGTATCATATAAAAAAAAAGAATAATATCCAAGAAGAAATTGAGAGAACGTCGTTTTCTATTTAACTAATCTTTCCCGATCTTTGCCAATTTATTTATTATTTAGTTGGGAGTTATTTCTAGATTGCCAATGTTAGTTATTGGCAATAACAGACTACTATCATTGGCAATGTAAAGTTAATAAATTACTGTTTAATAAATTCAATTACCGATTAATCTTTAGCGATCGGTACACTGTAAAAAAATTACAGTGCATTACATAAATAATAATTGTAAAATTGCATAATTAATAGGTTGAAATTTATCTTAAAACAAAAAATTAACAAATTTTTGCTATCTGTTGCGTAATTATACACTTTTTATTTATATAAATTTACATACTTTTTTATAGTGTATTAGAAAATATTTTAATAAATACAAAAAGACCCTACAAAGATAAAAAATTACACTAAGTATATAAAAACAAGTAAATTGTACTTAACTCTCTATAAAAAAAACATAACGAAAACTTCAATTAAAAATCTCTAAATAAATGGTTGTGTAAAAAAACAACCTAACAAAACATTTTTATCAAAAAAATTATAAAAAGTAAAACTCAATTAAAATATATGAAATTAGTAAAATGGTCCAAGTACATGATTCATTAGTATCGAATTACATTTACATACTTTTTACAGTGTATTAGAAAATACCCTAATCGTGAAAAAATGCCGCGACTCGTCTACATGGAAAAAAAGATTTGCTAATATATGGACAACTAAAAATATTAGCTGCAGGAGCAAATTTTCTTGCTTTCTAATACATATGTTAGCAAATCTCTTAGCTATCACAACTAAATAACTTTGCTATGAAAGCAAGAAAATTTGCTCCTGCAGCTAATCCTTTTTAGTCGTCCATATATTAGCAAATCTTTTTTTTCCGTGTACGGAAGTATCAAGCACGTCGTCCCTCCTCGATTGGCTCACTCGATCCTCCTCGTATCACACGGTGCGCGTAAACACGAGCGCACGAAGCGTACACACAATTACGCGGCGTTGACCGCCGGCTGAGAGTCGCGCGCAGCGCGCAGTGCACACAGCTGTAGTACGTAAAAACAGGGTCCGATTTGTCAGCGAGCGGCATCGCGATGCGCACACGGTAGGAGCCCGTCGAAGGAAGACATTCCCTTGCCAGCTTCGGCCGGCCTGGCTGCCCTCCCCTCGTTCCCTTCGACTCCTCTCGTCCATTCGTGCGAATGGCGAGAGAGCCGCGCGGTGGCGAGAGCGCGCGGTGCCGTCGCGATACGTACCGCACGCGCGATTTATCATTGGCGCGCCGTCCATTGATAAATTCCACGCATTCATAACGCCGCGGCCCGCGTCGTTGTGTGCCAGGGGCCCTCTCGGCCCTCCGCCGGGCCGCGGGGGGAGACACACGATACCTGGCCACGATACGATACGTCGCGATAGCGACGCACAGCGCGCGCACACCCGCGCATCCCTTCGCACTCGCCCGCAGGTCGCTTCGTTTCGCGACCTGCGACGGCGGCGCGAACACACGCGCGCCGAGCCGGTAACGTGAGATGGCGGGCGAACGAGAAGTCGTCTCGATTTAAACGGTTTTGCGAAAACTTGCGATTGTTGCGCGGGGAAAAAACTCTCAGTTTTGCGTCGCTGAATGGTGACGGGAAACGCGATATCCCCACTGAGAGAAAAATGTATGATATTCGGAACTATAATGGCATAGTAAAAAGATTATAGTTAGGAATATCATTTTTATAGTAAATGTCACCATAATGTTTGTAATATTTACAATATAAGCATAGTATAACTGACTCGCGTAAAACTTTTATCAAGAATTATAATTATTTGAAATAATAAATAATTATTTGAAACATAGTAAGGTAGCAAATATTAAATGGTAAGAGAAATCAACTATTTTATATAGTCAATACAATTGGAATATTTGGAAAATATGGGTACATGTAACTTTATTCCCAAAGCGTGCTTTACTATACACATTGAGTAATAAGATGGTGACTATAAATGTGTGTTCATTCTGCTATATCTTCTCGTGTTTAGATGAACTATAAATATATGTTTGAGGCCAAAATGACTATAAAATATAGTGAGATTATAGTTATTCCAACTATTTTTTCTTTCAGTGCCTGTTATCGTGCCCAAAAATATCGTCTGATCGTTCAGCTGTATTAACCTTTTCAGGACGAAAGACATCTTTTGATGCTTTACGCCTTCATGCATGTATTTCAGAAACTATCGATCCGATATTCGCAAAAATTGGTATGTAGAGGTTTTTGGGATGCTCTTTCCAATTTTGAAGTAAAAAATATAAAATTTAAAATGGCGGATCAAATATGGCGATTTTCAAGATGCCAAATTATGTAAATATAACTCAATTTCTGTGGAACTTCGTACTCTCTAAATTTGAATTAGTGAAAATTTTAACTGATTTCCAATTTCGCTCTTCTTGGAGTTTATCAGTACCACACAAACTTTAGTTAGTAGATCAGGTCAAATCTAAAAATTTGTTTCCTTGGTCGACATTTCAAATTTCAAATATTCGATTTTAGTTTTCAAAAAAGTATCTTTAAAAAGTTTCATAGTTCAAATTTCACGGAATTTGAGTGATAGATATTTATATTATTTATCATTTTTTCCGCCATATTGGGTCCGCCATCTTGGATCACAGAATTTAAAAATCTAAATTCAATTTCGCATTCAACGACCCCATAGAATGCATACTTCCCTATAATTATCTCCCCGAGCAATCCCCCGTCCTGAAAGAGTTAAGAGGACCAAAGTGGATGACGAATTTCAAAGATGCCAACAACATAGTGACGATCGTTACTAACACGATTGCACTGTTTTCTTTTCGTATTTCTTGTGCATGCAGGTCTTATATAAATGTATTCTGCTTTGTTTTATCGTATTTAACGAAAATATGATATGCATATATTATATAAAATTTCTCTGCAAGCTTCTTGTATATTTTTAATTTAGTTGTAAAGATACAGCAATGTTCTTTGAAGTTTTTCTGAGCGAAGCGTACACATATGTTTGATATATACAGGCTGCAAAACGTTTGTATCAGGCGAATATTTACGCTAATTGGATGATAATTTTCAACGTTTTCATCGTTTTCGTCATATATTGAGCCTCAACTCATCTTTGCACCGTTTTCATTGCGTAAAAGTATTTATAATTCTGTGCAACCAATACAACGTAAATTTTGCAGAAAGAAGTCAGTATTTCATCGATAAAGTTTTCAAGTATAGCATTCAATTTCCATATATATTAAACATATACTGATTCTTCAGAATATATGGATGTTAAAATATTCAGGTCGAAAGTACAGCTAAAATTTCGACTCGCGTAATTTTACACTTTCGAGGCGTATCTCAGTTTAGTGATTCCTTCTTTTTCTAGTATTAGTTTGATGCCTGCCGTCTCACGTGAAAAAGTTACACAATGTATTGCAACATAATTATATCCTCTTCGACATTAGAACATTGTAAATATAATGTGTCGCTTGAGAAGTGCCGCACTAAAGATAAATGTTGAAAATTAACGCTGACATTCTAGAGTTGAGTCTAAATAGAACACTGACACTTTAGGATTGTCTGAATAGAATTTAAATTCAGGCTATGGTTTAATCGACTTTGATACGTGTATGAGTCAACTAAAACTATCAGCAACAGTACCGATAATCGCAAAAAACACCAAGTTTTTCTAGAATATTAGTGATTAAGGGAGAGGTCAATGATTGAATGTTTTACCCTGCTCGTTTTTAGAATAGTTTGAACACTTTTTCTCGACACACTTCGGACTATAGCTGATAGTACAATAAGGGAACTTGACTTCTGGGAATTAATAAAAAATAATTTGATCATCGGCTGTGTTCCAAACTGCATAAAAAAGTATTCAAGTCATGTTAAAATTAAATATACTGTGGTGACTGCCATGCGGAATTTATCTGTGAATTCCACAAAACTCAAATTCCCGGTGTTGAAGATATTCTGTTGTTTTCTATTCAATCATTTTCCTAATCGCCTAGCGGTATCATTCCTAATCAAACTAATAAAATCGTCAGCTATAAACTGTTGATGGGTTTCCTGCGGAAACTCACGTGTTACTAAGATACGGATATGACGTGTTAACGTGTTGAAATTACCATACACACAGAGAATACGGACTTTTATCTGTGACTCTTAAAAGAAAATAATCTCTCGATTATAATTATCACGATTGTATCTTAACGTAATGTAGTCGAGTAGTCATAACGTCGGAGTATCTTGAAAGCACCAATGAGCAATGACGTTTCTCGCCACCCGTGAGAAAGCAGCTCTTAGACGGCACGACTCGCTCGGCGGCTAATCGCCTTAATGAGACAATTAGGCGATGGTACTCGCTGATAAGACGAGTTTGTTTTGTCTGCCACGACGAGTCGGTGGTAGTCTTGCGCCGAGATTGCGGCGTGCCGAAAGGTTCTCGCGTGGCTCGTTTCGCTCACAAATAAATATTCATTATCGCCGTTTTCGTTCGCTAGACCGGATCCACAGAGCGCATATCGATGAGACAGAGGATAGTTCGCGGAACGCGCAAGAGATAATCGTCATGCGTGATATCAGCGGTTTATTTCACCACTATTGCACTTCATAGCGCGCGCGCTATCACCTCAACCAAGAGGGAGAAAGAGAAAGAGACAGAGAAAGAAAGGGTGTGAGGAATTAAAAATACCGAAAGAAAGGGGATCGTGGACTTGTATAGGAAGCTGGGACTACGCGGGGCATGTTGGCACATCGCACTTTTCAGAAAAACCACCAGAGGCAGCATACAATTTGTGACTCATACAACAATCTATCTGTCTAAGGGCCGTATTGATAGTCGTTACTCGAAACTTGCCTCAGCTGAAATACTCAGATTTGAATTTAGAGTCAAATGTGAATCTTTCAGCTGAATCGCGATTGCAAACGTAATGTTGCATATATTGTGTGATTCAAGTAAAAAACTCAAATTTGAGAGGCGGTTGCTCCAACTTTTTGGTAAATTAACTGATAGTTAAATCATATGTCTCTCTTTGTGTTTGACAACAACGATATTTATTTAAGATTAAGCTAAATTGGTACATTCTTTCAAAACTGAAAAATTATCTTTTGAAAACTGAAAAAATTTAAGCATACTAATATGTTCAAAATAAACTGAAAAAATTAGGAAAATGTGCTTAACATTTCAGTGAGAATTAGAAGTTTTTAAGTTTATTAGGAGATACAAAGTATTAAGTGTATCGGAAAGAGAAAATCGACGCGCATTCAAAATTGAAAATTTGACCAGAAAATATGTATTTAAATGTTCTTTACAAAGAAATATATATCTATACGTCTCTCTCACTCGTAGATCCTAACCCTAAACTTAAATTCGACAAGCGATGCCTGACAGACCGAATTCCCTCAAAAAAATATCTAACTTTCGTTTCGAGGTAATTTATATACTATCACCCCTTTTCTTGAAACAATTCACATAATGGTTTCCTACTAACGAGACAACGATTCCTTCTAGAACCGTCAATACTACACTGAGAGAAGAATTTAGTAAATATTATCAAAATTTGGTTACTATTACTAAATGATAGACGTAAATATAGCGGGCCAAAGCTATGGCAATACTTATTAATTAATTTAGTTCTGTAAAATAAATTATTTATTTGACAGAAATAAAATTTATTTGCTTCCAGAATATATTTGGTAAATAAAACTTATTGAATAGTTGAGCAAAATAAGCGATTTTGCAATAGTTACAAAATTTTTTATAGGTTCAACCGACTGTAATAATAGATATTGAAACGATGTAATAGCTGCAAATGAATGAATTTTTTGTTGTGTTGCAACAAAACATATTTATATTGGTAACAAAATAGAACTCGTACCTACTGAATTTTTTATTATATGGGATATAACGATTTCATAACAATTATCAAATATCTGTTCATAACTGTAATATATTTCATATTAAATATTTAACATTAAGTAACTATTACTAAATTATTTAATTGATGTTACTGTGAATGCAATTACGTCATACTCCCGATCTATTAAATATTTGGTAATTATTATCATATTTAGTATTAGTTACTAAGGATTCAATGAATTTCTGTAACTAAATGCAGTTTGTTATAGTTACCAGTCTTTTCTCTCAGTGTACTTACTGTTGGAGCGACAGGCAAAAACTGTTTACATTCCATTGTCATACATGAATCTTATTGTTAAATATCACTTAATAACGGCATGATCTCGAAACTATCACTCGCGACCGAAGTTTCTAGAATTGAATTCAAATCGCCGCTTATATAAGTAAAAAAATGTCATACATAGCCTCGGCCTCTCCTATGCATAAACTGAGCGTTCCACAAGAGGCTGCGAAAACTCGACCAGAAAAGCATGTCCTGTTAGCGCAAGCATTCGATCCTTTTCTGGCTTAACTGCTATTGGGGCTGGCTAGCTGGATGCAGTTAAGCTAAATAAAGATCGAACGCCTGCGGGCAGTGCAAGGGAACATTGCTGTCTTTTAAATCTTGCCATCAAACCTGTCACAAGAAGGTGCAGTCTTTGTCCATGAAGAAGACGCATCGCTCATACTTGTTTTAAATAATAATCGTACAGCGATCCCGACGATACGTTGTTGAATATTGATCTAATCCCATATCGCCGTTCGAGGGCTTCCGCTCGCGCTGCGCCGCGAGAGGATATTTTCGGAGCGCATAGGAACGCATCGGATCCCACGGTGCTTGGTCGAGTGTTAAGAAAACGATGATTCGCGCTCGCCGCGATAATAACAACAACGCTCTCCTTTTCTCCAACACCTTGTCTCAGGGTCGTCGAGTATCTCTCCCGAGGTAAGGTGGCAACGAGGATAAATGTAACACGACGAGGGAAGTGAGGGTGGCTCGCAAAAGGGGGAGTCCCTCGCGCCGGGCTGCTGCTCCTTCCGGAGCCGGAATCGTGGCAGAAGGGAAGGAGGAGAAGGAGGAGGACGAGAGAGGAGGATGAAGAGACGGGTGGCGCGAGGTGTGCCGCTGGTGGGTGCATAAACAACGTTGTAAGTCGACGAAGCACGCGTGGCTCGCATAAAATCTCATAATGCCCTTGTCCAAACAAACGCACGGTGGCGGTGTTATGGCGTTCGAGAATTTACCACTCCGGAATCTCCATCGAGAAAGGGAGAGAGAGAAAGAGAGAAAGGGGGGGGGGAGAGTGGGAGAGAGCCGGCCAAGAGTGGCCCGGCGGGAGGGTACTCTCCTCCGGATTGCGCGTAGGAGCGCAGCCTCTCAAATATCCGGCCGTTTAAATGCAACCGCGAGGTAAACTGCTGCCTCTGATATCGCGTCGGGACACGCGGCGCCTCTTTCTCTCTCTCTCTCTCTCTCATGCGCGCGCGCGTGAGAGCTTAATCCGATTGTCGAGATCGTGCATCTCTCTTTCTCTTTCTTCCCCTTCTTCCCCTCCGCTCTCCTCTTCACTGGGAGAAAATGCGAAATTATTAACGCACTGCAGCGGATTAACGGGGGTGCTCGCTCCTTCGTGGAACGCCTGGGATTATCCGAACTCGAGCGCCACCACCCGTCGGTTCGGTGGATTCGCACCGAAGGGATTTACCGTCCGCTCGACACACGTGTTCTACGATAAATTAGAAGGACCGACGGCAAAGGACGCTCTTATCCCTCGGACATTCCGCCGTTCGGATCCACGCATGTTCTCGTGCGCGATCGTGAGCAACAATTGCCATCCCCGGGAGGGAGCTGATAACTCAGAAGGAGGGAAAAAGTACAAGCGCGCAGATGGGCAGCCCTGACGGCGCGAGGAGACGAACGACACGCGAGCGAGCGGCGCGTGCGCGCGCGCTCGTCGAAGCGTAAAGCGAAAATCGCGGAGGGACGAGAGAATCTTCTTAGAAACGGCATAAAGATAACCACTCTATCCGCACCGACCGACTCGTAATCCCGGTCGCCCTCGGTATAGGACCGGACGCCGTTGACTCCTGTCCACTGTCAAGTTAACGACGCGTAATGACAGCTGACAGAGGCGGCGGACACGGTTTTCCAGTTAGATTTTTTTTCGCCGGCCGGACAGGCCCCGGAATCTGCACCGCGGAAACCATAAAGTCGACTCCCGCTCCCCGGCCTGTCCCTCTCTTGGCGGACTTTAATGCCGACGGGCGCGAGAACGTCGTTCGTTCGATTTTATCATCGATTCGCCGCGCCGTTGCGAGTCCGCGGGAACCGTCGAGCTCGGCTTTCCGTAAGTGGAATCGCGCACGCGCGGCACGCCGCGCTATCGCCATGACGCTGCGCGCGGCGTGTATGCTTTTATTGTCTCCTCTTCTGCTTTTTCGACGCGCGCGCGCGCGCGCACAGCACCTACGTCGAAACCATAAACCCGGCTAAAGTCGAGTAGTCGGGCAATTTCGTCGCGAAAATCGCTGTCCCCGGCAACGGCGATACTCTCGGACGATAAAGTATCGAGTTATCGTCCGGCTGTCGAGCGCGCTTATTCGCCGGACAGAAAAATGCGCAGAACGTCTCGCTTCTCGTTTTATTGGCATTTCGATTTTCCACCGCGCCGCGGTCGCCTGCGCTGCCGGTTTGAACGATAACGTAACGTTGCACGAAGATATTATTAACGTAAAGAATGTGTCAGTGCTCCCTCGAGCAAAAAGCTTTATTACTATTATGTAAAAAAAGTATAATGCACATAACACGCGCACGCAGAAAGTTTTCTTCGAGGATATGATATAAATATTCATTAATCGAGGAGGTTAATGTCCGCAGTAAGTCTCAATAAGTTTTAATCGTAGTAGTCTTGCCTCCAGCTAAGATATAATTATGATATAGAAAATATTTTTAAGGAAAGTATAGGAAATTTAGAAAGCAAAGAATAAAAATGTAGATGGAAATAACTTTCTCCAAGAAGTATGGAACTTTTTCAATAGTTTTGAAACGCGTGTAATAAAGAATTTCCATGATTATATCTTTCGTATATTTCATACAGAAAGAATTTTATAGTAAAAATTATTATAGAATTTTCTGTATAACCGAGGGATTGATTCTCAGGGACTAAAAGACATTCTATAGTAATTGATAGAGTTGAGAACGTTATCCCAAAAAAGTAACACGTCATCATTATTGTTACTTGTTTATAATACGATAAAATAAAATACGAAATTGATTTTAAAATGTAATTATTGTTTTCTAGCTTAAATTATTAAAACTGTAATAATCCTGACTCGGAGAACTAATATTTCTTTATGAGCTTGATTCTATCTTTTTATCTTTTATTATTCTTCACAAAAAAATTATTATCGGTATAGAATCAGGTTTTGCAATATTTGGCTCTTGAAAATTTTTAATAAATTTAATATATATAATAGATATGTTTAGTGTAATACACAAATTTGTTTCATGGCTTCTTACAAAAGTGAACTACATTAAACATAGCTATTATTAAATTCATTTAAAATTTTTAACAGCTGAATTGCAAAATCCGACTTTGCAGTAACAATCATTTTTACATAAAGAATAAGATAAAACGTTTGATAATGTTAAATCATGCGCCAAATATTTGTCCGGTCTTACAATTAAATCGATACTGAACTTTAATTATTACTATTTAATTAATTATCAATTGTACATTTTTTTTATTCCCTTTTAAAGTTGCTCTTAAAATACTGCCTCACCCAGGAGTCGAATCCTCGCTCGGCAAATGGAGATGCAGATTCGATTCCCAACTGAGATTAAATTAAAGAAAGAAATTCTCCACATTTTGAAAATAACACGTAGATTTTGGAGTTAATAATTAAAAAAGATTACGATAACGTAGCGCTACTTTCACCAATCTTCTTTAATTAATAACTTCAAAATCTATATATTATTTGTAAGAGGATTTTCGTTTAATTTAATCTAATTCACACACACGACAGCAGGTGTCGCTACACATCACAGCTCATGTATCGCATAACGCGTGATTATTCAGCAGTTTTTTTAATTAATAATTCAAAATTTTATGTGATTGTTTGCAAAATGATAGAGAACTTTCGTGTTCAGTTAATCTATCTATACATCACGGCTCCGTAGCGAATTGTCAAACATCCTATGTATATTAGTATGTAACATTTTTTACTTTTCTGATATTTCCTTGTATATAGAGAAAACAACGCTGTTATCGTAACTGAATTTTCTGTTACATGAGGGTCAAATAAAAACCACGATTGTAGGAACAGAAAGATAACAGAAAGGATCAGAAGATTTCTACTCTTTTCAGCCAATTGCTCTTAATTCTCTTCAATCGAGTTTTAATGCGGCAGAACGTTCAGACTAATGTTTTCACGGTAACAGAGATATTATTTCTCGTCAGCGAGTTTCTCGTCTGGTTCTCTCATTCAGTTCCACAAGCTGGAATTTATTTTTCATGTAATAAATTTGCATATCATCAGGATACAAAATATATCTGATCAAACTATTCGTTTATTGCTGCCGTATATAAATCTTCAGTATGAGCGTATCCCAGTCACGCAATGTAAGTCTTATAAATTATATTGCCGGCAGCATACTAAGTTATTCAAGTTTTCTGCAATATTTTCGGAGTGTTCCCAATTTCCATATTATTCGGCGCAAAAAGCAAAATAACGAGTGTCCGATTATTTCTTTCCGTTAATAAGAGAGTCAACGTTTCAGAAAAGTTTTCTTTCGCGTGATGTTCAAGAATTCTTAGCAACCGCGAGTTTTTCCGTCCGAGTTCCATTCCGTGTTTTGCTGCCTGCCACCGCGCTAATTGAGCCATTAACTCCGCCCTTTAATCTTTCGGTTCTTCCCCCGACGTTCGACTTCCTCCGTTCTCGGAACGGGAGAAGGAAGCTTCGAAAGATCCAAATCTCTCTCTCCCTCTCTCTCTCGGGCAGCACGAGGAACGGAATGCTCTGGACGTTACCTTATCGATGTATAACCGAACCAGTAATTTAGCGCTGAGGTGTTTTTCTTGTTTCCATGTTCTTCTTATCTTTTAATTTTTCTTTTTTCTTGTTCCTGGCGTCTCGAATGATACGAACTGCACATTTCATATGTGCATATCATTTGGATGATTAATCGGTCCGTTTCTGAAACATCGACGCGCGGCCGCGAGCATAATTCCACGATATTTATTTTCCGTAATACAGATCGCGCGCGGCGCTCGAGTTCGCACATACTTCAACTGACATTTCGTGGACCGTTGTTTATTATCCTCTCGCTTTGGCCGTCGTCGAGCGAGAAGCGCCTGTAAGCAAAACATTTTTGTATATACAGAGAAAACACGAGTATACCGAGACTATGTCTTCTTCTTTATTGGGTCCCCACGGCACGCCTCGCGCCGGACGCTTCGATTCTCGGATCGAGATCGGGGCGATTCACGATTTTCTAAGCGGGCCCCGAGAGAGCCGCGCGGGAGAGGGCACAGCATTTAGAAATGCGTGTCCTAAACCAACATCTTTATGGACTCGGTGTTTCTCCCGGGCCCGACTTATTACGTTGATTTATCGCTTTTGTGCCGCCGTGCCCACCTCTGCCCCCGTCGCGTCCCATAAGCACCGCGCTCCCTCACATGCCGCGCGCGAGGATCTTCCATAGATCTTCGAATTCATGGAGCTCGAAATCTGTTCGAGGGGCATTCGCGCGACCAGGGGCCGATCGGAATCTCCGAGAGGCTCCGGGAGACCTTCTCGATAATCAGATTCACCGGCGCTGCCCGCGGATCGAAATTGTAAGCTAGGCGACGCCGGCTCGTTCGTAGAACACGATTCAATTCAATTATCACGTCTCTTCCGACGCTTAACACGTCAGACTGGACTGCTCTACGTGTCGGATTAATCGCCGACTCTTTTCTCTTTTCGTCCCAATATCCTCCAAGGTATAAATTGAGATCAGTTTTTCGTACACTGAGAGAAGAATTTAGTAAATATTATCAAAATTTGGTTACTATTACTAAATGATAGACGTAAATATAGCGGGTCAAAGCTATGGCAATACTTATTAATTAATTTAGTTCTGTAAAATAAATTATTTATTTGACAGAAGTAAAATTTATTTGCTTCCAGAATATATTTGGTAAATAAAACTTATTGAATAGTTGAGCAAAATAAGCGATTTTGTAATAGTTACAAAATTTTTTATAGGTTCAACCGACTGTAATAATAGATATTGAAACGATGTAATAGCTGCAAATGAATGAATTTTTTGTTGTGTTGCAACAAAACATATTTATATTGGTAACAAAATAGAACTCATACCTACTGAATTTTTTATTATATGGGATATAACGATTTCATAACAATTATCAAATATCTGTTCATAACTGTAATATATTTTATATTAAATATTTAACATTAAGTAACTATTACTAAATTATTTAATTGATGTTACTGTGAATGCAATTACGTCATACTCCCGATCTATTAAATATTTGGTAATTATTATCATATTTAGTATTAGTTACAAAGGCTTCAATGAATTTCTGTAACTAAATGCAGTTTGTTATAGTTACCAGTCTTTTCTCTCAGTGTATTCACAGCACAAAATCTGTCTGAGAAGCACGACCAGAGCCCAGTCGGGATCTCAAAACAGCGGGAATTCATTCTGATAATTGAGTTTATCAATGACGGCGGGGTAAATCGAAATGGGGACTCGTGGAAGTCCGTAGTTTAATGAAATTTTTTAGTCTATTATACACGGAAAAAAAAGATTTCGTTGAATTAACCAAGTCTGGTCGAATATGAACGATTCAGAAATTCCGATTGAAATAACCCGAATTCTGTTTAAATTAACAAGATTTTTTGTAGACTAACCAAACATGTCTGGTTAGTCTACAAAAAATCTTGTTAATTTAAACAGAATTCGGGTTACTTCAGTCGGAATTTCTGGATCGTTCATATTCGCGACCAGATATTTGGTTAATTCAATCAAATCTTTTTTTTCCGTGTAGAGTCACTATAAGCAGAGTTTGGCCAATAACCGCGGTTTCGTCAATATCTTGCGAGAGAAAGGGATATATGATCTGTCTCTTCTTTTCTATCTTTACTTCACCTAAGTAGAGATAGAAAAGGAGAGACAGATCATATATCCTTTTCTCGCAGGATTTTGACGAAACCGCAGTTGTTGGCCAAACCCTGCTTATAATGATTCTGGTCTATTAATAAAAAATGAATAAAAAATGGAAAAAATGAATAAAAAATTCAGGTTTAAGGAAATGTCTTATTGATACTCATGATAATAAATATTTATCTTTATTTTATAAATACTTTTTATCTTTTGGATATATTTTCTCTTCATTTGACTTTCTTTTTCTTTGTTTTAATATCCTCCGCGCCATAAATTAAAATTAATCCTTCGAACATATGCAGTATAAAATCTATTCGACAGACATTCGCGCGGCTAATTGGGACATCAAAGTTGCGAGGGTCCACTTTGACAATCGAATTCACTGGCCTCGCCTGCAGATCGAAGTTTGGAACTCAACAGAGTTTTAGTCCGTTCGGAAAACGCGATTTTAATTCCATTTCCACGTCTTTTCCAGCTGTGAAACTCAGTTACTCCACGCGTCGGATTAATCGCCGATTCTTTCTCCTCCACGTTTTACTATCCTCCACACGGTGCGAGTTGAAATTAATACGCCGCTTATATCTCTCCTTTCTCGTAAATTGAAATCAATCGTTCTCTTGCGGTAGCAGCGTCGATTATCGTTAACGATCATCTCATCAGCACCCGTGGAGCATATTTCACGCTGATGCATGGGCGATCGATTGGTCAGCGATGCGCGTTGTAAACAAAGTAGCGGCCGATCTTCTTGAAACTTCTCCACCGACGCCCGGTATCGATGCCGGGGTCATCGGTGGAGGGTATCTCTCAAGAGGAGGAATTTAACTCTCCCTCCCTCTCTCGCTCTCTCGTTGTGAACTGCGCCTAAAAGATATCGAGATGCGTGGTCGCGCGGATGGGCGTGCATCCGATTATCTTGGTAACTCAATCTCTCCTCTCGAGTACGGCCGTAGTTCCTAGCCGGAGCTCCGCGATCTACTCAATCCGGTGCATTGAAGAAAATCACAGGGTGCCGCGGGCGATACCGCGAGATGCGTAACGGTGAGAGAGAGAGCGCGCGCGCGGCCAGTCTCTTCGAAAATCGAACGTCCTGTATAGAAAATTTCTTGGAACCTACTTACGATACAGTCCGACATAATCACTGATTCTGTTTAGAAGTGCAATTTAACCTGATTTGATTTATTTAATTATATACGCAGGAAAATAGTCTTTGGTCATGTAAAAAACGGGAAATACTATCGTAAGAGCGCAATAATAATAAGCTACAACAGTTATAAATCAATTCTGAATTGAGGTAGACAATCACGTAACGTATAATGGTTTAAAAGATAAAGATTATCACTAAGCAAGTCCACCCTGGGTGAATACTCACTGGCCAAGATGCAAAGCCTGAGACGACTAAATTTAGCTAAATTTAGCAATAAAAATTTGACTAAACTTATTAATGCCTCAAAATAAATGTAATAATATAAAGGTTTTACTAATAAGTAAACAATCAAGAGATTAATAAGAGCGTATTGATGCGACAGACTCTTATTGGCCTTTGATTACATTATGATGTTTCAAACGTGCGGTTCTAACATGAGAAAGCCAAAATTTTCCTACTATTCTTTCTGGTTTTCATTTTACATTAGAATTGAACAAAACACATACATATATATTGACTTTCTAGATAATTTCATTATCGAGTAAAATACTCAGAGTTTTAAAAACATTTCGATCTCTTGATTTTTATTTTATTAAATACAATAGTTGGTCTAAAAATGAATATAAAAATTCCATACAACATTCTAAAAATATACCAAAATTGCCAACTGAAAAGACGCGAGTTCTTATAGCATTTTTGTTTCAGTTTTAAACCCATGCTTCGAACAAGAGTGGAATTCTTAAAATGGTATAGTGAAACAAACATTTTTGGGCATTCTAATCGGGATCTATGCTGTGCCTGAGAACAAACCTTAGCATTTCTACACGGAGTCCAGCCCATTCAGTGGCAAATTGATATCGTCATTCTAACGCCGCACCATTAGTCACAATTCGAGACGGTCATTATTACCTGATCTGTCAGTCGACCAGTATTGAACGTTCTAATTGAAAAGTACACCGCGGTGTATCGTGTCCGTTTATAACCGCCTTGACGTGATCCCGATCGATTCTCTCACGTGAATACAAACTAGAAGTACGCGCGCGCGAAATTGCGCAATGTACATGTATATGCATGACGAACCGTATAGTTAAGGGAATAACATAAACCGTAATTTGCTCCAATCGCCTTACCGGTTATTGTACGTAATACCGGAGATGCTTACAACATCGTTACTCGCGCTAAGTAAGATCCTAGCGATCTCGCGCGGCAGCCACGATGCATGTCCCTTCCTCGAGCGTAATATAGCGCGTGTCGGAATTATGTAAAGCGGCAATAGGTAACGCGCGCGGCGCGCGGCGTCGAAAGGCGCGGATCTCGCGTTTAATCCGCGCCGCTCGTAAATCAAGGCCCGCGCCAGGTCGCGGCGCCGCCGAAGAAGCGCACCAGTTTTACGCCAATGCGAGCACACGCCGCGCCTTCCTCGCCACGTGTGCACCGCCAGCGGAAATTATTGCGCACCGGTACTATACCTGCGTATCTACGCGCGCTCTCGCACCTTCATCCCGCGCATCCTGCGAGCGCGCGCCGCAGCGCTCTGCCCACGCTTCTCGTTCTTTCAGAGGTTGATAACCGTCCGATCGCCGTGAGAGACTTGCTCCGACGGCTCCGGAGGAACCAGCGACACCTCGCACAATTGTAGCCAGGTAGCTTGCCCGCTTTTTCTGTATGAGTTTCGGAACGCATAGTCTTGTCTAATGGAAGATTTTGTCTAGAGAAGTGTTCTTTCTTTGGACACAACGGAAGTTATCAGTCGGTGATTGGATATATCAGCAGAATATTCTCAACATTTTCTTCTAGATGCAGCACAGATTCTTGTTAGAAAACCCAAATTTGCTCTAAAATTGCTTCTCCCACCATGATATTTGGGAGTTTCATTCCTAAACATGAATACTCTCTTTATAATCAAAATACAGAAATATTTTGGAAAATCTTTTTTATGTTATTAAACAGGAAACCCTATTTTTTCTTTGGACACAACGAAAGTTATTAGTCGGTGATTGGACGCATACATCAGCAGAATATTCTCAACATTTTCTTATAGATGCAGCATAGATTCTTGTTAGAAAACCCAAATTTGCTCTAAAATTGCTTCTCCTACCATGATATTTGGGAGTTTCATTCCTAAACATGAATACTCTCTTTATAATCAAAATACAGAAATATTTTGGAAAATCTTTTTTATGTTATTAAACAGGAAATCCTATTTTTACACCAACTATTGTTTTCAACTAAATAAAAACTCAAAAAAATGTCTGAGATATTTTAAGTGTTTTACTAGATAATGAAGTTATTTAAAAAGTCTATATATATATCTTAAATTTAATGGAAAAAATGGAGATCTCCCAAAAGGAATATTGGGAAAACTGAATTAAGAATTATATGTTTGAAACATTGCTTCTAACCAAAACCCATAATTATTTTAAGGAATCAGGCTCAAAACATTTTTTATACAAGCATATACACAAATAAATAAAACCATATAGTTTATTTTTTCAAATAAAACATTTTCTTTTAAACTATTTTTTCTTTAAATAACAAAAATAATTTTTTTCAAAAAACCAATTTTTCGGGAAAAAATTTTTTCTTTGTTTTCAGCAGTTTATAAAAGCCGGTTTTTTTAAATTATAATACATATACACATACATAAATTTGTAATGTTAAATTTTACTTTTATTTTATTTTATTAAATTTTAAATATATATAAATGTGTGTACATGTGTCTATATTTATATATATTTCACGAATCTCTCTCTTACGAGATTTTCACGCGTCGTTCCCTGACACGAAAGACACGCGCAACCGTCACAAAAGTGATACTTCTTTTCTTTCTGTCTCTTTCTCGAGCTTGACCTAAAAACGCGGCCGCCCACGCCGGTCAACAGAACTCTTTCTACCGAATCGAGTCGACTTGACTTGAGTCAAGTTGTGCGTGCCGTTCGAAAACTCGTGGCTTCGCCCGACATCTCGTCCAGTCTTCTCTGTCCAGGCCTCGCGTGAAACGCGCGACGCGTTAAACGTCACGGTGGATGGACTAATTAACACGTCGACGATAAGCGTCAGGCCCTCGTGATTTCTTTTTTCGCCGGAGAGTCAATCGAGCGGCGGGTATGATTGGCTCGTAAATCACCGATAGCCACGTAACAAACCGCGACGCCGGCGCGTATGATTATAATTGCAGAAACTTTATCGTGCCATTCATACGTAACACGTGAAAACGACATAATAATAACGTGGTTTTAAGGTGCGCTCGACATATAAAAACACTAACGCTATCGCAATCGTCTCGGCGAACTTTTGAAAGTACGCGAGCGTTTCGTATCGCGCGAAATATTGCATGCAATCGCAATATCGTATCGTACCTAACGATAACGTCGGTACATTGATAATCATCGACTCTGTCTTCGGCATTGCTCGCCGGAGAAAAGAACGGCTCGAGAAGTCCGTTTCTCGAGAGCGCGGATTTGAGGAGAAAGTCATCTCGACATTCTCTGTTGGTCCTTCAAGTACGTAGGATTAACCCTGGATTACCAATCTTAACTTCAATCTACATTTCAAATAACAACTTAATAAAAGAAATACTCGCAATTGCGAGTAAAATATAATAAAATATTATTTTATTTTTTTTTCTTTTAGAAAAAAGATTAAAAACATTAAGGCAGCTTTCAAATAAAAAACAATTAAAAGGATGCCAAAAGGAACTGGAAAAGGATGAACTCCAGATATGTCGATAATGTAGAAGCAATTATCAAAACGTCGCGTCAGATAAGACTGACACGATAGCACGATCTCTTTTCATATTCTTATAGGCCTTATATAAAAATATGTGCCACTTTGCTTTGCAATATTTATCGGAAAGAATAACTACGTATAACAGGAATCTTTCTGCTAACTTTTCCTTTAATCTTCTAAATTTAGTTGCAAAAAGAAATGCAGCGATACTCTTTTCTGAGCATAGCAACACATATCCGGTATGTATGAGCTGCAGAATTTAGGTATCAGACAAATATTTACGCGAACCGACAGATCGAGATGTCAATTCCTAAATTTTTGTCGTTCGCATTACATATTGAGCAATACTTCAACTTATTTTTGTATATAATTTTATTATGTAAAGCATTTGTAATTCTGTGCAATCAATAAGACGTAAACTTTGTAGAAAAAAGCCATACGTTGTTAAAAAGTTATAGTCAATTTAAAATCTTTGGGACCTGTGAGACCTCACCTTACTAACGCCGAGTTAAACGAACCAAAATGGCTCTATATTGGCAACAACGGGCTGACTATTACTATGTACTAGTATTAGTCATGATTTACTAGTATTGACTGCCTAAGTTTATTGTCCAAATTTGTATAGAGTCCAAATTTCGGCTTAGTTGAGAATCATTATTTCCGAATAATCTATAATAATAATTATAATTTTATTTATTATAATATTTATAATATATATAATAATAATTATATGTTGCCGACTTTCGATCCGCCATATTGGATCTGCCATTTTGAATTTTGAGAATATATTTTTCAAATATCATATTTGTAATCAGCGATCTCTAAAACCTCAGTACAATCATTTTCATAAAAATCCAATTATTTTTCCAACTTTTGATCCGCCATATTGCATCTACCATTTTAAATTTTGAGATTCTGATATTATATTTGGATTCAGAGACCTCAAAAACTATAAGATACTAATCCATACAAATCGCAAAAGGATAAATCGGTTTTTTGAAATTTTTCAACATTTTCGTTATACAAACAATGCTGCAATTTATTTGTTATATTATATATAATATATATAATAATAATTATAACACTATAATAATATTATAATTAATTATAATATATATAATATATATATATATATATATATATATATATATATATATATATATATATATATTATAATAATTATAATAATATTTCCGAATAATAATTAATATTGAATTTGAGCGATTTTTGGTATGTTTTCTGAATACGGTCCTGCGTACTCGAGCCGTTAGTCAAAGAAACACGGTGCCACGTGGGCAGCGGTTCCTCTTAATCGAAAGAGCAAACGTTCCTCTCGTGCAAACGAAAGATAATATCCCCGCAACGTTTACCGAGTCGCCCGGCAGTGGACCGTCGAAACGATCGAGAATGCCTCCGTTGTATATCAGTTTCAACTTTCACGGGGAACCTTCGCCTCCGATGCTCCAGACGATCGCCCTCTCGCGCGGCAGTTACCCCGGGCGAAAGCAGACCGCGCGCGCGGTCGTTTGGTCGGAATTTTTACGGGAAATTTCGCAGCCTCGACATGTTTACGCGCCACCACGCACGCCCGCCCGCCCGTCGATACCGAAGGTGGAAAGAAGAAAAAAAGAGGGAACCCGTGCGCCGAATACAAACATGGAGCGCGCGTCGCGAATTCGGGTTACCGTTTCAATCGCGTTCACGTGAGGTAACGTCGACCAAATGCACACGTGGACCCTGGTTCTTGCAGCGGAGAGAAGAGCACGCGATCCCTTCGTCCGTCTGATAGGTTCGGCGTACGTTTCCGTAACCGCCTCTCGATTTCCTCGCGCGGTCGTAAAGCCGATTGGCCGGCTGGGCATTTTGTTCGATCTGTACACCGCGGCAACGTGATCGTATTACCGGCCAATCACCGCCGATGACCGCGGTAGGTATCGAAGGCACTCTCGTTCGCCGTGGTGGATTCGGCGACTCGCTTTTGCGCCTCGTCGGCAACAAATCATCGTCGAAGCCGCAATTATGCAATCGTATTTCAAAAACAGTCACCTCCGTGCGCCATCAAGCACACGTGTCGAGATGAAGAAGAAGCAACAAGGTGGAAGCGCGGAATCATCTCGCTAAAGTTTGCTCGCGATGACCCCGTCGGATTTTCCGCTTGCATTTCTAGATCCGATGTGAAAGAGAGAGAGAGAGAGAGAGAGAGAGAGAGAGAGAGAGAGAGAGAGAGGAGAGTATATTTACATCCTTAACCCCTTGACTGTGTGGCAGAAATGAGTCTTCCGTGCTACCAGTGTGGGAAAAAAAGTTTCTTATATTTCCGCTACGATTTTAATATTAAAGTTCTCAAAATCGCTGAATTTAAATATGATATCAGAATATCAGAATTTAAAATAACGGATCCAATATGACAGGTCAAAATTTGAAAAAATACATCGATAATCATCAGCGGAGGGCAGAATTTATAAACGATTGTTCTATATTAAATGAATTATTATTTTAAAATGATTTTGTTTAGCTAAATTTGATTTGCCATATAGAATAACAAAATTCTGATATATTTTAATTCAGCGACTTCATTAATTTTGGAGTATTTATTTTCATAACAATCCAACTATTTTTTCAAAATGTTTTCCACTGTATTGGATCCGCCATTTTGAATTTTGAAATTCAGATATCATATTTGTATTCAGCAACCTCGAAAACCTTAGTACAATCATTTCTATAAAAATCCAATTATTTTTACAACTTTTGATCCGCCATATTGGATCTGCCATTTTGAATTTTGAGAATATATTTTTCAAATATCATATTTGTGATCAGCGACCTCGAAAACCTTAGTACAATCGTTTTCATAAAAATCCAATTATTTTTCCAACTTTTGATCCGCCATATTGCATCTACCATTTTGAATTTTGAGATTCTGATATTATATTCGGATTCAGAGACCTCAAAAACTATAAGATACTAATCCATACAAATTGCAAAAGGATAAATCGATTTTTTGAAATTTTTCAACGTTTTTGTTATACAAACAATGCTACAATTTATTTTTTACGTGTTTTTATTGTATTAAAGTATTTGTAATTCTACGCAACTAATACGACGTAAACATTGCAAAAGAAAATCAGTATTTTATAAATAAAATTTTCAAACATGACATCTTCTTAAGTAACGTGTTATTAGATTCCAATAAATATATGATACACTATTTCAAATAATAAAAGCAATTTTCATTCATAAAATGAACGAAATCGAGTATATGAATAGGTGAGGTAAAAGTACCCATAATAAAAAGGCTTATAATAAAAATTCGGCGCGAGAGAGTGTAAAGATCTTTCACGGAGACCCCAAGACTACTAATCTGGATACATATTTTATACCTTTTGCCATCTTATCTTAGACTGTGTTAGCCAACTTAATCTACTACGAGAGCGATGGCCACATATATTCGCAGCATGTTCTTGTTTCGATTATTACAGAACAAAAGATATGATTTACAGCATCGTTGTGAGCACAAGCACATAGAAGAAGGTTGTCTTTATTATGTCTCAACCAATCACAGCTATTAGTTGCCTGAAAAATTATGACTTGAAAATTCTGAAAAATGTAATATCCCGTCTCCCCTATATGTCTTCCCTATTTTCACTCGAAGTAATAGTGGAAATGTTACCACTAGAAACTATAAAAGTAAATGTTTCGCTTGGAGTAAACTGCATTTGAACAAATATTTCAATCGATTACAAAGAATATGTCTATTTGTAATGATGGAGTATATTAAATTCGCCCCTCAATTTCGAATGAAAATATTCACTCGGCGTTTAATAGTGAAGAATTCACTCTGTTTAAGCGAAAAATCACTCGAATTCGAGAGACTTGACAATCACTCTGTCTTTCGAGCGAAATTTTACTCCAAGAATGCAGTCCTTCACGCGACTGAGGCCACGGCGAGGACTTAATTAACCGCGTTCAATTAACGGTTATTACACGAGCGTTAATTAAAAAAAATCTGGATTACAAGTTTGTATCGACTATTTGGACGTAATTGACGACGCTTCCAGATCAAGACACTGACAAGACGGCCGCGCGGGCTTTATCATCGGCCGCGTCTAACGACGCGCATAAATGAGAACAGGCAGGGGGAGAGGAGGGACGGCGGGAGGAGGAACGGGTTTCGTCGCGGATCCCTGGACGCGCGTCGCTCCCAACGCGATAACGAACGATAACCGTAATGTCGCTCCGGGACGCGCATTTGCATTCGAGCGCGCGTAGCCCGCGAGCATCGCGGCCGAGCAGCGCAATATAGCAGAAGAGGAGGGCCGATGTATCCCGAGTAACGACTAATGCGTCTCGCAGCGGGAACTCTCGATCGGTATGTCTTCATCCTTCTTCGCGGCAGGTGCGAGATTCGCGCGCGACCGCGAAGAAGTCGGAGCGCGCGACAGAATAAAGATGAGGGAGAGACCAGCGGCCACACGAGGCAACAACAACGGTGCCGCGTGGGCGAGACTCCGAAACGACAACCTCGCTCTGTCGTTCTCCTCTTCGAGCCGCGATCGGGGCGATTATGAGGAAACGAGGCCCTCCTGATCGGGAAGCGATCATTGACTGAGTGTAGGGGTCGATGCTATCGAGGTACTGATCGGAGTTTTCTAGACCGCAGTGTCTCTCTCTTTTAAACTAAGGTGACGTCCCGATTTTTCACTCTTTGTTCCGAATATTTTCGAGTGCTATTCGGAACACCGATTTGTCATCATTTTCAATGATTGTCAAATAACTTTCGGACCTTTTTATCCCCCTCCCCTCACCCTCCGCTTCATGAAATGTCCCGAATTCAGGGCTGAGAAATCTGGTCACCTTACATATACCGCGAGGAGAAACCAGAAGATTACTCACAAATGTTGTTTTCACGATACGCCCTGGCGATCGCACATTCTCGACACTCCCGAGACTTATTAACGCGCAAGGCTCACTTTCGACGGATAAAAGACGCGAGAAACGCGGAACGATGTGGATCGATATGTGTCCATGGCTGCTGCTTGGCGCGAAAAGATCGAGCATTTCGCGCGATTCATTACCAACGCCTAGAATAACCTCGTAATGCGAAACGAATGCGATTGGTCTAGAGTGGCGTCCGCCATACAGTTCGCGTCGTTGTAGACGCGCGACTTTGTTCGCATCACTGGCGCGTTCACATTCATGCACTTTTGGCACTTTCGGCGCGCTAATGTACTTTTGGTGTACGTGATTGACAGCGCGCGCGTCTGCGATCTTTTTCTGCCGAGCAACTGCCATGGACACAACGCTGCGTATTCCATACGTCTTTCGCTCATGTCCTGTGAGTCTCTTGCGGAAATAAGTATTAGAGTACCGAAAACAACGATGTGCACTGAGAGAAAAGATTGGTAACTATAACAAACTGCATTTAGTTACAGAAATTCATTGGATCCTTAGTAACTAATATTAAATATGATAATAATTGCCAAATATTTAATAGATTGGGAGTATGACGTAATTGCATTCACAGTAACATCAATTAAATAATCTAGTAATAGTTACTTAATGTTAAATATTTAATATGAAATATATTACAGTTATGAACAGATATTTGATAATTGTTATGAAATTGTTATATCCCATGTAAAAAATTCAGTAGGTACGAGTTCTGTTTTGTTACCAGTATAAGTATGTTTTGTTGCAGCACAACGAAAAATTCATTCATTTGCAGCTATTACATCGTTTCAATATCTATTATTACAGATGGTTGGTTGAACCTATTAAAAATTTTGTAACTATTACAAAATCGCTTATTTTGCTCAACTATTCAATAAGTTTTATTTGCAAAATGCAAAATTTGTGATAGGATCGGAATTTCACCTCGAGTCGCTATTATTATTTGCTCCTTTCCGCGGGATTTTACTGAATGCAGTACTTATAACCGAACCACTAATTATAAGTGTAGTATTTCTGTGAAAAATACTTTGACTATACTCTTTAGAGAGAGAGAGAGAGAGAGAGAGGGAGGGAGGGAGATCGTTTTCTTTGATTCTCTTGATAGTCCTGATCGTTTAAAAGATCCCCAGAATCTTTAATTTTTTATATTGCGACTTATTGAGATCCAAGAGAGAGTCCATATTAGCTGAAGTTAGGACGATTTAAGTAAGGTGGCCAGATTTCTCAGCCCTGAATTCGGGACATTTCATAAATGTGTGAAGCGGAGGATGAGGGGAGGAGGATAAAAAGGTCCGAAAGTTATTTGACAATCATTGAAAATGATGACAAATCGGTGTCCCGAATAGCACTTGAAAAAATTCACCCTTTGCAAAGGGTGAAAAGTCAGGATGTCTTAGCTATATGTGTCGAGAAGGGAGGAGATTACTCCGTAATAATGTACTTACGATATGTCCTGACGAGCGTACACTGAGAGAAGAATTTAGTAAATATTATCAAAATTTGGTTACTATTACTAAATGGTAGATGTAAATATAGCAGGCCAAAGCTATGGCAATACTTATTAATTAATTTAGTTCTGTAAAATAAATTATTTATTTGACAGAAGTAAAATTTATTTGCTTCCAGAATATATTTGGTAAATAAAACTTATTGAATAGTTGAGCAAAATAAGCGATTTTGTAATAGTTACAAAATTTTTG
>NW_022639551.1:220010-241187 GCF_010583005.1 Odontomachus brunneus
GGGGGGGGGGGGGAGGCGGGGATGAGAGGTCGGCAAGAAACGGAGTGGCATCGATGATGAAGTTTGCAGAGTAGCACGACCGAGTCGGTGGTACCATGTATCATCGAGCCGGACGGCTCACTGGCCTCTCCTCCTCCTCGGCCTCTTCTCCACAGCATGTTCCTCTCCGTTTCGTTCCTCTCGTGCTTTCCTCGGCTGGCCTCTTACCTTCCATTAGATTGTCCTACCGCGAATGCCTACCTATCCTGCTCGATCGATCTAACCCTTCGCCCCTTCCACCCTCCCGCTCTCGGCAGCTCGCAGCAAAAAGAATAACGAACCGCGGAGCGATTCCATGAGATCCCCCAGGATCGATCGATCGCACGTACATCTTGCTCGCTGGTAGGCAGATATTTGTTCTAAATAATAGCCATGACGGCGAGCCTTACTCTAGGTCTTCATGACCATGTGGCTGCTATTATTAGAGAAAAGGTCGCTATTCTGCGTCGTTAAAGTCACCGATCGTAATAGTTATTCGGTGGAAAATTCGCCATTAAGAAGATGCTATGGTTTAACACTTTGTAGGTAAAATACTGACCTTTTCCTGCAAAGTTTACGTTGTACTGATTGCACAGAAGATTACACGTGCTCTTACACTATGAAAGTGCATGCGAAAATGAATTAGAGTATTGCTTAATGTGTGACGAAAACATTAAAAAATGTTAAAAAAATGTTAAAAATAATATCTCGAGCTGTCAGAACGTAAATATTCATACTGATATACAATTTCTGTAGCTTAAACACATCAACCGCACGTTTGCTCCATTCAGAAAAATTTCCAAGTACATTTCTGTTATAAAAAACTGAATTTGAAAGCTTAAAAATAGGTGAAAAGTTTGCAGAGAAGTTTCTATGTATAAGTGATTATATTTCACGCTAAAAATAGTAAACAGAGCGCTTAATATGATCTACATGTATACAAGAAACACGAAAAGGGTAGCGTCATCTAACATAACGTGACATTTTGATGATCGCCTCTACGTTATCGATATTTTGGGAGTTCGTAATCAACTTTGGTATCTAGACCGCTAGTGGATACCGACATAATGCAACTTTCATGCTTTGCATTGTTTTTCCATTTGGTTTTATAGAATTGTAAATGCTTATATAGAGGGAACGTACAGATATATGCCAATGTATGGCGGAGTACTTCATGTTACATTAAAAACAGAAAAATGTGAATAAAAATTTTCTTTTATTTTCATATAATATTAGATACACCGTCATTCATTGACATTTGTACTTTCACTTTGCATAAGCACATTCGCAATTCTAGAAATTTAAATAAAATAACAGTGCAAAACACGAAACCGCATTATGTCAGTATTCAGAACTTTTTGAAGGCGGTATTCAGTTGAATCTTATACTTAAGGTTGCATTCCAAAACGTCTTTTTTGAGGAAAAGTTTACTCAACAATTCACGTTACATATAGTATAGAGAATTGAGTAAAATGTCCTCAAAGAGGACGTTTTGTAATGCAACCTAAGATAATCTTAATTTCATCTCCAGATACCTTAAAGCTTATTTCACAGGCCACAAAATATTTGAAGATTAGGATAAGAAATATTTAGGATAAGTAAAAGATAAAAAGGAAGGAATAGGATAAGAAATAACTAGGATAAGTGGCGAAAAGAAAAAGAAGAAGTAGGTGTAGGAAAAAGAATGTAGAATAAGATTGAAGTAAAACTAGAACTTCCTGGCATTGTAAGCTAAAGTAAAAAAAAATAAAGAGTATTTGAAGATGATCTTAAGACGAATTTAGATATAAGATCGGTCTACGAATACCAGCTTGAAAGCAGGAACAATTGACGAGCGCTGTAAAAAACTGCATCCGTTTTAATGACGGGGCGACCAGAATAACTGGAGGGTTCCGCGATAAACTGGAACGTCTCCGCGGATAATTGAATGAGCTGTACCGATATCGATGACGCTTGCTCTCTACCGATTACCGGGGAATTTAACGTTTCAACGTTCGAAGAGAGCCACAATGAAACTTCGCCGTCCGTCTCTCTCCCTCTCGCTCGCCCCGCACCAGAGAATACCAACGATAAACGGCGATCGTTTCACTCGGGCTGGCTGAGTAAACCTAGGCACAACCCTCTCCTCTCGGATAAGATCGCGGCACGGTCTCGAGTAGACGGCGGAGTTAAAGGATAATTTAGTAATTACGGCCAGATGCTTGCCCCCCGGCTAACATCTCCACCACTCCTACGACCGTAATCACACTCTCGATGCGCGGCGCGGAGGGGACGTCCTGTGTGTATTCCGGCGCTTGTCTTTAAAAAGTGCCGCGACGCGGCACTCTTCTTGGTCGTTCTTCATCGATCGCGCTCTGAGACTTCTTCAGACGGCAGGTGAAACACCACTGAACGGGCCGACAGACAAACGCGCTTCATCTTAATAACAATAATAACAATGTTTACTTTATTGGAAGTCATTAATTACAAAATAGACGCGGAATTTCTTGGAATGAAAGAGCGCGGCCAAGTGCCTATGGAGAGATTTTATGATCCACTTTTATTCAGAGAAAAGTTTTGAATTTAGATTAGTCTTATTTTATAGTTTTTGGCACACTGATTACGAATATACAAGTCCCAAGGTGGACGTATCATTTTAGAAAGATGGTCTATTTAAAATTACACTGCACTAGATGGCACTACTTTTTTCACCAAATAAAAATGTTAATTTGTAACGCGATTTATTTTTTGATAGCTCGCGTTTGACTTTACTAGTGGTTTTAAAGTATAATGAACGAGCCAACTGATCCAATTTGACCGTGCTGACTGTCTGAAAATCCACTAGAATCCATCAGACGCTTTTTAGATTCAATTTAGTCATACTTTTTCCAATGATAACACCAGGAACTGTCACGACAATTTGCTGAAGATAATTTTGTCATTGCAAATTGTCATAGTTTCACTTTTTGTGTGAAAATAAATACTTCATTGTCACGAAAACATATCGATTCTAATCGGCTGAAACATTTGCTTACATGGAGTCAGAATGCACTCTGAACTTTTGAGTGAGAAGCATTCACTTTCATGATTTATCACTTTGAGTGAAAGTATTGCTGCTTTTTATTCGTTTCGAATGAGATACGCCGAGGAATTTAGAGAGGACAATGCTTAGCAAATCTTTTGATTATACGATTGTGATTAAATAGGAAAGGCGACTAAAAGACAGCCAAAAGGCGTAACAACTTTGCGGCTGGTATTACTATCCTTTGTCTCACTATAATCCTAAAAATATATTAACGAACTAATACTTGAAATATACACATTCATATACATACATACACACATATATATATATATATATATATATATATATATATATATATATATATATAACGCAACGATGCAAGAATAACTCGAGGAAGGACAATACTACAAGTACATAATTGAACTTAATCTTCATGTGTTCAACATTATAATTAAACGCTGCAGCGCGAAAAGTGAGAAAACATGAAGCAGATCAAATTTCATATGGGAGCAGGTTGAAATATTTAGCTGCGAAGTACGAGAACGCAGTTTTAAATTTAGAGGTCCGATGCCGAGGAGAGGCCATTTGGTTTTGAATACGGATGTGACACAAATTCTTGCCGCGGTAGTCAGGGTTACGATGCAGAAGACTAAAGAGACAGGCAGGTGAACGATTGCAGAGGGAGAAGATATGTGAGGCAACATAGGTGGAGAAAGAAACGGCCTGAAAACAATCTGAAAATATCTCGACGTCCCGCAACGACAGTTTCCTAGGCAGATATTCTGCACACGTTTACCGACAACTGTCGGATCGGTTTGTGTCGTCGCGCAGATATAATCATATTATAAAATTGCTGCGCAACGACACACACACGTACCGAATCGATAGTTGTCAGCAAACGTGCACAAAATGCAGTCCCTGGAATTCTTCAGTAAGCGACACTTCGCGTGAAAAAATTTGTTCGACGTGATTTTGCGCGATTTTCTGGCTTCTCCTCCCCCCCCTTCTCTCTCTCTCTCTCTCTCTCTCTCTCTCTCCCTTTCTTTCTTTTGCTTCCATCTTTCTTCGTCGAACCTTCCGACATTCTCACGGAACAATCATCGATCTGGTGCAATCTGTGCGTGGTCGCGCGCACGAACACACGCACTTACGCACCGAGCTTGGTGTTCACGCGAGCGAGCGAGAGTCATCCGCAGCACGGAGATATGTATGTATGTATATGGCCAAAGGCGCTTTATACGCCACGGAGATCATGCGAGTTTGCTGCACGAGCGCCTCTTTGTCCGGTGCGCGCACGCGAGCGCCCTTTGCTCGTGTGCACGCGAATTTATGTCTCCGTCCCGCTCGCACGGGCGCGCTCTACCTTCGTCCTCGTTCGATTCACGGTCGACCGTGGATGATGCATCGTCTCGTACGTCTCGATCGGAATCTTTTCTCTTCCTCGCGCTCCCATCCCTCCGACGGCTCCTTCCTTCGTGTCCTCCTCCTTCTCTTCTTCCTCCTCCTCCTCTCCCTGCGCCTCTCTCTCTCTCTCTCTCTCTCTCTCTCTCTCTCTCTCTCTCTCTCTCTCTCGCTTTTCTCGTGCTCTCTCTCCTTCTTTCGCTCTAGCGGTCTTAACAAACGCTGGATACAACTCAATCGTCGGTCACGATCCTCAAGCGGCTCTCACACCGAAAGCCGCAGACATATCCGCGGCTTCCCGCATGGCAGATCGAGCAAAACCGGATTATCCTCGGCCGACGGACCCTTCCCGATTACTCGCGATTATCGGTCCTTTGCGCGCACCTTTTGAAGACGCAAAGCGCGCGCACTACGCGTGTCGGTCGAAATCGCCTCGACAAGAATTAAGTAGACGCTTTAGCGGCGGGCAGAGACCAAAATCGCCGGTTCTCTCGTAAATTCGAGTTGGCCGTGGGAGTCATCGACCGCGGGGAGATCTAGATAGGCAGGAGCGATGACGAAGGCGAAGAAAAGAGAACTCAGACGAGCCGAAGAGAGAGAAGAGAGAAAGAAAGAGAGAGAAAGGCAGAGAGAGAGAGAGAGAGAGAGAGAGAGAGAGAGAGAGACGCGGTCTGGCTGGCATTAGCATTAGCGCGAGGTACCAAGGACATTAATCAGGATTAAGCGGTACAGTCGCCGGCACTTGACGGCCGAAAACGTTCTGATATTTTTTGGACGTGCCTGCTATTTAATTTTCACCATCCACCTTCTTCGCGCTACCGACCGTTCATTAGTCACAGCCCGTGGCCGGCCTCGTTTCAGGTCCTTTTGTCGTCCGGACATCCGACCGACGAAAGGGTTAGAAAATCGCTGCGTGCCGTTTCAATGGAGCTCGACTGACGAAGGACTGAGGAAAGGGGAGGATCGCTTTACCTCGCTCGTCCATCGAGCGCTCGCACAGATGCGAAAATAAACGACAGCGAAAATAAACGATGAGTTTCGGTGAAAATTCTTCGCGAAATTCCTCGGGCAATATCTAAATAAGCGTAGACGGGACGAAATGCGCGAAAACAATAACGTGCACGGAAAACAAATTGATTGAATTAATCTGAATTCAGGACACACATTGACCAGACTGTTCGATGAGAAATGAACGAATCGTGATTTTGATTGAGGTAACCAGACAAATTTGGTTAAAACATGCGTTACATGCGTTGTGGTTCAAGTAATCAGACAAGAGTTTGATTACAATAATAAGATTCTATTCACGTTTCTTATTAGAAATTTTATTATTTCCTTTACTGTGAAAGTTGCTCCTTAAGACGTTAATGTATGATTATTTTGCTTAAAATCAGCCAGATGAAATTGATTCGATGATATATTTGAAGAATTCACCTTGACAGGATTCAAATACAAAACTTCCGGATTGTGAGGCGTCTGCCTACACATTATGTCACTTGTTCAATTGATAGGTCTGTTATATATTGTCTGCCTGGGTTGTAACCAGTTTGAATGTGTGATTATATAATCAAAAAGTCTGTTTACCAAAACTTGCTTAACCAAATATGTCACGTTAATTCAACCTCACGGAGAAAACTGCTATGTTTGCTGCATTCACATTCTTTCTGGTTAGGAGGAAGCTTATATGATTTCAAATTAAATAGATATTATATGTTGCTGTTGTTGTATGCCTATTTAGAAACAAATAAAAAGCGACGATACTTTCACTCAAAGTAATAAATCATGAAAGTGAATACTTCTCACTCATAAGTTCAGAGTGCATTCTGACTCCATATAAGCAAATATTTCAGCCGATTAGAATCGATATGTTTTTGTGGCAATGCCTACAATTCTTACAGTCATAATTCTTATGATATGTTTAGTTAGTATAATCTTTCTATCTCATATAGTTTCTTTTAACCAAAGCAATATTGCTGTCCCTATGTTATGGCTAGCAGGAGAAATACTAACAAGAAACACTACTCAAGTGTGACACGCCATTTTTCTTGAAACTCAACACGCACATAGCATATGACATGACATTTCATATGTGATACTTTATATCGGCCCGAATTTAATTTGCACAATTATTTAGACGATTGTTTATGGGTTTTGGACTTACAGATTTCAGGTTTACGGGTTTGTGGGTTTTCGAGTTATGAGTTTTGAGTGCATGAGTTTACGTGCTTATAGTTTTATGTGTTTTAGATTTACATGTTATGGGCTTATAAATATCAGTTTTTAGGTACATCGCCATTTTGAGTTTTGTTTAAACAATCGTCTAGATAATTGTGCAAATTAAAAAACGAGTCGAATAAAATATCAAATATGAAATGCTATGTGCATGTTGAGTTTTAAGAAAAATGGCGTGTCACACTTGGATATTGTCCCTTGTAAGATATCCGTACGGTTTATATCATACAATATTGAAAGCAACGCACACACATACACACACACATACACACACACAGACAGCAAAGAAGGCCAGTACTTCCAGAACACTGCAGTTATTATAACTATGTTGAGTGTATGCACGAAAAATAATATTAATATTTTATTGTAACAGTTATATTTAGCAATATCTTTAGTGATGCTCTTAGTGTTTTCTTAGTGCAGACTTTCTTCGTGTATCCTTGATTTATTAAATGAATGAGCTTTGTGTCGAACGCGTCAGCTTTTGACGAAAACGGACGCCCGCGTTTCGTTTCGCTTCGTAGTCTGCGATCTCTCCGGAGAAGAAATCCTTCTTTTATCGCGCGGGGTTATCGGTCGCCCTCGACATTAGCTATTAAAATGATTGGCCCACCAATAATCGAGTCCGCTCGACAGCCGAGTCGCCGCGTTCCGCCTCGCGAAAGTCGTCCCGACAGACGAGTCGCGTGCATTAAGCTCATCTACATTTTTGCATCGACTCACACGGACTTACATAACTCTAGCACGAAATTTACTGCGAAAGAATCCAGCAACAGCTGCGAGAACACTAAAGAAGTAAACATTTTTTAGATGCAGCATAGATTCCGATTAGAATATCTAATTTTGTTTATTATATTATGGTACCAATTAGAAGTCCCATTATCGTCCTAAATCTGGAAATAAAGACATAATGGGAATCACAAGATAAATAAATTTTGAAATATATTAATAATAAAAAAAAATGCATCAGCCTCAGATTGCATCAAAACAGTCTTTAAAATATCCACTATAAGAATAACACAAGTTTTACTAGAAAGGTTAGTTAAAAAAAATAAATTATTGTGTATGTATGTTTTCCTGAATACATCATTTATCTCGCTCAATATGCTTTCTTTCGCGAGGGGAAATGAGATACCTCACAAAACTTGTTTATTACTTGTTAATTATTAATTTTCAAAAACTCTTAAAAGTGACTTATTAAGAACTATACCTTTTTCTTATTAAAATATTAATTGACAATTAGTGTTTGGTATGGTAATTTTTGGTAACATACAATTTTCTGAAACATAACATATGTAGAGAAATAATACAACTTGATATTTTGAAAACATCTTGTCTCGAGATATATAAGTTAATATATGTTATATATATTAACTATTAAATAAATATAAATTTGGATTATGTAATATAAAACATTATAAATGGTCGATGGTTGCACGGGCATTTAATTAAAATAGCGAAAAGAGATCATACATGATAATAAAAACAATAAAAATTTGTATATGATAATAGAAATAATAGGAATTTGTGCAAATGTTTCAAACAAATTGCAACGCAGTTGCGAAGAACACAGTAATTGAATAATACAATATCTACAGTCCTTCAGTGTGTTAAAAATTAATATTAGTATTTCTAATTAAATTATATACATTACTATCTTAAACTGGGAGAAAAATGTATGATATTTGGAACTATAATGGCATAGTAAAAATATTATAGTTAGGAATATTATTTTTATAGTAAATATCACCATAATGTTTGTAATATTTACAATATAAGCATAGTATAATTAACCCATGTCAAACTTTTATCAAGAATTATAATTATTTGAAATAAAAAGTATAGTAAGGTAGTAAATATTGAATGGTAAGAGAAATTAACTATGTTATATAGTCAGTACAATTGGAATATTTGGCAAATATAGGTACATGTAACTATATTCCCAAAGTGTGCTTTACTATACACATAGAGTAATAAAATGGTGACTATAAATCTGTGTTCATTCTGCTATATCTTCATGTTTAAATGAACTATAAATATATGTTTGAGGCCAAAATAAACTATAAAATATAGTGAGATTATAGTTGTTCCAATTATTTTTTTCTCTTAGTGTACAACTGATGTTTTTCTATATCTCTAGGAAAAAAATGAGTCCAAAAATATTGATTTTCAATAAAGTTATGGTGGTTTAAAATTGCTTGAGTTTGATAGACTCAATATGTACTGTATGTTTTAAAAAATACAATTATACGCGAGAATTTAAACACTTTAAATATTTTACTGAATAATAAAATTATTCAGAAAGCCAATATATGTTTTGTATATATTAATTTAAATGTGGAATGAAGACCAAAAAAAATATTGGGGAAACTTTGAGTTTTCTGCGAATCACATGTTTGAAATATTACGAAATAAACAAAGGACTGATAAGAGCCTAAACACGGATCTATTAGTGCAATAAAAATAGAAAATTTACAATATCCAGTATTATGTAATTTATTACGTTATAAAAGCTAAATGTGATAATGTAATAATATCCTTGAATTTCGTAAGACTTCTACTTCCATTGCACTAATAGATGCGCGCATAATTTCTTATTGGCCTCTTTGGTCACGTTGCTTGATTATTTATCAGTGGAGCCTTCATATTATTACTTATACATTTGAAAACATTATATTTCCAACCAGAATTCATAATTATTTTGAGGAATCGGGGGTCCCAATTAGACTGTAAGAAATTGTCTACGCGGCCACGCGCGTTCGCGCGCGGACAAACGGCAATTATGATTCCGCTTTGCACTTATGCTCATACCGATGCTACCGTACGGCAAAGAAACGATCGCCTCACGATGACGCAGCGGGAAGCTCGTCGGCAAACATGCCCGGAAACGTGTAAGAAATCGCAGGCGCACTGGAAAAAGCCCACCTTTTTAAGTGGCGAGCACGCGAGGGTTTATCATGGAGTTACCGCGGAGTAGCTGCTCTAGCCAGAGGGAATTCAATGAGGGCACTGTTGGCGCTCGAGTTCATTGATATCGCTCAATTAATAAATTTAAATAGCCCGACGTAATTCCGTGGCGTCTCGCCGAGACGCAAGAGTCGAGCCTGAGTCGCGCCGATGCAAATGGGTGTGTGCGCGCGCGCGTTAGTGCATGCGTTATGCGTGCGTGCGAGCATGCGTTCATGCGTGCGTGCGAGCGAGCGCACGTCTGCCTTCCCCTAATGTGTCCATTATTCCAATTGGAAGTCTCGGAACGCGGAGCACAACGGAGCACTCGTGCTTTCGCACGCGAGATATCGCGCGCGCGGGCTATTCGGCTGGCAATCATAGCGGGATTCGATATCGTTCGGCGAGGCGAACGAGAATATGTCGCGTCGCAATGCCATGTGTGACGTCCGCGCGCGTTTTTCCATGCACAAACCAGAAGATCCTGGTATCTATATCGCCCATCAATTTCGCGACGTATCTCGAGAGAGAGAGACTCGCGAGAGATTATTGAAGAGATTTGAATTTCTAAAGTTGTATCCACCAGAATCTCCTTCGCGCTGGAGAGGATCGCGCAGTGTCGCGCGTTGCAGAGCCTCGTTAGTGCAGCAGGGCCGTATGAAGGGTAGGTGCAAACAGGTCCATTAAGCCCAATGGTGGGACATTCTTTTCGCGCGCACCCGCAGCTGATGTAAATCGCCCTTAATGGGCCGCGTTAATTGAAGCCGCACTCCGTACCGCGGCTCGGCGCGGTATCAAGCCGCCTGACTTATCGCGGCAGAAATTCCATCCAGCAGGTTCCTCCTGTGAAAAAGAAGCGCTCGGGAACGCACCGCATCGATAACTTTTACTCGTCGCAGTCCCATTCTCCTTCGTTTTCGCTCAATTTCACTTCGCACTCTTCTCTCCTTTTCTGTTTTGCTTTTTTTTGTTTAGTAAATCTGTTGCCGTCATTTCGTCAACATTTCACTTCACTTCTTCGGAGGGTAAAAAATGTTAAAACTCTTGACTTTTTCTCTGAAGAAGTAAACTGAAATATTCATGAAACCTCGAAAACAAATGAAGAATGCCTTGCATAAATTTTTCAAATTTCTCAAGATATAGCAAAGAGAGTAGATTCTGTTTGGAATGCAGAAATTTACCTCGAAATTAGTTATTTCACTAAAACACTATTTAGGAATCCCACTTTTGTCCTAACACAGGTTCTCTGTTCAGAATCGAAACAGAGATATTGTGAGAATTTGCATTTATTTTGTAATCGTATTTTGTAACGGATATTTTTATAAGATCAAGCAGAAAATTACATTTTTATACTAATTATTGCATTCACAAGAAAGCAAAACTCGAAAAAATAAAAATTGTTTTAAATAATTTGGATATTTTACTGAATAATGAAATTATTTAGAAAATCAGCATATGTTTTATTTAATTCCAATGTAAAATGAACTTCCAGAAAGAATATTACGAAAACTTTAGGTTTTACATTTAGAATTGCAGACTTGAAACATTACATTTCTAACTCCCAATCACCGATCATATATCTTTTTTTCTACACTGTAAAAAAATGACAGTACATTACATAAATAATAATTATAAAATTGCATAATTAATAGATGGAAATTTATAAAAAATTAACAAATTTTCGCCATTATTGCATAATTATGCAATAATGCATAAGTATGTAATATTGCATAATTATATACTTATTATTTATGTAAATTTATATACTTTTTTTACAATATAGCATAAACTCATGAAAAGTAAAAATTTTCACATTTCCATTTTGACAAGTTACATAATCACTAAAGTCATTCAATTCAAAACTTGTAATTTTCTCGCTTTTAGCAAAAAGTTACATAATCGTTAACCAGAACCCACAATTCTTTTGGGGAATCAGACTGGATTTCGATTAAATCCCAAATTTTCTACACGAGACCGCACCAACGCAGAAATCAGGTTTCACTGCACTACGAAAGCTTGAAGTATCAGATTTAATGGATGACAGAGAATCTCGGCGATTTAGCGACAGATGTTGCTTCCGTGCGTGGCGAAGTATCGCGGTAAAACCGTCGAACGAAAGCGACGGAACGTGGAACAATTGTTGATCGCGCGTTGACAGGCCGCCGTGCCTCCTTCGAGTTCTTCCTATCGGCCTATTCCCCCGGCATAAAACATTATAGCCCGCCATCACTTAAGCCAGGGACCTCGATGAGAGCACGCTGTCGTGCGCTACGGGGTGTCCCGAAAACTCGCGTCCATCATCTTTTCGTACCCGTCATTTGCTTCTTACGCGCGCCCCGGCGGCGGCTCCGCGTCCATCCCCCGGCGGCGGAGATTAATGAGAAGCGACTGGGCCTTTAATTTTGCTTTCATTAATTCGGTAGGCCGATGATTATATATCGGGAGGTTACCTCGTAAAAGGGATAGCCCGTAATGAAACGTGCGTCGATGGTTTTTTATCAAAGGCACGCGGCTACCGCGGGTAATCATTAATATTTGCGTACACCGAGGTGCGCATTATTTATTTACGCGCGATACGACGCACGGGGCTTCGCCCCAATCGCCGATAATCCGCATCGTCTGCATTTCGGCGATTCTTGACTCGTTGACGATCGCGAAGGCACAGGGAGAGAGCAAGACAGAGAAAGAAAGACAAAGAGATAGATAGATAGAGAGAGAGAGAGAGAGAGAATCTCGCGAAAAGAGTGAGAGGAGAGAATGTAATCTCCGTCTGGTCGTGTGTTTCTCTTTCTCGATTGGCGCGTGTTTATCGCAATTATCCAGCGAGATTTATACAAGCCCGCGAACGATACGCTTCGATGGCGGGATTCTTACATTTCGCACTGTGAAATCGTTCATCGCGCGGACAAGACGGAGTTCACGGGTTCATGGCACTCGGGTAACCCTATGACGTTCTGTCGTGCGATGCCTACGACGGCAAAAACGGCGGGAGCAGATGCGCGAAGAAGAAACGCGCCCGACGTTATAGTCAGGGGCGAGATTTAAATCGCGCGCGAGAGGGCCGACTCGAGGGGTCATTAATCGCCGTCACCGAGCTAATTTTCGGCCGGCCGCGCAAGTACGTTCCCTCAGGTGGCTCCTTCTAAGCGACACGTTTCTCCCGAAGAAAAATGACCGTCTCCTCCTCGTTTTATTTCTCGCTGCCGAAGTATGCGCTCTTATTCGCGTCTCGACGCAATAATAGTACTCGATATTTATACTTCATCTGCTCTCTAAATTTGTTGGAGTGGCATCTCACTCAAAACGAATGAACAGTGACGGTATTTTGACTCGAAGCGATTGCGGAGATACCGCCACTCGAAATCGCAAGTGCGAATGTTACACTCGACCCAGACAGCACGCATGTCAGAATGAAAAGAGAACTTTGAAGAAAACATTTAGATATCTTGACAATGATGCGAAAATTATATCTAATAATCGTCATTTATCAAAGGCACCTGCCAAGAGAACTCTTTGAAATATCTCATTTGAGAGGTTTCTTGAAAGTGTTTTCATCATATCATTCTAAATGATATCAGTTTGACGTCTCATAAAAAATATCATAACATTGTCTGAGTTATGAGTAGTTCAAGTGCGCCTACGTTGTTACCATTTTATATGGACGGTTTGAAAGCACATAATATTATAACGAGATGTCAATTTGATGTCACTTATAAAGATATAAAGGTAATATTTTCAAGAAACAAACTTAATCTATAAAATTTTATACATAGTAGCATAGTAAGTGGCGAACACAAACCTCCGTACCGACAGATTGCAGGTCATATAGTATGTGAAACTTAAACAATACAAATTTTATTTTGGATGATATTATCCGTATAAAGTCGAATCATATAAATATAAGACTTCTATTACTGTTACTATACTGTTCTATGTTGACATACTTTAGATATAAAAGATGTTTGATTCAAAATATCATTTTTATGATATTCTTTTATTCCCAAAAACGACGCATTTTAACAACTTTATGTCATATTTTGAAAGTCTCTCTATGTTATCAGGTTTAGAAATGAGATATCTTTTAGAGATCTTTTTTTTATAAATAAAATAAATATCTTAAGGCTCTCTAGGTAATACCTAAATTTTGACAAGAATAAGACCATTAAGAGCCGATGCTGGATGTTTTTTGCAACTGTCTATGATGGGGAGGATAATAATGTTTGTATCAAACGCACGCGCCGAAATGATTTTCCGATCTTTACGACGTACAAGATGAATCAATCTTCCGCTAACAAACTGACCCTAAATTCCCTAATATTTTTCTATAATTATTGTAATTATTAAAAACTCCCCTTATTTTAATATTCTCCCTTTTCTTTATCTTTTTGATAAATCAATTAAAATAAATATGTTCTTATAAGCAAGATTCAAAGCAGATTCACTCCTCAATTTTGAGTGCAAATATTCATTCTCTGGTTAAAAATAAAAAATTTACTCTATACGAGTAAAATATCACTTAAATTTGAGTAACTAAGGGACCACTCCATTTTTCGAGTAAAATTTCAAATATTCATTCCCTAATATTTTTCTATAATTATTGTAATTATTAAAAACCCCCCTTATTTTAATATTCTCCCTTTTCTTTATCTTTTTGATAAATCAATTAAAATAAATATGTTCTTATAAGCAAGATTCAAAGCAGATTCACTCCTCAATTTTGAGTGCAAATATTCATTCTCTGGTTAAAAATAAAAAATTTACTCTATACGAGTAAAATATCACTTAAATTTGAGTAACTAAGGGACCACTCCATTTTTCGAGTAAAATTTCAAATATTCATTCCCTAATATTTTTCTATAATTATTGTAATTATTAAAAACCCCCCTTATTTTAATATTCTCCCTTTTCTTTATCTTTTTGATAAATCAATTAAAATGAATATGTTTTTATAAGCAAGATTCAAAGCAGATTCGCTCCTCAATTTTGAGTGCAAATATTCATTCTCTGGTTAAAAATAAAAAATTTACTCCATACGAGTAAAATATCACTTAAATTCGAATAACTAAGGGACCACTCCATTTTTCGAGTAAAATTTCAAATATTCATCCCCTAATATTTTTCTATAATTATTGTAATTATTAAAAACCCCCCTTATTTTAATATTCTCCCTTTTCTTTATCTTTTTGATAAATCAATTAAAATGAATGTTTTTATAAGCAAGATTCAAGGCAGATTCGCTCCTCAATTTTTCCTCAAATATTCATTCTCTGATTAAAAATAAAAAATTTACTCCATACGAGTAAAATATCACTTAAATTCGAGTAACTAAGGGACCACTCCATTTTTCGAGTAAAATTTCACGCTAGAGCACTTTCTAAATTTCTTGAAGTGGTATTTCCCTCAAAATGAGTGAATAGTGACACTATTAGCACTGGATAACGATAATGAAAATACTACTACTCGACATCGTAACTCGAATGTTTCGCTCAAGCTTAGAGTGGACTCCGTATGACCAATTAGAGTGAATATATTCCTATGACGATGGAGCACATCAAATTCGCTGTTCGATTTCGAGTAAAAATGTCCATTCGCCGCTGCAAAGTAGAAAATCCGCTGTGAAAAATCACTCGAATTCGAGTGACTCGAACGGCTATTTTACCTCTCGAGTGAAATTTCACTCGAGATTTAGGAATGACGGTTTCTCATTTTTCGTCATTTCTTCTCTCGCGCGGAGAAATTAGGCCGACGAGTGAACCTCACTTGGAATTTGTTTGCCGTGCTTTTTGTCGTCCGAGCAGGATCGTATCCCGGATCGATCGTGTCGAGAGATCGGCGCGAGCGGTACACGTCGACGCGTCGCGATGCGGCGCGTCGTAGTGTGTCCCGAGCTGTACCACGAACGAACGCGTTCCAATTATACGCGAGAAACGACCCGAAACAGGTTCCGCGGCGGAACGTACACATAATTTCCCGCCCCGATGCCAGTAAAGGAGCAGGCTACGATTTTATAAGAGCCGCGCCTTCTTAACGCCTTTTTCTATCTTTTGCCCCCGACATGAGTTTCTCTCTCGGCTCGCGCGAAGCGAAGGGGAGCTTTTCCCTTTTCCCCGTTGGGACCTGGAAGTCACGGCACGCTTCTGTCTCTCCTTCCCCCTTCGTCTCTTTCCCTCTCTCTCTCTCTCTCTCTTTCTTTCTTTGGTCCCTCTTCTTGGTTGGTATTTTGCTCTTCCTGCCTTTTTCGCCGCCGTCCTCTTCGCAACGATCCCCCAGCGAACTCGCACGGGCGCATAACAAGGAATCCTACGACTTTATGGCCGGTGAACGGCAGCACCGAGCTTTTATTGGTCCGCGCTTCGGCCGACTAATGGCTCGGTGGATCCGCCGAGTGTTCGCGCCGGCCACCACACAACTTCTTCATTTTACCACGTCGTTCCTTAGTGAGCCGTGCGCCCGCGTACCTACCGCGACGGTCACGGTTTTGGTGTCGTTAGCGCTCGGGATGAGGGTCTCGAGCTTATGCGCTATCACCGTCGAGGATTTTCCGCGAACGAGAATACGTGCACTCCCTATCGCCGTTCTCTCTTGCGATCAACGCGACTTTCGTGCGTCGAAAAGAGATCGTTCGTTCTGAAATTCAGAAACTTCTCAGCCTTTCTCTCATCGCCACGGGATGCGCACAAAAGCGTCTAGGAAAGCCACGAGACGCAAAACGCAGTTGGTAACACGTCAGATATCATCCAATTTGGGGGTACATTTAGAAAACTCAACGGTTGTGCAACCCTACAGACTTAGGCAGATTGCGCATTCTGAAGGGCTGAAGTCACCATTAGTAAAAGCAGGCATGGAGAAAGTAAGATTTCTTTGTCTAATTGTTTAGTTAGAAGAACAAAGGGGGAAAAGCGATCACATGGTCAATGTGTCTTCTCTTTGTTTCTCTATGTTTCTCCCTTTTCACCTTTCCCTCACCGTCCAGAAGGGCTACAAGAATCATTAACAACCAAAATCGTTATCCTAATCTATCGAATTGAAATCAATCTATCAAAAAAATCCTTTACTATGGTTGCTTCTTATTTTTGGAATCATCTTCCGGAGTGAATCATCAATAGCTTCTTTTAGACGCCAATTACAACGTCATCTATATCAGTTAGAGGAGTACTCCAACTGGTGTCTAACAATTCAATTTCATTTCGTTTAACATCTCGTAGGTTTCGCCTCTTTCAACATAACACGCGCGCCTCTTATTGCCAGCAGATCATGTCTTCATACATGCCATTCCTCTAATTATCACACTCATTTTTTCTTTTTTTTCATATCGTTCTCTAGCATCAACATCATTATATGTTCTTCTTCCTTTCTGTATTGCTCTTTTTATGCTCCTTGCTATTGCATTTCATCACTGCATACAAGTTTTCTTTTTTATAATTTTTTATAATTTTTCTTACGTTTTGTATTTTTTCTTCTTAATTTTCTTACTAAACATTTTTGTTCTTTTATAACTTTGCGCATGAAATGCTTTTTTTTTTCTTATGTTGTTCTAATATGGCCGCCGCTCACTGCTATTCAAATTTGTGTATTTTGCTGTATGCCTATATTAGGTTTTACTCAAGGTGAAAAACATTCTGCTTTACCCTTTCCCTTTTGTTTCCACCTCCTCTTATAGTATTGTATGACGAAGAAAGTACCTTATTCGGTATATCTCCTTCACTTCAGTCACTTAGAATGCACAACCTATGATTACATTCAGCGAACATAACAGTTGTACAACTGTTGAGTAAAAATTATCTACAATTGGTGTGTATTTTTTTATCTATCAATCATATCCATCTTTTCAATGTGAATTGCTCAATTACTTTATTTACTATGTGCAACTATTGAGTGGTCATCTTTACTTTGATTGAGGCATTCTCTCAGATTCACGGTACACTGTTAAATCCGTAGTGTCAAATTATACTCAATTTGAGTTATTTTTAACCATTCCTATAAGTCGCCACAGCTCCTACTAAATATGTCGTTAATTTAACTAATGTAATGGAGTTAAATAATTTAACTTAAGAAATGTATTAAATTTGACTAAAATTTAGTTAATTTTTATTATGTGCATACGTTAATATAACCTTTGTTTTAGTAAGAAGTGACTTAATATTGTGTTTTAAATGGGTTAATTAGATGTGGTTGTTTTTTTAAACACATGTTTTGTGTTAAAATAGTAAATTTTAAGAAATGTATTAAATTTGACTAAAATTTAGTTAATTTTTATTATGTGCATACGTTAATATAACCTTTGTTTTAGTAAGAAGTGACTTAATATTGTGTTTTAAATGGGTTAATTAGATGTGGTTGTTTTTTTAAACACATGTTTTGTGTTAAAATAGTAAATTTTAAGAAATGTATTAAATTTGACTAAAATTTAGTTAATTTTTATTATGTGCATACGTTAATATAACCTTTGTTTTAGTAAGAAGTGACTTAATATTGTGTTTTAAATGGGTTAATTAGATGTGGTTGTTTTTTTAAACACATGTTTTGTGTTAAAATAGTAAATTTTAAGAAATGTATTAAATTTGACTAAAATTTAGTTAATTTTTATTATGTGCATACGTTAATATAACCTTTGTTTTAGTAAGAAGTGACTTAATATTGTGTTTTAAATGGGTTAATTAGATGTGGTTGTTTTTTTAAACACATGTTTTGTGTCAAAATAGTAAATTTTGACACACATGATAGTTAAAAATAACGAAATATTATTTAACTCAAGAATTTTACATCTGACCCTCCAATATTTAACAGTGTAGATGCAGAAGAATATTCCAACGATGCTCATTCAGCCGTTATGTCTCCTGAACGCAGCCTATGGGCTGCATCGTCCTGCATCGTTTGCGAATTGCGTTCTGCAGCTGGTGTGCCCTAAACGCGAATTAATTCTCGATACGACAACAAAGCGGCGTATGAAACAAGAGCGCGTGGAGCGCGACGAAAAGCGAGGCACGAAGCGAGCCGGTGATAATTGACCGTTTAACGATCGCGCCGATTTCTTCCCCGTCCGGACCCCCGCGCTGAGCTGCTCCAGAGCGTAGCGGAGGGCGAGGTCGGCCGTGGCCGACGATATACGCGTCCTGTACGCGAGAGAGCCGAGCGAGTAGCGACGAGTAGGTACGAGCGAACGAGCGAGTCGTGAGTACAACATCATCAGAGGCAGACTCGGTCGGTGGGTTCCTTCGTCCGTGCCTTTCGTATAATAAAGACGCGTTCTGCCGCGCTACTCCGCTGCTCACCCTCTCTTCTCGCCCTCTTCTCCTTCTCCCTCTTCCTCCCGATCTCTCACTCTCTTCGCCTCTCTCTCATTTTCTCCTCGTCTCGCTCTACCTGCTGTCTTCGTTCCTATTCTTGCTCACATCGTCGCGCATCGTTTTCCCTCTCTCTCTTGTCTCTTAATAAATGTCTCTTTCTACCTTCTGCCATCTTCGGCTTCTTCTTCTTCTTCTTCTTCTTCTTCTTCTTCTTCGTCGTCGTCGTCGTCGTCGTCATCGTCGTCTTCTCCTCTTCTCCTCTTGTCCTCTTTGCCACTACTTCGGCCTTTTTACATGCGTTTCTCTCTCATAGCCCGCTATCTCGCTTCTTCTTCCGCCTGCTCCGCTCCGTTAGTGGTCCTTCCGTGCATCCTTTTCCCTTTCATCCAATTTCGCCCATCTTCTCGCGTGCTCCCCCTCTTTCTCTCTCCCTCCCGCGTGCCCGCTGCCCTTTCCTTTCCCCCGGTCGTCCTTCCTCTGTCTCTTTCTTTTCACTCCGGGCTCCCCCGCGCCCGGTCGCCCGCAGCGCGGGCATCCGTGGTATTTTTGAACCGGTCCACGACGGGAGGCTGCTGCAGGGCCGCACTTTTCTCTTCAGCGCGCTCCGAAATCTTTCCAACGGCGCGATCGAGCGGGGAAATTAAATTCGTCCGAGGGTCGCGCTCACGAGAGCGGGCGATCGCGCCAATAATTAATGTTCGAACGTTAACACGCCGGGACGATTGGTTTTTGCGACTTACAATGAACGACATAAAAGCAGAGCCAAGCGAGCGGAGGAAGGTACAAAATAGCAACTATAAAGCTTTCATCGTTATCTGCACGAAGACGCAGACACAGCCACGAGATACGTCGCGGCGAACCCGATAACACGAGATACATGAAGCTGTTGCGATCACAAGAGCGAGAGCGGGTAGCGTTAAGTGACATAAAACCGCGGCATACGATCGAGTTGTGGATGAATTATTAAACGCGGCCGTTGATCAAAAGGGGCCGCTTCAAGCCGCTCGCACGCGGCAGTGCTCAATTACGCGTAGCAAGTTGAGACTTGCGATGAGGGAGTTGCACTCGCGAAATGGTCTCCGGATACTTTTCAAAACATCGTCTATCAATTATGAAACACTTGCAAATAGATACGGGTTGAATTCTCGAATAGTCGTTGAAATTTTCACAGAATAATAGAGAAAATAAAAAAATAGGAATCACGTCGAGATATGCAGAGATTATTATTAATATATGGGAGAAACTCCCTTTGTTACAAAAAGATTTCTACATCCCTTATAGAAATATCATACTTATAGAAGAATTATTGATAATTACTTATTTTCAGTATTAAAAATACTGGATAATAAGTAATTATCAATGATTCTTAGTATGATATTTCTATAAGGGATGTAGAGATGTAAGATTAAATATATAAAAAAGGAGAACAAGAGATATATAAGAAGGACGAAGCAAAGAATAGATTTAGAAGGAAAATAGAGATTTATACTGCAATTCTAAGCAGAATCGTAAGTTTCGCAACTTGTTCTCATAAAATTTGTCAGAACTTAGGAGTAGATTTACAAGTCTATGCAATATCATATGTCGTACAATTATTCATAAATATCTACAATTTCATGTAATTTACGATATTTACAAGTGATTTCACGACATATGATATTGCATAGACTTGTAAATTTATTCATAAGTTCTGACGATTTTTCCGAGACTTACGAGTTACAAGTTACGAGACTTACGATTCTATTTAGAATTGCAGCATTAGTTATTCTAGAAAGTTTTCGAGAGCACACAGTAATTATATACTAATTATATATAATGTACTTATAAATTATATACTAGTTAAAAGTGGCGTTACCTGACGTTAGGTTCTGAAATATCTTTATTACTTTTTATATTAGAGGAAAACATGTAAGGAATAAATTGTGTGGTTGGGAAAGGTTGGCTGATTTTATCTTTTCTAATCACACAATTTGTTTCTCTTACACTTTTTCCTTCAATATAAAAAGCAACAGAAATATTTTAGAATCTAACGTTGGGTGACTTTGTACAGGTCACAAATAGTAGTTTACAAAAAAGTCTGGTCTTGAACAGTATACAAAAGAAAAGAAAGAAGAAATAAAAAAGTAAGCTTGCCAATAAAAGAATAATGAGGAAAGCTGTACTAAAGGCACGCACCTTAAATGAACAAAATGAATAATAATATTATTAAGATGCGCAAGTTTAGAGAAGGGGAGAGAGAGAGAGAGAGAGAGAGAGAGAGAGAGAGAGAGAGAGAGAGAGAGAGAGAGA
>NW_022639551.1:241264-247249 GCF_010583005.1 Odontomachus brunneus
GAGAGAGAGAGAGAGAGAGAGAGAGAGAGAGAGAGAGAGAGAGAGAGAGAGAGAGAGAAGAGCAGCAGCGTTCGTCTCAATTTGCCAAGCTGAGATACACTGGCAACGACAATAAAGGCGCCAAGTAAAAAGCTCATCCTTCCGTCGACGACCCTTGCTTTTTCATGACGCTCGCCTTTATCTCGTTTTTAGTGTCGAAGCTAATTGGATACTCCCGGCGCCCTTACCTCGACGCTTGTAATTTCTGCCGAACGGGTTTGTCCGAACGAAAAACTCTGACGTCGCGCGCATTTAGATTTTATCTCGACCAGCGGTTATATTGATTTCTTAATATTCGGTTACGTAATTCGTAACATTGTTCTCGCTATCTTTCTCAAGTTGTTTTGCGCAATAAGTCATGATTTGTGCAGTCGAGCGGTACGAAATTCCAGGAATCTAAAAGAAAGATAATGTAAAATTAATCAGGAATATTCGACTTCTCTAAATTCTTTACTCTTTATTTAGTGCGAAATTACGTAGTAACGGGTGAATCTGTGAGAAAGAGGGAAAAACAGCTGTTAAATTAGAGGGAGAAAACGTCCATATTAGAGATAGCTTCTAGCTTTAATCCTTCATAATTTGACTAAAAAGTAAGATATTGAAATAAAAAATGCATTTTAAAGGAGATGAACAATACGTTCATGATTTCTAAGATAACGTTACTCTTTCTTACAAAATAACATCAAATATTGCAAAAAACCCGTTTTTTACATATTAAACCTTAATTATTATGGAAACCTGACGTACAGGTGAAATTTGATTTGAGGGATTATTTCGGCATCCAAAACTAGTGTTATTATAGGTTGTTCGTTGCAAAGTATTTTGAACACTGGGAATATTAGCATTGAGACGAAAGCTGAATACTGTTTTCGAGCATAACAATAAAGTTTGCTGTAACAAATATAACATCTCTAACGTTCATACAACGCTAGCGATATAACATAAAAGGGCAAGAAATAGAAATTAAATAACTCTCAGTCAATAATAATGGGCGGAGAAGTAAAAAATTCAATTCCCCTGCAACACGTGCCGCGATATCTCTACATCGAGATCGGGATGTTCGAAAAGTAAGATATTGAAATAAAAAATGCATTTTAAAGGAGATGAACAATACGTTCATGATTTCTAAGATAACGTTACTCTTTCTTACAAAAAAACATCAAATATTGCAAAAGACCCGTTTTTTACATATTAAACCTTAATTATTATGGAAACCTGACGTACTGGTGAAATTTGATTTGAGGGATTATTTTCGGCATCCAAAACTAATGTTATTATAGTGTATTACTATGTTCATTGCAAAGTGTTTTGAACACTGGGAATATTAGCATTGAGACGAAAGCTCAATACTGTTTTCGAGCATAACAATAAAGTTTGCTGTAACAAATATAACATCTCTAACGTTCATACAACGTCAACGATATAACATAAAAGGGCAAGAAATAGAAATTAAATAATTCTCAGTCAATAATAATGGGCGGAGAAGTAAAAAATTCAATTCCCCTGCAACACGTGCCGCGGTATCTCCGTATCGAGATCGGGATGCTCGAAAAAGCAGATTACTAGGTGAAGTTGCGCGGGTTCCAAACGATCACCCTCCACGGATCACCCCAAGGGGACACGTGCAACAGGTGGCTGTTACACACGAGAACACTTTATCCCTGGGGTATAGTCGACTAGCCCCTACATGCGCCCTACAAACTCGCTGGCGCAGCACCGGGCTCGGATTTCTCCTCGCGCTCATTTCATCCTTTTCATTGTGTTCGTGCGATATCTCGTACGATGACGAATGCGTTTATTCAACCAACTAACCGATATTCCATAGGAATGAGTGCAAAAGTCGAGGAGCGATACGATATCATTAGAACAATACGGGAAAATAGGTCTTATGCTTTTTTAGCTGAACTAGCTTGTCATTAGAGCGCAAGCATATAACTTAGCGTTGAGGGAAGAGGGAACAAATCGAGTAGACTTTCATCGTTATAACGACGTGAGACAATCGATACGACGGAAACTTTACAGTTGTTTAGATTACATATATTGTGTACTGAATTAAACATCATATTTACATCACACAATAATATAGATTTTTTTGTTATATGGATGCATCAGCGAATACACAAAAAGTTGCACTCATGTTTGCATGTACTTTCATTGCGTAAGAGGCATTTTGTAATTCTGTACAATCAATACGACGTAAACTTTGCAAAAAAAGTCAATATTCTGTCGGCAAAGTTTTCAGCTTTAGCATCTCCTTATTAGTTGTCACTTGAAATTTGTTTCACGTGAGATACTCAGATTTTTATTCAGAGCTAGATCCAAATTTTTCAGTTGAATTAAACGATATACGCGACATCTAATCGCGCAATTGAACTGACAAACTTTCATCGAAAGTTCTGAAACTCTGAGTTCAAATCCGAGTTATGTTTTATTTTACATGGTGACATCGCGCGTTTTGAGTAAATCTTAATCATTTCTTTCGTCTTTTTCTCGTATCACTGTTTCGTTATTCTCTATGTGACAAATACAAGTGTCATATGAACCACCAATAAGTGATACTATCTGCACGAATCGACTGATAAGGTTGCTGCCAAATTTACATGCATCTGTCTTCGGGAAAGTTCAATGCAGCAGTACTTCAGTTAAAAAAGAAAGAGGCCAAATATTTCGGATGTTTTGAATAAGATATTGCTACGATATTATTCCCTCGCGAGGGATGTTTGGAGGTGAAGCTGCCGGTATAATTGTCCCGCGAGATGGATTAACCAGATTAACGGATACGATCTCGGCCCTACCATCCGTCTCTGTCTCGGGTAACGTAATTATCGATCGATGAGACTTATTATGTTAAAATTGCAGCGCGAGCGGCCGCGAGCAATCGCGGGTGAAGCTCATTCAATAACGCTATTACGATAAGGCTCTGACTTATGGGCTCTGATAAATCGATCGGCGTCTATTTTCCATCATCGTTCGTTAATTGATCTCCGTCGAAGGGTATCGTTTTCCGTCGTGCACTCTCGTCGAGCAAACGGCCGGGCAACAACAACAACAACGACGACGACGACGACGTCGACGTCGACGGCGCCACGATGCAACGGATGTTCGGTTTCGACCCGACCTCCCGCTCGCGGTGCGCGCACGAATTATGTTAGAACTCGACAGGTGGTATCGGTGAGTCTTAAAGCGCGGAGTATCTCGTTTCAAACCGCACACTATTACTCGAGTATCGGGGCGAGACGGCTCTTCCGCCACAGTTACAAGAGAAAGACAGAGAAAGAGACAGGAACATGGGCCGTACAATTACAAGTCTCGTATTAAGTAGGCTTGTATTGATAGCTGTTACTTGAGACTCCTCTCAAGTGAGACGCTCCGATTTGAACTCAGAGTTCGATGAAAGTTTTTCATTTCAATCGCGCGATTAGACGCCGCATATGTCGTACACTGAGAGAAGAATTTAGTAAATATTATCAAAATTTGGTTACTATTACTAAATGACGTAAATATAGCGGGCCAAAGCTATGGCAATACTTATTAATTAATTTAGTTCAGTAAAATAAATTATTTATTTGAATTTTCTGTTGGTCTAACAAACTCTTTTCGTTATTATATGGACAGCACAAAGATTTGCTAACAGTACTAATCACCATTTGCTGGATATAATTTGCTGAATTTACAAATTATTTTGCTATAAGAATGGATGATGGATTTATATAAACAGTCGCAGTTTTGCTCCGATAGCAAATAAATTTGCTAAAGATACATTATTTTACATTAATAGCAAATTAACGTGATTCTTAGGACAAATAACTCAACAAATTTTTTCTATTCTGGCAACTAAACTACTTCTGCTCTGATAACGAATAATTTGTAAAATTAGTTACGTCAACTAAATTTGTTTGATATCACTACGAATATATGACAATTTTGCTAAAAGAGCAAAATTGTTTTTCTCCATTTTCTACCAATTTTTTTTTGTTTTTCTACCAATGCTTAATCTATGTATCTACACTGAGAGAAGAATTTAGTAAATATTATCAAAATTTGGTTACTATTACTAAATGATAGACGTAAATATAGCGGGCCAAAGCTATGGCAATACTTATTAATTAATTTAGTTCTGTAAAATAAATTATTTATTTGACAGAAGTAAAATTTATTTGCTTCCAGAATATATTTGGTAAATAAAACTTATTGAATAGTTGAGCAAAATAAGCGATTTTGTAATAGTTACAAAATTTTTGGTAGGTTCAATCAACCACCTATAATAATAGATATTGAAACGATGTAATAGCTGCAAATGAATGAATTTTTCGTTGTGCTTCAACAAAACATACTTACACTGGTAACAAAATAGAACTCGTATCTACTGAATCTTTTATTACATGGGATATAACAATTTCATAACAATTATCAAATATCTGTTCATAACTGTAATATATTTCATATTAAATTAATATTAACATATTAACATTAAGTAACATTAAGTAACATATAACATATTAACATTAAGTAACTATTACTAAATTATTTAATTGATGTTACTGATTGCAATTGATTGTTGAATGCAATTACTCCCGATATATTAAATATTTGGTAATTATTATCATATTTAGTATTAGTTACTAAGGATTCAACGAATTTGTGTAACTAAATGCAGTTTGTTATAATTACCAGTCTTTTCTCTCAGTGTATAATTCAATAAAACAATGCAAGAAAAAGGCTAACTGTGTGTTACTTTGCTTTATCGTATTCAACGAAAAACCTAACTATAATGTGTAAAAATCTTTCTGTGTGTGCAAACTTTTCCAGCATTCTTAAAGTTCTGAATTCAAATGCGAAAGTACAGCAGTTCCTTCAAAATTTTTCTGTTTGGAGTATTCACACTTTCGGTATGTAAGCTGCGAAACTTTTGGCAAATATTATGCCAACTGACAGCTTAAGATTTTACATTAATTTTCTTTTTGTTTTATCACATACTGAACAATGCCTCTATCTATATTTTTGCACGTACTTTTATTGCGTAAAAGTATTTATAATTCTGTACAACTAACACGACGTAAACTTTGCGGAAAAATATCAGTATTCTGTCGGTAAAGTTTTCAGCTCAAGCATCTCCTTAAGTGACAATATTTTCACTACCGCTTCGAGTGAAAGTATTGCTACTTTTCGTTCGTTTTCAGTGAGATATCACTTTGGGAAACTGAGAAACAGTGTTGGACATTAATCGATTAAATTACAGTTGACTAAAATAATCGGCAAATCAATAATTAAAGTTATAATCAATCGTCATGTATGTAATCACAAATAATTTAATCGATTATTTAATTAATTATCGATTGGTTAATAATAAATTATTAAGATTTGGCTTGACTGACTATACCGATTAATACTTAATTTAATCAATCGATTATATTATTCATGATTACATATATGACGATTTATTAATTTTGATGATTAATTTGCCGATTATTTTAGTCAACTGATACTCAACGTAACTCAGTATCTTTGAAAAATTTTTTGAATCATATCGACGATAAGATCGAGAATCGTTTGGAATGATAAGCACTCGCGCGCACGAAAATACGTTCTCGTCTATCCTTCGCTAATTTGACTCGTTAATTATTACACGTTATCACTCATCGACGTTATTCTGCCAATCACGGGCCGCGCTCTGCCTCCGCCGTATCTCCCCCCCCCCCCCCTCTCTCTCTCTCTCTCTCTTTCTCTTTCTCGTTCTCTTCTTTGTCACTCCTTTTTCGGTTCCTTCGCGCCACCTCACGCCATAAGCCCGTCTCACACCATCTCCCTTTCGCGTCCATATTTCCGGGCGGATCGCGTCGCCCGGTAAAAACTATAATTGTATAAAAGATGTCCCAGACCGGCACATTGTTCTCCCTGGTCGCGTGGATTCGAGCCAAGCGGAGGAATTTCCATAGATCTCGCCAT
>NW_022639551.1:247259-264883 GCF_010583005.1 Odontomachus brunneus
TGAAATACTTGAACGTTAAGGCTCAACAGGTGGTATCAGCGAGTCTAGAGGTGCGGAGTATCTCGTTTCAAGCCGCACACTGTTACTCAAGCACTATCCGCCTGCTGTGTACCGTATAATAGTAATTAACGCCGCGAGACTGTTAAAATATCACCGACATTCCGCAGTACGGTCGTTGACGCGCACGATAAACACCGAGTGTACGACGTACAACTGTGGAAAGGCCGAGGCATAGTTCGTCGAGGAGGGGGGAGGAGGGAGAAGGTCTAAACAAACAACAGCGAAACGACACTTATTTTATCTTACGACGCGCCGAGAAATGTTCATTAGTATTTTGCTCAGATTTGCGCCGGCGATGGCGCGTTTCATGCAAAACTTGCGACATGAGACTCACCGGTCTGCCATTCCAGCGCCAATCACGCTGTTATATTGTACAACGTTTTTTGACATCGTTTCGGTTCTCCCAGCCGTCTCGACGATTTCGAGGTACAATTCCAGATAGACGGACGAACGTTCGGTAACAACTTTACTAGTGGATTTGTAAAGGTTGCATTCTTTATGAATGGTTCAAATGGCACTCATACTTGACACACAGAATGTCGGAACGAAGAAATTACTAAAATCTATTCAAAACAATGTTATGTAAAATGTAATATGAAAATCTGGGTGTCACTTTTAGTAAATTTATTGATGTGTTAATGTAATAAATAATTAGTCATATTCTATGTTCTAAAGTTGACGATTACTTCCACACAGAAAAAACGTTTAGTTAATCAAATTTCTAGTGAAACGAGCCAGAAATTTTCAGCTGAAGTTAATAGAACTTCGTTTAAATTAACTAGAAATCTTCAACAGATTGTTCAACTTGAACAGAATTCTAATAACTTTAGCGTTTCTGGTTTCTTAGTATTTCACCAGAAGCTTGATTAACCCAACTAAATTCTTTTTGCCTCATAAATGTAATTAAGAAAATTCTGGTGTTTCTATTATCGTATCTTAGATCGTGATAATCATAAAAGTCCATCTGGGATGTCCACCGCGAGGAATCCGAAAAAAAAACTTGGTCACTTCGAAGCAAATGCACAGCCATTTCTACGGAGACGGGCGAGAAGATTTTTTGACGCGGAATGTCGATATCTCTCGGGGAGAACACGTGTTCCGAATTGACCGTAAAAACCGGCGGCCTCGTGCAATTACGCGTACCTCGTGGTCGTTTTGTGCGACTCGCGGGAAATTTTCGAGACGCGTCCGGACAAAGTGTCCGCTTGTTTCCTTACGCCCCACACGAGAAGTCGGCACTTACCGCGCCACGGGGTAGCCTTCGGCCCGCGAATATTCGCCAACGATGCCTCTCGAGTGTCCCCACGGCGCAGCGCTCGCACAAATGATCTCGCTGCGGATCACCGAGGGAAAGAAAGAAAGGGCGAAAGAAACGGAAAGAGAGAGAGAGAGAGAGAGAGAGAGAGTCCGAAGAGATTTCTCAGAATAAAACGCGAAAGTGCGGCCAGGAATTTATCGGGATAGTCGCAAGAAGGAGGAGGGACGACAACGACGATAACGACGACGACGACGAAGGCGACGAGGAGAACGACGAGGCGGTTGAGCACCACTGGATATAATTATGACATCTAATTAGGTTTTTAGCGGTTGCCGGCTGGTTCGGTCAGCGGCAGCAGCCATCCAGGTCCCGAGGAGCGCCCGAGGAGTCGAGGTCTTTTTTCCGCGACGCCACTCTGGTTCTCTGGACTCTCCGGCTCGCTATCCGCCTGTTCCCCGGTGCCGCTCGCCGATAGAGATTCCAGGCGACTCCCTTTGTTTTGTCCAGCTCTCCTTTTTTGCACCGCGACTGATTCAATCGACTCCTGTGTGTCGACGTGGCTGCCGCCGCGACGACGATATCGCGACTGCTGGACCCGCGAGAAGTCGACCTTGGGAGACGACTCGGTCCCGATGGACGACGACGCGCGCTCGACTTGATCTGACGATGTTCGCTCAATTTTCATCAATTCTGCATCCTTTCGTGCCCGGCTTGCCAGCCGAGAACGAAGAGAGAGAGGAAACGTGAGAGGAACACGAAACGCTGCGCGAGGAACGATGGCCGAACGCGGACGATTCGATTGCGACGACGCATTATGACAGGTGTATTGCTAAGTACCAGGTAGATCAACACCGCCGATATACGTGCGCATTTTTTTTCGCGTGCGCGTCTCCATTTCGTACGAGGCAACATGAGCGGACACGAAGAAAGAAGAAGAAGAAGAAGAAGAGGACGCGAAAGGTGGCGAGGGGAGAGAGAAAGAGAAAGAGAGGGTTGGAAGCGACGCGACTCCTGGAGGATTAGCATTGGAACGTGAAAAAGTCTCTTGTTAGATGGCGGTGGTACCCGTTCGTTCCGAGACGTCATTAGGGCACGCCACGTGAAGCCGAGAGGCTCCAAGATCGGGACGCGATAACGGAGGAGCGAAAGGGAGGAGACGAGCCCCGAGGAAGACCGAGAGGGGATGCCGGGGGTCCCGGGTCCGATGAGTCCAGGTGGGCGCGGAGGGGAGAGAGACGAGAGGAGACGTGGTGGAAGCTGGGGTGATGGGAGCAACGGGAGGGAGCCGCCAGAGGATGCGGAGGAGGATGAGGTGGACGACGGGGGAGAGGAGGAGGCACGTCGGAGCCGGGAAGGAGGAGGAATGGAAGAGGATACGAGACGAAGAGTGATTGAGCTGTAGTCGATCTTGCTGCCCTGTCGAAGTCTCGAATGTCTTGATGCTGAGCAGTCGAAGATCGAGTTCGCTCTCGATACGAGAAAGGCCCTCTCTTCTGCCTCACTCCTCCTTCTCCTCCACCTTCTGCTCTCTCTTTCTCCGTCATCCTTCCCTCGCTTTGCTTCGCCTCACTTCTGCTCACCTCTTTCTTCGCTCCCTCTCCTCCTCTCTTTCTCTTTCTCCCTCTATCCATCTATCTCTCTTTCTCTATCCACGCGCTCACTCACCTCTACGTCGCTGATACAATATAGCGACATCCGGATGCCATTGGGCGCATCGAGTCCGCACACCATGTGGGTCACACACGCAATCCCGTACAAAACTCGTGACACGCAACCCCACGTCGCATGATCTCGCCGCATTGGTGGACAATCGGAATAAAGTAAGAATCGTTTTGCCTCATTTTCGTAAAATGGTCACGAAAAGAAGTTTCGCGTGTTCGAACCAACGACAAAAAGAGACATCAGTGGAGAGAATGCTTGGTTTGTATATAAGGTAAACAGTGTTTACTGCTAAACAGAATGATCGAGATGATCATCTAGATGAAAAATATAAAGTATATTCATCTTCATCTTAGATAAAATATATCTAAAAATGTATTATCTTATCTAAAAATTATCTAAGATGACATTATGTGTTGCGCAAAAGGTCGTTTTTCCGGTCTAAGTGTAAAAAAATCAAATTTTGATAAGAATATATATACATATGAATATGTTAGAAAGAGCCCTGTAAACTCGAAACAAAACATAACCATTCAAAACATTGCTTTAAGATTGTCTACACACTTAGATGTATTGAAATCTTTGTTTTTAAGGAGTTTTATCAGCTTGAGACAGAGTGAGAAAACTGTTTTAGAACAATCCTTTTCAGATAGCATAAACTTCTAACAGATGTCTTAAAGACATGCAAAAGAGATACTATTTTACTTAGATGGAATTTTTTAGATTTTTTAGATTTTTTAGATTTTTTAGATACATTTTTTAGATATCTTTAAATCTTCTATAAGTTTGTGCTGTCTTGTTTGGTTTTTCACTGTAGCTTAGAGTTGGAAGCTGTTATAAGTCATGTTCCTAATATATACAGGATAATATGCAAATATTATTTATGATATTATGTAATACACATGGAATTCGTATAATATACAGTATCATGTATATATCGATTTCTTGATTTAATGCGCGTATTCAAGTTCAGGGAGCACATTTTGAACACTTATTACAAAACTGAACTGTAAATAAATGATGTTTGCATATTGTCCTGTTTTGTTTTGATTTCTCCAAGTTCACTTCTTACTAAATATGTAATTTCACTATGATAGCAGCAAAATGTTAAAACTTCTCTAACAATATAAGTATTGAGAATATGACTTATATGTTCATATGACATTTTTCCACAGAATGACCTCCCAAACGATCAATCTTTCAAAATTTCTTATATTCATTCTGTATCACTCTGTATATATAGCACAGCTTTACAAGGAAGATGAGACGGCTCTTCACAGTCAAGGTAGAGTGAGAAAGGGATGGTCCCAAGACAGCTTTCTTACTTTGTCCCAAACTGCCAATGCCAACTTCACCCCCACCCCCCCGCATAGGTACACAAATTCTTGATCTATGTATGCATATGTGTCTTTAGCTCGAGCGGATTTACCTCGGATTACCTCTCGCCGCGCGTCCAATACCAGGCGCAGCCCTGTAGATTCGAATCTCGCGCGCCGTGCCCCTCCCCGATAATGTCTTTCTCTCGTGGTCCGCGTATCCTGGTACACCGGCGCACGTGAAATTCCCGCGTGTCCACACACACGCACACATATACGGACTCTCTACGAACACGCCACCACGTGGCGCGCACGCGGATCGTTTCAGAGGGGGAGAAGACAGCCGCGCACGAATATCCTTGCGCAATTTCGCACACATCCCGCAGCGGACACCCTTGCCCCACCTCGCATAAGAACGCTGCTGGGAGAACGTGAGAGGGACTTGGCACGCCCCTGGTATCTCCGATAATTACAGAGTAGAGCATCCAAATTTATAATGTCCTTGCTAACTATCGGCCACTCCTACGGAGTTTAAGACAAGAAGGGGGGCAGCTCCAAAAGGAAGACAGCCGGAGACCCTCCTGAGAGCGATGGCGGTCGTCCAACTCTCTCTCTCTCTCTCTTTCTCGCTTCGCGCTTCTTATAAATCTTCGACTCGTGTCGGTGAGAGGTCAGCGACTACCGTTCGCGCCGAGGAAGCGCGCCAGCGCAGACGTTCTGGGATTTTTGTTTTCCGACTGTTGCTCGCCAAATAAGCCGTAGCGCGTAACCGTAAAGAAGCACACGTGTCCACGCCACGACGTGGCTTTCTCGCGCGTCCGGCCCCTCATGGGACGGACAATTTGTAATCTGTAATCAGGGAAGAACGGAAGCGTTATCGCGGACGTGGGCGCACGTAGCCGTGGAGTAACGTCGCGTGGATGATCTATCGCGACGAGGATCGCGCGAAATTAAACGCGGACACCCGGTACGTAATATATCGCCTTACAGCAGGCGGCGGGCACCTGCTAAGAAAGAAAACTCACGAAGGAATACGATAAAGGGGAATGATTGTGATCTGAGACTCCGAACGCGATAGAGCCATAGATCATCGTGGACCCAGGCCGGCCCCGACTTTGCTCGGTCTTCTCCCTCGGGGGTTCCATTCGAGGAGCATCACGATATATGCGCAGGGCCGCATCTGGCGGCAATGCGAATCTTCCTTCGGCGATCCGCACACAAATTGCCGCGGACATAAGACGGAAACTTGAACTGCAGAACCAATCAGAGGATATTGTTTTAGGATCCTTCTATCTAAAATGGAAGAGTTGTCCCATTTGGAGAACGTAAAAAGTAATAGAGTTGAAGTAATCCATCATCTATCGTTCTCCTTTGATCCCAAATGGTCGGGTTTTCCATTAAGCACATTTGACGAAAAAAGAAGAGAATTCTAACCTCAAACTTATTAACTCCATGTATTCTTACGGTTTACTTATAGTTATGTATTTATTTTATGATGTTATTTTTCTATTGCATTTAATAAACACTGATTTTCCGTTCTTACGCGGATTTCCGGTACACAGAAAGTCCAGACATTTTAAATTGGAACGGAATGATAGATGATTGGTTCTCTGCCTACTATATTTCTTCGCGTTCAGTTCTTACGTTCTACATGGAACGACTAAGATTTCACAACTCTTAGTTACTTCTGCTTACGGTAAAATTTTCCCGTCAGTTCCATCCATCTTCTAGCATACGCAAATCCAAAGCAGAACTCTGATCGGTTCTTCATTTTAAGGTTTACGGTTACGGCAATTTGTGTGCGAAAGCCCTAAGCGTACCGCGCGAAATGCATAATTAGCGGAGCAGCCGCCGCCAACTGCCACTTAATTCGCTCGCGATCGTATCTGGCGAATTGAAGATGAATTCGTCGATTTATCAAGCGGTCATGCGATCAAGCGGCAGACTAGAGACAGAGAGAGAGAGTCGACCACCGCACTGTCTAGCGATGTAATTATGACATCATCTTGTCTCGAATGCACCGTCCGAGTGCGATACTCTCCGATATCTATATCTATTTATGAGCTCGTTATCGTCGCGATGCTCATTATCGGTCGCGTTTAATTTAGACTATTGGCTTACTCTGCAATCTGCTTATTGCTATCTGCAATTTTTCTGGGCTGACGTTCGTACCGTATCACGATATCGTCTCTGCCGAATGTTCGTCGAAGTGATCGCGACCTCGGACCTGGCGAAGAGAAATCGCGTATCACAACGGATACACATGGTTGTCTCGAGGAGAAAGAGAAGACGCTTGCTCATTGTGTTGCATATAGATATATATATATACATTAACTGTATTGCTGATACCACTGCTATAAAATTTTTGACGCCAATTAAACGCCGCCATGGCGGCAAGTTCTTCAAGTATTGGAATTTTGAACAACACAAATAAACTGTTATATATGACTATTTTAATGTTATGATATGACTATTTTTTATTTCTTTCGTAGTAACATCCCACACAGCAAGAATGTCTCAAATACATCATACGAATATCTTGAAGATATTATATATCCCAAACATATCTTTAGGATATCCCTATGATATATGTTGGACATCTCTGCTATGTGAGATATTATGTAATGAGATTCAGTTAATTATATAATTGAGAAATAAGAACACGAGAAATACGAAGGGAAAAGTTATTTTATCAAAAAGTATTTTTATCAAGAACTCTCTCGTAACTCCAAAGTTGACAAAACTTTCTGTGACAATTTTCAAATCTCTGACTCGCATCAGCACGGTTGACGTGCGTGCGTGAAAACCTTCCTTCTAAAGGCCAAATCACACTAGCGATTGGCGATTGACAATTAAAGATTCGATTTGAATGAATCAACAAGCTTCAGTCTTGGCTTGCTTTGTTCCAATTGGTCAAGTTCCAATCTTGTTCAATCATCTATCGCCAATCGTTAGTGTGGTTTGGCCTTAACGACGGTGTTCAGTTGCCGAGCGTAAATGCAACGCGCGCATCAGCTCTCCATTAATTTGATATCAGTGGCCGCAACTGCGATCACGCTCTCGCTAAGTGCTCGAGTTTCAACCGGCGATCTCGCGGACGGTCGCGACCTGGGCCGGTAAATCACAAACCGCCATTTCCTCGCTCGCACTTCCTGCATAAAGTGACGATAAATAAAGCGCAGAGCAATTCGGCCCGATTCTACGCGACGCGACGGGACGCGCCGCGGCGATTCGTCCGGACAAAGGCTCCTCGCCTCTTTCCGTACCGCGCCGTATAAACGTCCTCCCATCTTGGTCCAGCGGTCTCTTTCGCCGCTCTCGTTCTCTCTCTCTCTCTCTGTCTCTCTTTTTCTCTCTGTCTTGCCCACGTGTAAACCGACGTTGCCACGTCTCCACCGACGATGAGTGGTCGATGGAGAAAGGGCAATGCGATGGAGAAGGTCGTCGTAGGGAGCTGATCGAAGGGAAGAGCCGTTAAGTCGGTAGCATTCGAGAGATGATCGGCGCCGACCGATTGCTCGCTATTGCCCGCCGATAATGCCAGAACCGGAAGCCACCGGCCGATTTGCCAGTCTCGGCGGAAACCATCCCATCGCGGGGAGGATACGATCGTTGACCGATCGGCCGGGGTCGCCGGCTGAGGTCGCCGGCTCGATCAAGTCTCGCTTGGCCCCGAATGTTGGCTCTGTGAATCGCTTCGGGAGCGTGTATTTTACCTGCTGATCTCTCTATATAACTGAATACCAGGCTCGAATCGTCTCAAGTCGCAATTTTCATTCTACTTTCAACCTTAATATTCCATCTAAAGCTTACATTGATATTCTGAAGATTGTATCAATCTTTTTTCATTTAACCTGCTAACTTCGGCAAAATGTTCTCTTTAGAACCTGCAAGTGACATCTTGTGCGTTCACTGCTATTTAGAGACAATAAGTAGAACTTTAGTTTTCATTGTATTAAACATACACTGATCTCTTATAATACACAGGTGTTAAAATTGTCGAAAATGGAGCTAAAATGTCAGCTCGTGCGCTGACAAAAACAGGAAGTAGCATGTAGTAAAGTTGGTAGTTGACTAGTAATGTGTAAAATTTGGTGCGCAAATATAACTTCTAGAAGGTAAAATATACAAAATTGTAAATTGCATACCCAGTTATGTACAGAAATCATTAATTTTATTCCAATTTATTCAACTGAAACAAATCGAATAACAAAGATGACGTTCGTATACGATGTCTCTAAGGCTGTTACGTGGTGCTTTCATAAGCCCGCGAACGTGCAGGCACGAGCAGTCTTTGAACGTTTTACGACTGCACCCCTTAAGCCCTTGTCCACAACTTTAAGACGTAAGCCGTAAGAAATTGACCAATCATGGTTGATTTTTGGAAGAATAATCGACTGTGGTCGGTCAATTTCTTACGGCTTATGTCTTAAAGCAAAGTTATGGACAAAGGCTAATGCACGTTCGCTACGAATCCATTAGTAGAGAACTGCGCTCATCAACAATATCGCGCGATTGATAAAGAAATGCATTTGGGGTATATTCGCGGTCGGGACCATCCGCGCCGTCGTAATTTTTCGGCAAACTGCACGAAACAGATATAATGTGGCGCAGAAGCGGAGCGTCCCCGGAGTCGTGTGAAGATCTCGCGACGATAAACGGGAGAGGTAGAGCACGGGGTATCGTCGCATTCCTGCTAATTGACTTTCTCGGGCGAATGCGCGGCGCGCGAAACCACCGGGAGTATTTCAAATCGCGGATTCCACAACGGAAGGGAAGCGACGGGGGAAGTCGTCGTTTCGGCTCGTGATTAAGAAACCGCCGGTATACGAGCGCGAGCATAGTCCTCGTAAAGGAGCGGCACGGGGAAGCGCCGAGCCCCGAAGAGAGAGCAAGACAGAAAGAGAGGAGAGAGGAGAGAGAGAGAGAGAGAGAAAGAAAGAGAGAGACTTCGGGCCCCGACGCAAAAACAGGCCCGGCGAACCGCTGTAAAATCGTCTCGCGTGCAGGGATGCATCTACCGATTCCCGGCGACTGATCTCCTAAACGCGCCGGTGTCCTGAGACAATCTCAAGAAAGTCTCGAAACAGCCGTATCATTAGGAATAATTGCACGGTGACAACTGTATCGTTTTGGGCCCGGTGCAGGCCCTGCTCTCCCCCCCTCCCCGGGCTCAGCTCAGCCGTGCTCGCTGATCAAACAAAGCGAGCGAGCGGCAAATCGCCGCGAGGCCCTTCCGCGAGGAGATTCGCGCGGGGCTCTGCGTGTCAACGTAAGAAGAAATAACGCGAGGCGAGTGGCGGCGGGAACATGCCGCCACCGGGAGGGCCACACGAAAGAAAGGCTCTGGCGGACGAGAGTGGAGCGGCGAACTAACTCCGGTCACGCGCGCGGCGGCTGTAATCACGTCAGCGCGGTACCCTGCTTCCTTGATTGGACCGTGGGTCCGTCTCGTCGCTCGGTCCCTGTTCGTCCTCGTTCTCTCCTCGCCTCTCTCAGGAGAGAAGGAGAGAGCAAGCGCGCGTACACGCGCGCGCAAACGTCGCGGTCGGTCGGTCGGTCCCTCTGTACACTCCTCTCTTTCCGCGTTTGCTGCACCCACCCTCGCTCTTTGTCTCTCCTCCTCTCGCTTGCTCGCGTTATCCCGCTGGAAGCCGTCGCGCACAAATGAGGTTGTCGCGTCAGCGAGCGCGAGCGCGGGCTGCGGCCGGGGCGCGGGACGAGTTTCCTTTTTCTTCCTCGCTCTCATCCTACGTCCGCCCGACATTTCTTCCTTTTGTCGTTTTCTACGGTGCGTTGCGACAGCTTCACTCCGCCACCACTAATACCGCCGCCGCCGCCGCCGCCGCTGCCGTCGCGCCGATCGCATTTTTGGTCCTCGCTGCTCCGTCGTGCCTTCTCTTTCTTCGTATACTCGGGCCATTGTTCTCGAAATTTGTAAAATTTGCTAGATGCAAACACGATGACGAAAATACGCCCCGATAGACAGGTATAGGAAATCAAGGCTTTCGGATTTAACTAAATGATAATAACTATATTTAAGGAAATTATAATCAATTTTCCAGCAAAATTACAAGATATGAATATTCTAACCGCAGCAAACTTAATTAACCAATATAAACTTTTCACAAAAATTAACAACAAATGCTTAATAGACCAAAGCTTCCTAACGAATAATCAGAGGGTTTAATAAACATTCGGATTTAACTAAATGATAATAACTAAATTTAAGGAAATTATAATCAATTTTCCAGCAAAATTACAAGATATGAATATTCTAACCGCAGCAAACTTAATTAACCAATATAAACTTTTCACAAAAATTAACAACAAATACTTAATAGACCAAAGCTTCCTAACAATGGATTAATCTTATACTCTTAATGGTATTCCAACCTAACCGACTTCTAATTTGATTTTAGTAACAAAACAAATGGAAATTATGAAGAGATTGGGCTAAAAATCACCTTGGCTGGTTATAAAAAGAGAGTAGACTGGAGACTCGAGGCAGTCCGGGAATATTATTAAGAGTACAAGATTTACTCATTGTTAGGAGGCTTTGGTCTATTAAGCATTTGTTGTCTATTCTTGTGAAAAGTTTATATTGGTTAATTAGTTTACTGCGGTTAGAATATTCATATCTTGTAATTTTGCTGAAGAATTGGTTATAATTTCATTAAATATAGTCATTTAGTTAAATCCGAATGTTTATTAAACCCTCTGATAATTAAATTGATTAGTGACATAAAGAAAATAATTCGACTGTTTGGAGAAGATTACAATGCTGACTGAATCGCATCGCTATTTTCATATTCCTCTATTTCTAAAGGGATTCCGCTATCAAAAGATCAAGGATATTGCACTATTTCGCAGTGTGGCATCCGACTGCAGCCACGAAACTATTCGTCAGCCCTCGTCCGGGCAATATCCGAGCGCGGGGCGCAGAAAAACGTCGAAAAGTCGTAAATACACGGTACAAGCCGCCACCCCGGAGGCGCGCGCGATATTCACGCATACCGCGGATACCGAATACGGTGGTGCGTTACGACTTTATGACGGGCCACCATAAAACGCAGATGTAGTACAACTCGAGTAGTCCCTGTAGGTGTGTAGCATTCACGCGCGCTCGGCCCGAGGGAGGGTCGGGCGAGGGAGAAGAGGAGAGCGACGGAGAGCGGGGAGAAAGAAGAGAGAGGAGACATCCGGGAACACGGTCGCGAACAACTTTATTATTTTCGAAACGTTACGACACCGCGTGGAGGACTCCGAGAACTCCCCTGCCCTCAAGGAAAAATGGGGAAACCGGAGGGAAGACGGACGAGAACGTTGGGCCGCCGTGACGGAGGTGACCGATGGAATTTCGACCTGACCGATTGTGGCCGGTGACGTTATCTGCGTCGCTCTAAAATACGCCTGACGCTACGTTCCTACCAACTTTGGTTAACCTAACCGATTGGTTATTCCAATGGAATTGATCAATCACGTCTCTCGTTAGTCAGACTTGATAGATTGGTCAATTCCGTTGGAATAACCAGCCGGTTAAGTTAACCAAAGCTGATAGAAATGTGCATGAAAAGCCCTGCTAGGCGGACTTTCCAGTTAGCGCGTAAAATTCTGCTGTCGTCTAACTGACCGCAACGTCTATTTAGCTACGTTGTACAACCACCTAAAAACAGGCGCAACCTTGTAACGGGCTATACGGCATCCGCTCGAGAACACTCGGGGCTTTCAGGTCTGATCGCGAGAAAGAGGGAGAGGGAATGAGAGAGAGAGAGAGAGAGAGAGAGAGAGAGAGAGAACCGGGGGAGATCATTATGAACAGGATCGAAGGTTGCCGCGCGTATACGATGAAGACCTTCGGCGATTTACCACGCGATGCGGTCCGCGGCACGCACGTCGACGTCGCCGGCGACTCTTTTGCGGCTCGTCGTCGTCGTGGCCGGGGAGTTTGTCATTACCTCGCGTATTAAACTGGTACACCCCGAGCACGAGAAGAAGAGACAGCAAGACCCGAATCCGCCGTATTACGCGCCCGGCTAACAGGATGAAGCGGTTATGCAGTTGCATGCCACGGCGACGAAGGGTTAAAAAGGATTCGCGCACCTCTCACGGGCACAAAGTGAATCCTTTTGTCGAGCGGGGAGTGAAAAGGTAGAAAGGGCAACGAGGGCAGCGAGCCTGTGCGGCGAAGGGTACGCGAGAGGGGTGGGGGAGGGGAGAGGCAGCCGTAGGAGGGAGAGGCGGGATGGCCGGTACGGCCCAACCACGAGTATTATGCATAAATGCGAGATTGGTCCTCATTACCGGCACGCAGCTGCTTCCAGGCTAATAAGCCGTCACAGCTTCTGTGCAAACGCGTCTCGATGCAAATGTTAAGTTCTCCAAGCCGCTTGGCTCCTCCGGAATAAAGGAGATACGGAGAGAGAGGAAGAGAATCAGTGACGAAGCGGCGTACGAAAGGTATGCAAAACGGACGGAACGGTCGAGAAATCTCGGATTAATGTGTTGAAGAGAAAGAGGAAGATGATCTTTAACACGCGAAAACGACACGTACCGCGATTACCGGGAGGGAAAGAGAGAAGAGCGCGATCTCGACGCGTGAAACAAAATCCTCCACGCGTTCTCGCGCAGAGAAACTCTATTTCACCCGCGATTTATGAGCGAGCCCGGCGCGTCTCTCGCGCGATCCCCGTTGCGTTGCGTGCTCCGATGATCTACTTCTCGATAATATACATCCTTCCACCCACGGGAGAATTCCCGGTACGGTGAGAGTCAATAGGTCGTGAGTCGGGAGGTCGGAAAGGAGGATAGGAGGCGTAGGAGGCGCGCGCGCGTTATCCCGAAAGTTTAGTAGCTGGCGCGAGGCAGCGAGAAACTGGTAGTAAAGTTATTCAGTTGAGAAAAGAGAGAAGCGTAACGCGCGGGACGAGGGGAGGGAGAAGGAGGAGGAGGCAGCGAAAGAGAGAGAGAGAGAGAGAGAGGAAACCGACCGGTGTAGTGGTGCGGAAGGGAGGAAAAGAAGAGAAGAGAAAACGGGTGGTATCCGAGTACTCGAGTACCCGGGCGATCTTCACAGATAAGGGCAGAAGGTGTAACTTACTAGGGCTCCGGTATACCTCGATACATCGTGCCTTTATATATCCGTGGCCTCCCGTTACATGCCCCTTCCGTATGTGTATTCTTTCACGTCCCTTTTATCTCCGTTCTCCCCGTCCTTCCCTCCCCCTCCCCCGGCCCCTCGTCACTGTTCTCTCACCCTCCCGCGCTGCAGCGTCCGTTTCTCCTTTTCACCCGTTCCTGGCGAACCCCGGCCGTGGCGTAGCCACTATTATGCGTGGCTTATAAACCCTTCGAATATGTAACAAGTATATACAAAGGCGTGTACGTGCGGCGAGGTGATCGTTGTGCGTGAAGGTGTATGTAGCGTTTACGCGTGTACGTAGGAGGTCCCAAAATATGTTACCGCACGTCGAGCGACTTCGCGAACGCGAGATGAAGGCAACAGACTCCCGCGCTTGGAATAGCAATGCGAGTCATCAGACGTAGGTTTTTACAATTTCAGGAGATTTGCACGTGACAAATAATAAATTATGTCTGATATGGAAAAAGATGCTCGATATCTGTGCGCTAATCGATTACAATGCTCAACACACGAATCTGTTACATGGAATTTCTATCGTGTTCTTTATATATTTTTTTTAAGAGATAGAATGCGAAAATTGACTCGGACTTTCTCCATCACCGGATTTTTCCTCCAGTTCTTTTGTGACAATTATTTGAGATTTTATATATTGTATATAGGACACTCCATGCAATTTTATTCTAAATCTTTTATATTGAAATATCATCAGTATTATACGTGTATGAAAGGTAATCGTTTATTATAAAATGAGAGGCAACAGTTTACTATACATAACAATTTATATGTTTTTATATGTATAGTGAGAGCTGAATTTTTATAATAAATTGTAAGGTTATTATAGCCTAACACTATAATAATAGTGATTGGCTTTCGTATATCAGACATTATTATTATTTGCTTTATTTTTAAAAGACACATATTACAAGCCAAAAACAGCAGAAAATCAATAGTTTCTACATGTTAAATTAAGTAAACCATCTATATATATACAGAAGATAAATCCTCTTAAAGCTTAAAAATCACTAGAAAATCCTGAGTGATACAAAAAATTTGTTTGCATTTTTTAATTCAACATAAAAAATACTATATAGATCACATAATTTCATTCATGTGATAAGGCAGTTTTTTTTAACTAGTGTTATAGATGATTATTTGAGAAAGAAAAGAATGACGAACGAGATGAATTTTCTACCGGTAAAAGTTCAAGGTGTTCTTTTAGCCCCTAAAAGAAATTCGGGAATATCGAACAGTGCGTGATTACATTTTAATACGATACAGCAACGTAATAAAGAAACACCCGAGCGGACGCGATAGCGCCTGCCGTGGTGTGCGTATTATAATTAACTATTATTTGTAAAAATGAAAATTCGCGATGGGATCGGGCCCTTATTTGGGAGCGGTTTTTATCGCGAGCTCAAGGTCCCGGAGGTGATCGTCCTCACCTGTAACAATTAGTCGGTAGACGGGACGCGCGCGCGCAGCTCGTTGCGCCCAGGCTGCTCCGTTGTTCATGGGATCACGTGCTGGATCTCCCGAAAATTGACCATCTGCCGGAATAACGACTTAATTTGCCCGAGACTCTTAGCCCGCAGCCAAGGTGGCGGCCTCGTCCGCTTCTTGGAAGCTCGTTCGCCTTCCGTCGGCGAAACAAGTCACCGATACCGCGGCCGCCGCTTACCTCGATCACGAATGAACCTCGAAATTTTGGAGATCCGAAATATGACATTCCGCGACCGCAACTATCATGTCAAGCTTGTCTTACTGCTCTCTGAGAAACCCGCGGAAGCTCCTTACGAAAGCTCATCGAGCATTCGCATATTATTCGACAAGAACACGGATGGGTTTGTAAATTGATATGTGATCTTCTTGCGATACAAAGACAAATATATTCAAGCAAAGTAAATAAAGGAACAATAAGATACGTTCACAAACAACAAAAACAACACATGTGTATATATATGTTCGTGTGTGTGTGTGTGTGTGTGTGTGTGTGTGTGTAATATATGGATTAGTACAGTAATAAATAAAAAAACTTAAAGGACAAATATTATATTAAAATATTTGTATATGTAAATATATACAAACACCGATGGCCCAGTTTTGAACTTTTTTCAAGGGTAAATAAGCAATTAGAAGAAATATAAGTGTAAATTCACATAGTTAATAGTCACATATTAGGAGTCACATGTTAATAGTCATAGTTAATAGTCAACTATGTCAATTAATATCTTCTAATTGTACTGGGCATTTCAAGTTTCCTCTATTTATTGTTATACTAGTAGATCCGTGCACAAACATAGATTCTTATTGGTTTTTTATTTACTTTGTTCAACAGAAGAGCCTTTATTTTTCTATATTTTCTTGGCAACATATTCTTTTTAGCATTGTGTCGACAGTCAGGTGTGTTTCGCGAAACAGACAAATATTAAAATATTTGTACATATAAATATATACAAAACCCAACGGTCCTGTTTCGAACTATTTTAAATAAACAATTAGGAGAAATATAAGCGTAAATTTACATAGTTAATAGTCAAATGTTAGTTAATAGTCACATAGTCTATTTAATAGTCTAGGACTATTTAATAGTCATAGTTAATAGTCAGTCATGTCAATCAATGTTTTCTAATTGTACTGGATATTTCAAGTTTCCTGCATTTATTGTTATACTAGTAGATTCGTGCCCAAATATAGATTCTTATTGGTTTTTTATTTACTTTGTTCAACAGAAGAGCCTTTATTTTTCTATATTTTCTTGGCAACATATTCTTTTTAGCGTTGCATCGACAGCCAGGTGTGTTTCGCGAAACGGTAGGCACTAATCCGCAGTAACCGCTCCGGAAGAGAGTAATTCGCAACGATCACCGAGACTTCTCGCGATGCTCGTAAATCTCGAGCAACTTAGCAAGGATTTCGGACGGATCCGATAGATATTGCTCCACCGTCGATACTGCTCTGTAATTTGACGGCTCCGCGTAATCCCATTTTCGGGGAATTACTCTGATCACATTCACCGTGGTTCCCCACGATCGTCTCGCGACTAAATCCGTTCTCTTCTCTTTGTTTCAGGTGAGTACTCATTGTGCTCTAATTACAAACAGAACGATCAATTGCTAAAGCGAGATGATGTCGGTAAGTAGCTCGTTGTGGCTTATTTTAGAAGTGCATTTCGGGAACCGTCCTTGTGTTGAGCGAACTGAATCTAGGAATTGCACGGCCCAATTGTCACAAAGCTTAAATCTCACTTAACAAATAAAAACTCACATTCTTCTTTATAGTGTGGACTACTTGTATCATGTTAGTCAGATGTTCAAAATGTAAAAGCAATGCATGTGGTATTTACGAGTACTTTTTAAAAATTAGATACAGTGAATACATTTTTTTTATCTCCGTTTTTACTGTTGATTTTTAAATAACTAATCGCAACTTCTCTTTAGTTGTAATAAATATTATAGATTTAGCAAATTTTTCCTGTATTTAGTTAATGCAACATAACTTATAAATATTTCTTATAATAATTTCTTAACTTAACTTATAATAATTTCTTTTATTCGAAATGATGGGGTAAGTTGTGGTCAGTTGTCACGCATTACGAGACTCATCACGTAGCTATGATATAGCTTACGCATTAATCACTTACTGTAAAAACTATAAGAAATGTTGAACAAAAATTTTACTGTGTATTTATTTGGAAAAGTAAATATCATATAATAAACAAATAATTAATACATATATATATTATTTTTCAAATACTTTACTTTCTTTCTTTACACAGAGAGAACGATTTATTGATTCAAATAAATGTTTCTTTGGAATAGTCCAAACGAATTATTTGGTTGACACAACAAAAATATTTCTTTGGAACTAAGCCGCAAATAAATATTTTTGTTGCTTCAAACAAAATTTTATTTGATCAATCGAAAAATTCGTTTGGACTATTCCAAAGAAGCGTTTATTTCAATTCAACCAAATCGTTCTCTCTGTGTAGTAGTGCCTTATTATATGATACCATTAACTTTAATAAAATACTTAAAAATCGTTAAAATAAACTATTTGTTTCCTCTATATGAAAGAAATGTGACAACTAATTCTAGATGTGAGGTAAGTTTTCACGACTCTATTCACAGCTAAATATTTTGTGTATAAATATATATATATATATATATATATATATATATATATATATATA
>NW_022639551.1:265373-270811 GCF_010583005.1 Odontomachus brunneus
ATATATATATATATATATATATATAAGAATAACATAACATTTTGTTTCTTTTACATACAAGATGTAGATTAAAATGTACACAATGTTATGAAATATTGCATACATCTTTTCGTTATCAGTATGTGAAAAGTGTGACAAATGGACCCTTCCACTCACTCACGCGGAATAGACACAGTCGTCCATCTAACTAGCAATTTTTCCAGCGACACTCACGCGCCGCGTCTCACCGTCGAAAGCTCCGGACTTTCGCTTCTCCACGCACGTAATCGCCGTCGCGCGATGCGCGTATCCCGACGATAATCCTTTATCGCTAAAGAGCCGGAGAATCGTAGGCAGATACGAATGCGATTTTCAAAACCTGTTATGGTCGTTCCGGAGCCTCCAAGGTGGTCTACAATTGCAGTAATAACTCAATTATCCTCTCTGGGCTTCGTACCCGCCTATCTGCCTCTTTTACTCTCAAATCTTTCACTCCGTTCTTCCTTCACCCTCGTCGCGGTCTCCTTCTCGCTCCCTTTTCTCCCTCTGCCCTTTCTCCGCATCTCTCGCTCTCTCTCTTGCTCTCCCTCTCTCCTTCTCGCGTCGGCTTCTTTCTCGCTGGCGGTCTCCCGCCCCTCCTGTGGTTTCTTCCTCTTTTTACCTTGATTCGATCCTCTCTCCGCCCTTCTCCATCCGCCACCCTCCTCGCGGAGCATAATAAACCCTTCGATCCCATCACGATCTTTCCATCCACATATTATTAGGGCCTGCACACACGCCAGGAGTTCAGGCTCGACCATCCCCACCAGGCGCGCGCACTAGAATCGTGCCTTCGCGATTAGCTCGCGAATCTCGGCGTCGGTGATCTTTACTTAGATCCGCCGTTGAACGCCTCCCGATAGCAGCAATCACTCCGCGGTAGGTTCATGCGCGTGGAACGTTCCTCGAGTCAATGTCAAATTAATTGAACAGCACGGCACCCCAGTCAGTTTCGAGCGATACCATCGGAGCGCCGCGCGGCGCGAGTTACGACGAATTAAAAGATTGAAACTTTTTTCGAAAGTGCGCTCCCCCGAGCGCGACCTGAAGAAATTTATGTTCGCCGCGACATTGCGCGACTGCGTGTCCTTGTTACGCCGACTAATCGCAAATACTCGAAGCCCGAGTCTCCTCTCCTCGTCCCCGGGCGACGGTGCCGCGCATAAATCAGGACGATCGCCAGCGGAGAGAGAGAGCTTTCGGTGCGGGTTAAATCGTTATCTACCGCGGCAGGTACGTGAACGCGCCGTCGCGTCCGCCGTCGTTTCGCCCCGATAAAATATATTTTCTCGTCGCCCACTAGCGGCCAGGAGGAAATCACGTGTAGATAGACGGAAGAGCAAGAGAGCGAGGTGAATGAATGAGAAAAGGAGACGGACGGCGAGTCGCGGCGGCGGCGGGAGGGAGCGGCAGAAGGAGAGACAGTGCGGTACCGTGCGCCGGAGGCACCATGGGTTCGGTCCAGACTAGAGGGGTTAAGCCAAAGCCCCATCGATCATGGGATCCAGCCAGTCCACGATCCCATGACTCTGACCATAAAGCCCTGTAAGACCCGCGCCGGGGAGGAGTGCGAGCGAGACAGCGGACCGAGGACCAGGGGGAGGGAAAGGAAGGGAGAGAGAGAGAGAGAGCGGGTGAGAGAGGAAGAGAGAGAGAGAACGAACGAGTCGGACCCCGTAACCGTGAACTCTGCACGCCGCGGCTTTATGGCGGGTACGACGACGTAGAATTACCCCCATCGTAAGCAGGTATATACTTAAATCTCGCGCGCATGCATGTGAGTGAGCGAGCGGGCGAGTGAGTGAGCCGCCGCACGAAAATTACGTTCGCTCGCGCGAACGATCGAGATCGTGGAAAATCCTCGGTCTCGCCGCGGAACGACGCTGCGGGGGTGCGGCGCGCGATTTTGTCGGCGCTCTTCCTCGATCTCTCCCGCGGTCTCACGTCGATCCACCCACCACCAGTGAGGCAGAAAAGTGATCGTCACGACGATCCCCGCGTAGGGAATTTCGTGGCATCTAATTAGGACGCGGTCCGATCTCCTGCAATAAATGGACTCTGTGTTGGGAGCGTAATGTTTCAAACATACGATTCTGACCCAACATTTTTTCAGCATACTTATTTTACGTTTGAGATGAACGAAACATATGTTGACTTTTCAAACAGTCTCATTATTTAGTGAAATATCGAAACTGTTTAAAATATATCTATCTTTTTTAATTTTTTATTTGTTGAATACAGTAGTTGAGATGGAAAAATGGAATTCCCTGAGAGCGAACCTATATTTGGGACAAGGATAGAATTCTCAATTGGTAGTACAATAGAATAATCAATTGTAGGACACTTTGATCGAAATCTGTGCATAATCTGGAGAAATCCCCGCGTAGGGAATTTCGTGGCATCTAATTAGGACGCGGTCCGATCTCCTGCAATAAATGGACTCTGTGTTGGGAGTGTAATGTTTAAATATACGATTCTGACCCAACATTTTTTCAGCATACTTATTTTACGTTTGAGATGAACGAAACATATGTTGACTTTTCAAACAGTCTCATTATTTAGTGAAATATCGAAACTGTTTAAAATATATCTATCTTTTTTAATTTTTTATTTGTTGAATACAGTAGTTGAGATGGAAAAATGGAATTCCCTGAGAGCGAACCTATATTTGGGACAAGGATAGAATTCTCAATTGGTAGTACAATAGAATAATCAATTGTAGGACACTTTGATCGAAATCTGTGCATAATCTGGAGAAATCCCCGCGTAGGGAATTTCGTGGCATCTAATTAGGACGCGGTCCGATCTCCTGCAATAAATGGACTCTGTGTTGGGAGTGTAATGTTTAAATATACGATTCTGACCCAACATTTTTTCAGCATACTTATTTTACGTTTGAGATGAACGAAACATATGTTGACTTTTCAAACAGTCTCATTATTTAGTGAAATATCGAAACTGTTTAAAATATATCTATCTTTTTTAATTTTTTATTTGTTGAATACAGTAGTTGAGATGGAAAAATGGAATTCCCTGAGAGCGAACCTATATTTGGGACAAGGATAGAATTCTCAATTGGTAGTACAATAGAATAATCAATTGTAGGACACTTTGATCGAAATCTGTGCATAATCTGGAGAAATCCCCGCGTAGGGAATTTCGTGGCATCTAATTAGGACGCGGTCCGATCTCCTGCAATAAATGGACTCTGTGTTGGGAGTGTAATGTTTAAATATACGATTCTGACCCAACATTTTTTCAGCATACTTATTTTACGTTTGAGATGAACGAAACATATGTTGACTTTTCAAACAGTCTCATTATTTAGTGAAATATCGAAACTGTTTAAAATATATCTATCTTTTTTAATTTTTTATTTGTTGAATACAGTAGTTGAGATGGAAAAATGGAATTCCCTGAGAGCGAATCTATATTTGGGACAAGGATAGGATTCTCAATTGGTAGCACAATAGAATAATCAATTGTAGGACACTTTGATCGAAATCTGTGCAGTATCTGGAGAAATCTTGGCAAATTTCTATGCAGATTGGACTCAATTACGGATCATGTCACTTCTAATTAAATAATTGATGTAAAAATGGGGTTCTCTAACACTATTAAAGTATACCGACATTACCGACTGAAAAAAGTGCGAGCTCTCAAAGTATTTCCGTTCGATTTTAGACAGGAAATTTATATTTAAAACAAGAATGGGACTTCCAAGTGATGTAGTGAGGTAATAAATTATGGGACACATTTGGGATCTTTCCAATTAAAATCTGTAGTGCATTTAGGAAAATCTTGGCAAATCTTATACGGGTCGAACTCGGCCACAGATCACGTTGCTTCTGATCGTTGCCCTCGACGGAGTTTCAATTATTTAGCAGTCGATGTAGCGCGAACGGGCTGTACGCGACGACATGTCGGCGCATTAAATGACGCGAGTCACGCGATGCGGAGTCGTAAAGAGTACAGAGAGAGAGAGAGGAATACCGATTCGCGACGCGAAGACAATCTCAAAAGGGTTAAAGTGCGTCGCACCAGATGAGCGTTAACCACGCGATTCTTTGTCTCTGTCTCTCTCCGAGGTTTCTCCTCCTCACTGTAGCCCTTCTATCATCGTCGGAGATGGCTTACGCCCTTCTTCACCTTCCTTCCTTCCTATCTGCCCTCGCCTCCCTTCTTCCTCTTCCCCATTCGTACCTTCGCCCTCGGCCGGCTCCTTCCCTTCCTCTTCCTTCCTTGCCAAACCAATCTTCCATCCCCGGAGTAAGACATTGAGGCACCTGCTAGAGTCCAGCTCAATCAGGGAGTATAGCGTGTCGGCGCCCAGGCAGAAGACGGTAGTGGGAGAGCTTGCACGGCATACCGTGGAACTGTATCCGGACGGAGCAGGGGCCCTCGACCGACTGGGTGGTCCTACCGCTTCAGTTGTGTTCCGACGCGCTTCAAGCCAACACTACGAACACTATTTCTGATCCGCCGGTGTCTGCTTGTCCAGCAGCGCTCGATCCAACAAGCTAACCCTCGCGGATTGCGCAGGTTCCGGTAGTCTCTCTGGTCCAGGCGCCGGTCAGTCGGTCGATCCGTTAGTAGCAATCATCTCTTCGATCCTAGAGGGTCTTTGTGTCGGACAGTTTGTGCTGGATAATCCACAGTGTGCTCCGACCAGGTGTAGCATCGTAGTACCGATCGCCAGCAAGGGATAGAAATTAGTAAGGGTGCAGAAAGAATCCTGATATCTTTGACAGATATCGTTAGACATACATTCCTTTATACTTGTTCTCTGAAGGTGACATTCTTTGAAAGATGTCACAGCGTATGATGTATGAAGTCGTGGTTTGCGCTTGAAGGTAGATAAGTTTCGCTGTATTCCGCTGTCGTTGCATAATTTAGAGTTTGAAGGATGCACACGCCAAACGGTGGCGAGCGCGATGTTGTTGCTAACGATGGTTGACAGCCGAGCGACTCCGCACAAGTGTTTGGATAGCAGTGACAAGTGATTATTAGTGACGAGTCTTGGTGCCTTTAGCTGCTTCATACGCGAGGAAATCGCGCTCGCGAAAAAGGAATTTCTCATTGCGACGTGGAGAAGGCGACGGGGGTAAATTTGAAGGGAATCGATGGTAAAGATAAATGATGAGAATAATTCTTTTCCGTTCAAGCGGAACGACTCGATAGCAAGGTGCGAAGAAAGGAGGAGGTATAAGGAACGATAACGACAAGGTGGCGCGGGGTGTAATCAAATGCAGGTTTATTTAGAACGGCTTTGATAAAGTGGTTAGTGCGAAAGCGTGGATCGGGCCAATCATACCTGATTGCCCGGACGTGAGTTGTGCGAACCGAGAAAGAGAGACTGACAGAGAGAGAGAGAGAGAGAGAGAGAGAGAGAGAGAGAGAGAGAGAGAGAGAGAGAGAGA
>NW_022639551.1:271741-284360 GCF_010583005.1 Odontomachus brunneus
GAGAGAGAGAGAGAGAGAGAGAGAGAGAGAGAAGGAAAAGAGGAGGAAAGAAGAAGGAAGGTGGGAGAGAGACTAGTCCGTCCACCACCGCGGCTTGTTGCGCACGTCGAGGATGAAGACGTCTCGTGCCGGTGGATCTTATGTGCCACGTGATTCATAGTAGCGTTCCTTCTCGTCCTCCTGATTTTGGGCAATCGACAATCGCGAATGTTTACATTGAAATCCTGACAAACGACCGGGATATGGTCTTATTGACAGAGCGACTGTGATTTTGACACGAGGTGAGTTTGTAACTGAATAGCGTTCATTCTTTCCCTTCAGAATCTTTCCCTTCAGAATTCTCCTCACTTTCAGAGAAGTGTGCATGACAGCAAGTAGGAGGGCTTGATTAATGACGCACGGAGGAAAAAAGTTGGTTGAATTAACGTGACAATGACACAACTAAATATGTTTCAGTCGAAAGAAGCAGCATTTCTGGTTCTTGTGAACCAAATTCAGGGCTTCAAGAACCAGAAATTCTACTTCCTTCAACCAAAACGAGTTTGGTTCGTTCATTATATGTTAATGCAATCAATCTTTTTGCTTCGTGTGAAATGTAACACCTTAGATAAACAGGTGTACGCAATCTTTGCAGCAACTTTATTAATGGATTTATGAAGGTTGCGTTCCTTATGAGGAGTTCATGGGCCTCATATTTGTCATATTTGTAGAATGACGAAAAATTAAAATGCATAATCCATATATTTCTCAGCTAAATTCAAAGTTTATTTAGAAAAAGTAAAACAAATTTCTTAATCAAAGTATTTGTCGTTGCTTTCTATAACTTTGAGCCATCTTTCGGGCAGCTTATGAATTCCATCTTGGAAAAATGCTGTGTCTTTGGACACGATAAAGTCGTCAAGCTATTTGCGGATCTCATTCACTGATTGGGAATGCATATCGGACAAGACGTGTTGCATCGACTGGAACTAGTGATAATCGGGAGCAGCTATATCTGATGAATACGCCGGCAAGACATCTCATCTAAGACTTATTATTGTTTTTTGCTTTAGATGCAATGTATGGTCTGGCGTTATCATGTAATAATTTCATAGGACATTCTCCTTTGCTAATATACGGACGTTTTCGTTCTAGTTCCTGATTCAAGCGGATTGGTAGCAGTAACAACAATAATTGTTTCACTCGCTTCCAGCAGCCCATAATAAATCATGCCTTTGATATTCCACTAAATGCAGAACCTTCTTTTTAAAGCGTTTGGACTGATGTTGTTGGTTCATCAGGACTTGCTAAAGACATTTTGCGTTTCGGATTGTCATAGAATATCGATTTCTCATCGCCTGTGACAATTTACCATAAGAAAGGCATTCTATTATTTATTGTTTATTAAGAAGAAAAAGACACGCTGCTATTCATTGATTTTTATTGGTTTCGGTGTGTTTATGTGAAAATAATTTTCCTTCTTTCTGGATCTTTACCATTTCATGGACGTTTAAAAATAGTTTGTTATTTATTTATAGCAGATACTTGATATATACCTAATAGTAGATATACTTGATATATACTTGATATATACCTAATAGTAACAGGAAATACATACTAAAAGAATTACCAAAATTTTCTTAAAACAATATGTCATAGAGTGAAAAGTTAATGATAACTTTTAACAAATTTGTTGCTGCTTCAACATGAAAAAAATCTAGGCTTGAATCATGTTTTCTCGTATTCCTTTCGTTTTATTTCTATTTCAAGATTCTATGTGATAAATATGAATGCTGTATGAATCATTCACAAAGAATGTAACTTTTGGAAATAGACTAATAAAGTTGCTGCCAATTCACGTCCATCTGTCCACTTGGGTTGTTACAAGCGACGATTAATTTCAACAATGCGATATTCACGCTCACGCAATGAACACGTGACGTTAAAGAGCATATCTGAAAAGAGAAACACCACCGACATTTCTTCGTGCGTTTTCCCGAACATTCACGACCTTCCCGAGAAGGTTCTTCCACAAGGTTTCCGGACCCTTTTTGGTTCAGGTATGCGCACGACCGCTATTCAATCCTTATTCTTTCCGAGGAGTTTTTCATCAATGTATCCGAACTTGGCAGACTCCATGGAACACCTAATTCTTAATTTTTATTCTCATGCTGCCGTTACTCCGGGGCCCTATGGTTAAAGGCTCAGCTTTCACCGCTTCCCCGAACGTACAGTCCAAATTCTGAACTGAGAAATATCTCTATTATTCTCATGGAGATGAGAACGTGCGTCGACCTGGGAAACAAGCTGACCGGAAAAAAAATTCCATGTCGACGTCGAACTCGCTTTTTTCTCTTCTTTTAACTCTACGACGAATAGTTTTTACAACTCCGAATATTGCATTGTATTACAAAAAATCAGCCCTACTCTATTCCGCACAATCGATCTGTCGTATATTTTCAAAATTCGCTAATCATTCCCAGAAGCACAGAGGATTCAAAAAAAATTCAGCCGTATGTCACCAATTCTGAGTTTATTTTCAGATGCAAAAGGAATTCTTCAAAGTTCAGTTCAGTGAAAAGAATTCTTTTTGCATCTAAAAATTAATTTACAATTGGTGACACACGACTGAATTCTTTTTGAATTCTATGTGCTATCTGAGTCGTCAACTGGCAGCGAACTGGATCAGGATCATATAATTTTTCCCTAAAAACGAAAATGTAAAAAATAAAAACGTAAAAATTTCCTTATTATTAAAAAAGTTACACGCAGGTTTGCGAGTAATTTATCACTTTTTAAATTAATTGTCTTGTTTAACTGATTATTAGTATAAACCAATCCAATTGGAGACTGTTTAATTGACAATTGATTTTAACAACCTCGAAGACTGTTCGATAGATGATAGATTTCATTTGAAGATTGTCCAATTAATTAAATCAATTAATTAATTAAATTCAATTAATGACCATTCAATTGATATGAATAAAACGAATAAAAAATTGTTCAATTAATAATTGAATTTAGTAAATTTTATTTAAAGCCGTCTAATTGACGATCAATATGAACAAATTTAATCGATTAGACCAAAGACAGTTTAGTGACGATTTTCTATGATACTTTCAGTATTAATGTTATTCACAAAACCAACTGTAACCTTGAGTAATCGATTGAGTCGAATAAATTTGCTCATATAAAACGTCAATGAAACGACTTTTAATTAAATTTGCTAAATTCAATTGTTAATTCAAAATCTCTTTGGTTCTCTTCGCTGATATCAATCGTCGACTGAACAATCTTCAACTGAATTCAATGAGATCAATCATCAATTAAACATTTCATCGATCGAATATATGAATCATCAACTGATTGAACATTGTTGAGTATATTTGTTGAAATCAGTTATTAAAATAAAAGAAATTTAATATAAATAAGAGAAATTTAAATTTAATAATTTAATTGAATAATTTAATTTGAAATTTAATTTAAATAAGAGAAATTTAATATGATATATTTTTACAACTCTGGTGGTCGCTAAGTCGTCAAGTTCGCGTGACACTTTCCACGTTATCACGTTTAGGAAAAGGAGTTACATGATCGCTGCCGAGGCGCGAGCTGAGATCCACGGCGCGTCGCGAACGTTTCGTCCCGTAATGGAGGAACCACCACTGGTGGCAAGAGGCAATCGTACAGACGGACGGACATAACGCGGAGAGAACCAGTTCTCTCATTTCATTGCGTTCGTTGTCCGATAATGACGCATAGCACGGCTGAGCCGCGCGCGCGGTACAGCGCGGGTATAACGCGCGTGTGAAAGCCCCGCGACTGACGCATCGCGTTCGCGCGAGAGCAAACACTGCGCGAAAGCTCCTCCGCACGTCCTCCCACGTATGAATGCGCGTGTAAGATCGCGAGAGCGAAGGAGAAAGACAGCGGACGAGCGAGCGGGAAGGAGAGAGAATTATCCGCCGCTGCCCCTGCAGATACCCGGCCGTTAATTTGCGGCGATCACGGCATTTTCGCGGCGAGAAGGGATCGCGAAGGAGCCTAACGAGAGAGCAGGCTTCGAAAGCGGCAGGCTCGTTAGACGATTATCAGCATTTTCGCGGGATTGAGTTTGCACCCGCGATTTTGCCCGGCGTGCCTCACTCTCATTTTCTGAACACATTCCCTCGTGCCTCCACGTTGCGCGCTCATGCGCGCGCTAAGGTGGCCCCCGGGGGTGTGAGATACACGTGAGAGCGATCCTCCGTAACGGCGCTGACGCGAAAGTGGAAATCAGACGTGGAAATTGACGCGCCGATGCACGGCCGCTCGTGTGGATATACGCGCGCGTGTTTAAGGACGCCGCTAATCGGCGCGAAACACGCGGCGCCGTGAGTTGTCCGAGCAATTAACGAGCATGCTTAGCACGGGCAGATGTTAATAGACGCGTAACCAACGCACGACCATGAATCAGTGGTGTTACGTTAACGGTCCGGGGTATATTACGTATCGGCGGCGTCGGATGAGGAAAAGTATCGTCGCGGTAATTAGCGATAAGGCAGGTCTACGCGTCAATAAGTCGCGTCTTTTTTCCTCACTACGCGTCGTTTAGAGCGTCCCTTGTTTACCCGTCCTAATTTCCTCCTTCACATAGCGACGCCGGAAGAAAGAGTGGTTGCAATGTGGAACACCTTGTTCCATATTATTATCACCTATTTTCCAAAGAATCCAACGAATCTCATAGTAGGGAAATTACTTTCAAATAACTAACTCTGTGATTTTGAAGTTTGATCTTACTACTAATCTACACACTAATATGTTAGATTTGTCGATTAAGACAGAAGAAAATTGTTTGAATCTTACTTTGTGAAAAGTTTTTAATAGGAAGAAACCAAAGGATCTCTTTGGTGACCGATAAGGATCTCAATTGATTATGTTATTTCAGTTATCGGCAAATCACAGCAGTTGTTTGAGGAAATCAGCCTTGTTTACCACTTACACGCATTATAACATGAAAAATATATATTCTGTTTTTCTACTTAGAATAGATTTTTCTTTAACATTCCCTTAACTTTGACAGAACAATTTTAATCGTATTTAGAAAAAAACGAACTCACAAAAGAATATAAATTTAAGGATAGGAAAAGGCTAATCTGAGTTCAAGCACGGACGTAGTAGTGCTATATTACCTAATGTCTTGGTAATATTATCGTCGACAATTGTGTTCCACACACCTGGTTTAAACTATAATCTGATTTTAAGACAAAAACCGCAGCATACTAATTAAAGTCGCCTTCCGGGATGGCTTTCAGAACGCGTAGCGATTCACGTTGTATCTCTTCTATCGTCTCAAAACGATTTCCCCGCAGTGGTCTTTTGAGTTTCGGGAATAGCCAGAAGTCACACGGTGCTAAATCAGACGAATATGGTGGTTGTGGAACGATATGGATCGAATTTTTGGCGAACAAGTCACGAAGAAATTGAGATGTTTTGGCACTAGTCGAGATTTTACACGTTTCAGGCCCAAAATATCTTTCAAAATGGTATTGACAGATCCTTTCGAAATACCAACAGCATCAGCAAGGTCTCTAACAGTCATTCGACGATTAGCAAACACAAGTTCTTCGATTTTCTTGACGTGTTGTTCATCGGTAGAGGTTGATTGGTCGTCCGGAACGCTCTTCGTCTTCAACACTTTCACGACCTTCTTTGAACTGTTTATACCACTTGTAAACATTCCTTTCCGACAAAGCATGGTCCCCGAAGGCTTTCTGCAACATCCTGAACGTTTCTGCACCCGAAATTTCATTCCGCAAACAAAATTTAATGCAACTTTTTTGCTCAATATAATTAGACATTGTAAAAATCGCCGAATGCACTCGTACAAAACCAAGCGTAAAGCAAAAAGTAATGAATGTTTTGACATGAAATTTGTCACAGATGTCTGTCACAATGCTGCCAACTTAGAAAAAAAATATTTATGATGTGCGGTTTACCCGCGCGATTTAAATTGAAAACTGGTCTTACTTTTTGGACACAGTAGTACTATACACGCATGAACAAAGAATTAAGAACTGATTGCGAGCGTTTTTGTCGACTGTAATATTAAAAAACTATTCATGTTCTTCGTGAGCATCCAAGTTCGATATTATTAGTTGTAATTTGCGTTCTGTATTAGCATCGAGACTTTTTCTTTGTATGTTTTTATCACTGAAGAGGATTCACGGTTGAACCGAAACGTTTGATGATTTTTAATAAAATACTTTATTTCCTAACAAAGGAAGGTTTCACCAATTTAAATAATATAGCACTACTATGTCCGTGCTTGAACTCAGATTAGCCTTTTCCTATCCTTAAATTTTAATCGTATTATGTTAATGTATAGTTGCAAAAATTTGACAAATATAAATGTCTGATATTAATCTTCAACTTCTAAGTTGTCAGCTGGTTCAAACTATCGCAGTCAACAACACACTTGTAATCATGATATTCACTATGGGTATTAATTTTATTCGAAACTTGTTGGAACAAATAATTATGAACTTTGGAATGAGAACATCTTTTAGGATGAACGTATAGATTTTTATCTGCTAATTAAGGAAAACGTGTGTGACTGTCACAAATTGAGATATTGTCACTAATTGGGACATTTACCTTAAATGGTGTGAGCGCGAAATCACGCGACTAGCTTAATGAGAATCCTGTTCTCGTTTATTGCGCATTGTATATCTCACAAATGTGCATGCTCGGAGACCATAAATCGCGTTACTCGCGAAAAGTCTGGGACAATGAGCGATTGTGCAACAGGCGGTGTATAAATTCTTCCGTATTACAATGAAGTCGCGATAATGTATGCGAAACAGCGGGAGTATAAAACGAGGTAGATCATAAGGTAGTGCATAAAACGATTGGAATCGCCGATAAGAACGGTAATATTGTTGTTACGTTAGATACGACACGTAAACAGAAAGCACACGAGTCCCTTCATCGACCGGTTCGCGTACGATCGTGAATTTGAAGATTTAACATATTTATGCACGCGCCTCGCCTCCACCAAAGGAGAGAGAGAGAGAGAGAGGGAGGAAGAAAGTCCACAATGTCTTCATTCGCGCCGATTGTAACTTAATTCACGGTTGCAATCGCATGGCGAGCGAGGAGCTCCTCGGCCTCAACTGTTGTTGTCGGCGGATGAGCTTTCGATACCGCAGCTGCGAGGGATCGAGGGATCAAGGGAAAAAGAGGGATCGACTACGTGACCAAGACCGATTCTTCACGGCAGCAGCCGTGGGTCGGTGCCGATCGATCCGATGTAATTGAACTTGAATGCTGGCTATCTCGAGGAACAAACGCCTCTGTCGTGGCACTACCATGTAATGGCCACTAATGCGAGAACAATTCATGGAAAGTTGTTTGCGCGTGAACGCGGCGCGCGAGTTATGTGGGATTAATTTATCTGCGATTAAGCCGACGAGCGAAACGGATTATCCGGATGTAATCAAGTTCACAAAAGCCGCCGACCGACTAGAAATTTATCCGTGGTCCTCATCAGATTGATCTCAATCAGTTATCTGTGTAGGATGATGTTATCGGGTCCTAATTATTAACAAGATCATAATTATTAATAATCCTTATAATCTTTAATAAGATCCTGATTGCTACGTCGCGTTACATGACTCATCAGAGCCTGATAACATCATCTTCGTAACTAGAAATTTTGATTAGGTACACCAGACAAGGACCTAACTGAATAAATGTAAGGTAACCTCCCCTAAGTATCGTATATCTGATAAAGGTATGGTGTGAATTGAATAAGAAAGATTTGTGTGAGATTATAGTTAGGTGGTTAGGTGCATTATAAGTACACATTAGAATTCTAATGTATTAATTTCTCCATTCAAAAATTTAATTAAATTCGCTAGATGCAAGAACCTGACTAGATAAATATAAAGTAACCTCTCCTAACTATGGTATATCTGATGAAGGTGTGGTATAGATTAAACACGAAAGACTTTTGTGAGATTATGATGGTTAAGACCATCATAAGTCCACATTAGGATTCTAATATATTAGTATATTGTCTTATTATAAGGTTTCATTGATCGTGTCTTTCGGGATTTTATTCTCATTATTCTTATTGCGGTTGGTCTCATCAAGATTCAATAAAGATGGCTAACCTCATATATATAATAAACATGATTTATAAAAATTATTTTCCATGTTTTTTCCTTTTCATTTGAAATGCTATCAAAAATTGTTATGAGTCGCAAAGTTATAAGAAAAATTTACAAACATAAGTATTGGCATATCGTCAAAGCTTGTTGGCATCATCAACTTCTGTTTAATCATGAAGTCAAGCAACATTTGAGAGCGTAGTCAGTAAAGGAATAGATGACTGTTTACGGGACTGTTCACGGAACGATGGAATATTTTAATGAGGGAGTTGTGGGTGGAGGCATACAGTAAAAATAGCACATGTTAGTAATAAAATATCAGATTTTTTAAACCATTAAACGAAATGTTTAATGACGGCCTCTTTTTATTTCTCACACAAAATAATCTTTTTCTCTGTGTGAGAGTCTCTGACGGGGCTCTGATGGGAACCTGTCTAAGATCTGATAATGAATTCTTAATAAGATTGTATAATTGATTATGCTACGTTACATGACTTATTAGGACTCGACGACATTACCTTGCACAAACCTGTTGTTAACTGATAACTAATTGAGATCAACTTTATCAGGATCATGGGATAAATTTCTAGGTAGGATACAAATTAAATAACTAATTGGAATCAATCTGATCAGGATTATGAGATAAATTTCTAGTCGGGTACATCATCAAGCGAACGCCGCTGTTTGTACAAACCGATCGACACAAACTATTAAACCACTTGCAACAACAAAAAACTACCAAAACATAATAATTGTCACTTCTAAAACGCCAACAAAGTCGATCCGTTCGTCGATCGCGTTACAGTTGACATTATCCCTACGACAAATGTTTTCAGGGAAAAGGTTTAACGCCTCAGACGCGGATGCAGTTGGTAGATCGTTGGCCGAGACAATAAAGTCACGTCCTCGGGGAAAATTTGTGAGAAACGACCGTCAGGTATTTCGAGAAGGGACGCGCGATCGTGTTTTCAGGGCGACAAGATGCGCCGAGCCGATCCTGAGGGAGCAGCCGGGCGGCGTAGTTGTTTGCTCTTGCTCGGATTTTACGGCTCCGGACAGGCCAGGCCGGACAATTACTGGTTGTTAAATTCTGACTGCGCCGGCAAAGAGATCGCGAGAGTCCAGCGAGCCACGTCTGGCGACGGGCGCTTCGCGAATCCAAGAAACTTGAACGCGCGCACTCGCGATACTCAGGATCGCGCTTTCGCGCGCTCTTAACAAATTCGTTGACGATGAAACGAGAGAAGAGAAAAAAGAAAGGTAAATTTACGGACGTACTACACGAGACGCCGAGACGGAGAAAGGCACTACATCGCAGGCCGCGATGATTCCCGGGCTCGGACCCCGTTGGATGTCTCGCGTCAAGCATTAACGAGGGTGGTCAGTCGAGAGAAAGAGGGAGAAAGAAGACGGGACGTTCAGCGATCCCGCTGGCTAAGATTCCTGCGTTTCACGAGGAGCGCGCGCGTTTCACCGCGGAAAATACGATGAAGAAATTACGTGCGCGGGATGCGATGCGGATCTCTTAATTCTGACGAGACAAGCGTATACCCTACCTACCCACCTTCCCACCCGCCCCTCTCGAGTCGAGTCGAGTCGTCCTCTATGAGCGGACGAACCGTGCGCTCATGGCCGGCAGACGGACAACCCGCAATTATCTTTACTAAACTAGAGATCTACGTGATTACACGGTTACTCCGGTTATACTTTCGCGGATGCGGGGAATCTCTCTCATCCTTCCAATCGGACACGTCCCTCGTGCAAGTCGTAACTCGTAACTTTGTTTGAATACCAAGCACGACGGTTGGAGTGAAGGGTAGGCGGGTAGGATGCGTTTGGATCTGTTTATCCTTCAACACCGCGCTCCTCGCGCTACCAATATCCGAATATCCGACTCGACGCGAAATATGTACGCGTGTACCCGTCCTCGACGTCTCCCGCTAATTCAGTTCGTGTATCCTCTAAATCTCCAGAGGGCGAAATTCCGCTTGTAAAACAGAGTTGTAGACGAGTCGTCTAAAGTGAAGTGATTTTTCACTCATGGATGAGTTCTTTGGTTTCGTTGATTTTAAGATATGTTACAAAGGGTGGAAGTCTGAGTAATGTCTGTATTTGTAAATTATATGGAAATCGCATGTAATTCCCGAGGTTATGTATCACTTTAGAATGTCGGAATTTCACGTTGAAATATATTCACAATAAACGCGTGGTTTTCTAGTTATATTATCATTCTAAACACATCACGCGCAATATTCCTTTGTTTACCATTTTTGTTTAGCTGCTTGAATCCTTTCAAATACGATGTTTGGTTTGACTTGTTAGAGAGATTGAGCTAGCTTTTATCGAAAGGTTGAGAGTTTTAATGGTTTCGTTGTCTATTTTTATCAATTTTCGATGTTATGATAGAAAATGATTTATTTCCATAAAAGGTTAAACTGAATTTTTACAGTCTTCTTGTTATTAATTTACAACATATTGTTAAGCTAGGCTCTGAAATCTTTTGCTATTTTAAATTGATGAGTCTGTTATATACAAAAAAAGAGAAAATTCTGTAAAGATTAACAAAGACTTATGCAAGATTCAAAAATCTTATGACAAAAGACAATCTTAAGACAAAATCTTATGCAAGATTTGAGTTTGAGTAAGGGTTTTTGCAGAATCACCATTTGTAATACATGATAGATTCATCAATATAGAAAAGCGGAGGATTTCCATGACAAAATAAGATATACCATAAGTTAAAATTTTACTAAGCAGAATATTTAAAAAGCAAAGTGACAGCCGAGTCACTCCAAGTCAAGTGGTTTCTTACTCCTATAAAGTGTGTGCGTGTTTTTTCTTTCTGAAGCATCAAGTGAATATATTCATTCACAAGTGAAGGGTTAATCTAATGTTCTCCACCGTCACACTGGAACAAATCCGCTCTAATCGATTGAAACATTCGGTCCTATGAATTAATTCATTCTAGACTTCAGTTAAACACTCACTCTTATGATTTCGAGTGACGATATCTTCACTGCTGCCTCGAAGGAATCTTCATTCGTTTTGAGTGAGATTTCACTCGAAGAAATTTCAAGAGTAGATGTAAACAAGTCCCGCGGAGACCACATAAAATAAGAGAGAAAGAGAGAGAGTTCAACGACGCGTTAAGAAATCAAATACACACATAGCGGTCTCTGATCTCTCTCTCTGTCTCTCTCTCTCTCTCTCTCTCTCTCTCTCTCTCTCTCTCTCTCTCTCGATTCTAACCGGTTCATAATAAAGAGAGACCGGCGGGCACGCGCGACGACAAACACGCCGTACCACCGATTAGGCTGTATGCAAACAAACGTTTTCGAGCGAATTCGCGATCGCAATGCCGCGGCACAATTTAATTTCGCGGCATTGCGAAGCAACCGAGCGTAAAAACCGTCGCATTCGTATGCCACGGGCATTGTCGAGAGTTCGCATGACCGATAGATCGCCGCGGACAGAATGGGTTCGACGATGCGTTCAAATTGTCCGCACGACACCTCTCGCTCTCTCGCCATTGTTTCTGCGCTCTCGGCGCGGAACAACGAGCGGCGCGAGCCGCGCTCGAGCAAAACGGGGCGTGTGCCGCCACAAAGCTGCTCTGTGAGCCTCGCTTAGCGAGAGAAAGGGTTAAAACAGCGATTACCCCCACGGCGGTTTTCAAGCACATTTAATATCTCCGGTCCCGAAGGGCAGGCGAACGAATCTGTTAACCTGCTTCCCGTTGATCGAATCAATTCAATTGACAGTCGGTCACGTACGCTGCGTACGGTTCTCCGTGGGTTTGCTCGGCTCTCAGCGGGGAAGGGTTCGCCGGAGCATAACTAAGTTGACGCGACGCGGTCGGTCAGCGGTTGATCACGTGACAATATAATTATTCGACACAGCCACGCGAGCCACGCGAAACCCGGGGGACCGCGCGCGCTCGGTGGAGGAAGTCGCGGAAGTCGAGATGGCAAAGCGTGCGCCAGGCGAGTCTCGCGGCGGGCGACAATAAATCGCGAGGGGAGCCGTTTGTTTGCCAAACAATCAACGGCTTAGGTTAACCGCGGCGAAAACAACAACAATCGACCATTCTTTCGACAGCCGAGTGGAAAGGTGACGAGGCGCCCTGAAATTGAGACGAGAACCCCTTCTATCGAAGGGGTGAAATTGGAGAGGATGTTGGCTCGATTGACTCGATTTAACTGTCAACCATCAATATTTTCGGTCATTTCAATTTCGTTTGTTGGAAGAGAGGGAGAAGGTAATATTCGGTTTGTCCGATAAACATGACAAATATGATTATGATTATATATATATATATATACATACACACACATACACACACACATACATATATACATATATATATACACATATACATATATATATACACATATACATATATATATATACATATACATATATATGTATATATATGTATATATATATATATATATATATATATATATATATATATATATATATATATA
>NW_022639551.1:284580-298163 GCF_010583005.1 Odontomachus brunneus
ATATATATATATATATATATATATATATATATATATATATATATATATATATATATATATATATATATATACAGCATCCACCAAAAAATATAATCTTATCTTTAAAGGGGAATCTTCTTATATATGGAGAATTTTTGAAAAGAAATACTTATAGAAAATATTTTAAACACACAATATTGTTCCTCTTCATTAGAAAAAAATACTAATTCGGTAAAAGTTACCACTTAGAATACGGGTTTACAGAAAATGGCGTCTTGCAACTAAAGTTCTTTTCGTTAGGTAAAATAAAAAAGTTATAGAATATAATTCTTTCTTTCAAAACAAGATATTATTTTTGAGAAAGTTAATTGTAGAAGTTAATATATCACACTTAGAGAATATAACCTTAGAGAAGTCTCTTGTGTATGACCTCAAGAGGATTTTTCTAGAACCAAAAAGAAAATATTCTATATACAATATTGTTCTTTTTCATTAGAAAAGAAATACTATTTCGGTAAAAGTTATCACTTAGAATATGGGATTAAAAGAAATAATACACTTTTTTTATTATTAGGACATTTTTCTCTTTTGGTTTTAGAAGAATATTCTTGAGGCCATAATATAAAAGAGTTCCGCTAAAGATGAGATTATATTTCTTTGAATGAACCACAAACAGCTGAATATTTACAGTCTTGTGCACTCAGAGAAAAAGACAGAAGTGGTAACTATAAAATAGCTCATTAAACTATTTACATTAATTCTACATACAACGCTCGTATTTCTGTCATACCTTTTCCTTTAAATGCAGACATATATGTGTGTACATATAGTGTGTATTTTATAAACATTTCTTTAACGTCTATTCTCGAAATAATAATAAAATACCCTAAAAGTCGCTTTCCACACAACACAACGTCTAAAATCAAGACATAAGACATCTTAGAAACGTCTTATATTTCGACGTCTGAGAAACATGTTTAAGACGTCTTATGTCCCGATTTTAGACGTTATTAGTATGTTTAGACGTTAGTATGTTTCATTTAGTCTGCGTTGATTAGAGATCCAGAACATAGCTAACCAAAGTTTAAGATCGATGATGGAAATACAACCATATAAAATCAACAAAATAGAGAAAAGTTAGAAATATTTTCATCGTGATTATCGTGGAGGAATGTAAGAAATATATTAGAGATGTACGAGTCAAAGATTTTTTATCTCGAATTGAATTGAATCGAATCTCAGATTTTAATTTCGAATTCGAATCGAATCTAAATGAAATTTCACCCGAATCGAATCGAATTAAATCGTTGAAAGAATTTTAATTAACATAATCATTGAATTCAACATGAAAACAGTAACTTCAGTATGAGAGAAATAACATTGATCATATGATATCACTTCATTTTAAGGTAAAAAATATATATTTCAGTTCCAGCCTTGAAAGCTGCGCAACGACACATATCGATCCGAAAGTTGTCGGTAAGAGTTTATCTAGAAGCCATTATCTTCTTTTAATATTTTTGAAGAAAATCTTAATGTATAGCAAACTTTTCAAGTCATGCTAATTCCCATAAGACTGGATGTCTTTAATAGTACTTCGTTAATGTGCGCGATCCATATTCGAATCTTTTCAATTCGAAATTCTCGAATTATTCGGATTCGAATCATAGGGATTCGAATTTGAATTGAATCGAATTTCACTTGATTCGATTCGAACATCTCGCACATAGTTCGCACATCTCTAAAATGTATGTACGAGAAGAAAACGGCAAACTCTTTCAGCCTCGTTGATAACGACGTTCCTCATCGTTTAATCACCACCCTCGAAGAGGACGATGATTTCTAGACCGCGCTAACGCGTCTGACGCCAATAATCCTCGCACACGCGTAATTCCATCTCGTCGCCTTCCCGTCCTCTCCTCTTTCTCTCTGTCCGTATGTATATATTTCTCTCTTTCTATCAAGTCCTTCCGACAATGCGCTGGTCGCTATAAATACGTACGTACGCGCGCGCGAATACGTCGCGACTGTCGCCACGTGTGAAGCAGTTCGAGGGTCTCTTTCGCGCCGTTCCTTCTCGCTCGGCCGACGTCACGGGACTTCCTTCTCTCTCCGGCCTTCGTCTTCGCTCTCCGGCCTCGCTCCTCGTCTTCTTCCGCGCCCTTCGCGCGCGCGCGCGCGCGCGAAACCGACCGACTCGGGAGGAATATTCCCGGTCGACATTTTTCTCGTAGGAATGCGGAGTCGTTACGTTCGCGAGGCGTTACGATCGAAACGCCCGAGATGTTCTTACCGGTTCCACGGACTCGAGAAGATCCCCCCTCGGGAATTCGAGATCGCGTCGTCTCACGAAGTTGAAGTTTCGAGAGCTCGCACGCTAATAAGGAGAGAAACTCGTTGCTTCTCCCGTCGGTGCTTCGCGAGCCGAGACGAGGCGGGTTGTAATGACGAGATCTCTTTACTGAAATCCTTCGTCCGCAAAATGCCTGTCGCTAAAAATTCCTCCGACCACTCGGACGCGGTGGAGGTGGCGGAGGAGTCGCGACTTCGCTCGCGAGACCGCTCCAAATGCGCGTTCGCCGATAAAAACGTTAGAGAAGACAACGATGGCGGCGGCGGCGGCGGCGGCGGCGGGAGCAGAGGACGAAATAAGCAGAGGAGGAAGAATGCCGTCGAGACGAGCGAACAGCAATTTTTTGTCGACGGTTTCAGTGCTATAATAGACGTCACGCTACCGCCCTATCCGGGCTACGGATTCGGCGGGCCTTCCACGAAGGGTTGCGACCGAAAAAGACTCAGTGCTATGAATTAAGAACGGCTTCCGAGTAAGTAGGCGCCGGATATACAAGCTGCCCAACTGGGCAGCTACTCGTTACCATCTTCAGCTCTGTCGTTTCATTTTTCTTCCCCCCACTCCTCCTACACCGTACAACTCTCGCACGCTTCCTCGTTGAAGCCGTCCTCTTCGATCTACTTGGGCATCCAGTGTTAATAAGCGTTATAGCGTTCCGTGACCTCTCGCGACCTCAGAATGCGAGGCCCTCGAAGGGCGATCGCGAGATCTTTGGGCCATGGACCTCGCGCTGGGACGTGGAGCGAACTACTCTTGTCTCGATAGTTAACATAGGCGAAGATAATTAGTACTGTTTCAACGGACACGCGTGTGCTCGTGTATGTGTGGGCATGTGTGTTGGTGGCTGTTCTTTAGGGCCCGCCAACATCACAGACGCGTCATCCTGGGTCCCTCTCGAGGACCCCTCGGGACGAATACTCGGACACGAGGATACCCGAAGCAACACGAATGCAATCACGAGGACGAAAGCATACGCATGCGCACACCCGCGCTGGAGGACTCCAGTCGTCGGAGCAGACATCTCTTTGTTACGGGGTCCAGTTCTTTCTCCATCGTAGGGAAGGCTTCGAGTCAGATTCGAATCTAATCCCTTTCACCGATGTTGCTCAGGACATACCGAACGATTACACTGTCACCATCCGAGAAAATAGCGAGGAAAAATACGAATTACTTCGGTCGAAAGAAGAGAGGATGTTTCGCGTCTCGCTGTGAGATCTCACGCAACGACACATGTACACTCGTGGTCGGAAAGGTTGTTTAGTTTTTTTTTTGTAAGTTTCGAAACTTATCCGTCTTGTTCAACGAGAGAGCTCTTTTGCTGGAAAATGAATTATTCCATTGGACAAGAAGAATGGGTTTCTAAACTTATAAAAAATCAAATAACCTTTTTGATCATGAGTGTACGTAGACTAAGCATTCTCTTCACAAAAGTTTGAAAACAAGTTGAAATTTGAAATAATAACAAAGCTGTTTTAGGACTATCTTTTTCTCGTTCTAGCTTAGAGAATGGTTATCAAAAGCCGCCATACTTATATATGTAGCTTGATTTTACAAAGAATATGGTGGCTCTTGATATTTCAGTATAATGGACACGAAACCGATGTTTTGACTGCTCTAAACTAAAATGAGAAATGCAGTTTGAAACACAGTAAGAAAGCTGTTTTGAAGTTATCCTTTCTTCGCTCTAACTTAGAGCGATTGTCAAAAGCCGCCATACTTCTAATATATATACAAGGAAAAGCTATTAATTATTAAAAACAATTTCGATATAACGTTTTATTAAGTTAGTATAGCGATGTTATCAATTATGATTCTATCAATTTGTTCTTTGATTGTATCCGTCGCGACGATTGTTGGTTTCTCTGGTTGGTTCTTATCGCGGACACTGTGCTTGTCCTCCGTAAATCTCTGGACTCACTCGTACATCTTACGTTGGCTTAAACAACTGTCTCCATACTGAGCTACCATTCTGCAATAAATTTCACTTGTTTTCATACCTTTCGACCATAAAAAACGTATAACGTATTTTGCTGCTCCTCGACAGTGCACTCTGATAGCAGGGCGGCCATCTTCGATATTACAAAGCGCATGCGCGGATAGCAGGATTGCTAATACGTAATATGTGCTTTGTAATATCATCCAGAAAATTTCAGAGAAATGTCGGTTTCGTGTTCATTATATCAAAATTGCTTTTAATTAATAACTTCCCTCGTATATAACACAGTTTTACAAGGAAAATGACAGCTCTTGACAATTGCTGTAAATCAAAATGAGAACAAAATAGACAGCTTTCATAATCTGTCGCAAACTGCCAATCCCAAATTTACCTCTGCTACAGTAATACACGGAGAAAAATAATTTGTTGGTCCAGCAAATTTTCTGTTGGTCTAACAAAATCTTTTCGTTATTATATAGACAGCACAAAGATTTGCTAACAGTACTAATCACCATTTGCTGGATATAATTTGCTGAATCTACAAATTATTTTGCTATAAGAATGGATGATGGATTTATATAAACAGTCGCAGTTTTGCTCCGATAGCAAATAAATTTGCTAAAGATACATTATTTTGCATTAATAGTAAATTAACGTGATTCTTAGGACAAATAACTCAACAAATTTTTTCTATTCTGGCAACTAAACTACTTCTGCTCTGATAACGAATAATTTGTAAAATTAGTTACGTCAACTAAATTTGTTTGATATCACTACGAATATATGACAATTTTGCTAAAAGAGCAAAATTGTTTTTCTCCATGTACCAATGCTTAATCTATGTATCTACACTAAAAGAAGAATTTAGTAAATATTATCAAAATTTGGTTACTATTACTAAATGATAGACGTAAATATAGCGGGCCAAAGCTATGGCAATACTTATTAATTAATTTAGTTCTGTAAAATAAATTATTTATTTGACAGAAGTAAAATTTATTTGCTTCCAGAATATATTTGGTAAATAAAACTTATTGAATAGTTGAGCAAAATAAGCGATTTTGTAATAGTTAAAAAATTGTTGATAGGTTCAACCAACCATCTGTAATAATAGATATTGAAACGATGTAATAGCTGCAAATGAATGAATTTTTCGTTGTGCTGCAACAAAACATATTTATACTGATAACAAAATAGAACTCGTACCTACTGAATTTTTTATTATATGGGATATAACGATTTCATAACAATTATCAAATATCTGTTTATAACTGTAATATATTTTATATTAAATATTTAACATTAAGTAACTATTACTAAATTATTTAATTGATGTTACTGTGAATGCAATTACGTCATACTCCCGATCTATTAAATATTTGGTAATTATTATCATATTTAGTATTAGTTACTAAGGATTCAATAAATTTCTGTAACTAAATGCAGTTTGTTATAGTTACCAGTCTTTTCTCTCAGTGTATGTCGTTGATCTCACGTTACTTGCTTTCTGGATCCTCTCGGAGCGACCTATTGACTTACGGGGAAGAAAAACCGAGAAATCCCGCGGATCTTTCATCTCGGGAGGAAATGACAGTGTCTCCCGTAGCACTCGAATCCACATCTCCGCGAAGGTAGCAACGGTTGATCGCACGGAGATCGGATCGCGATCATTGCTACCGGAACACACGCAGAAACGACCGGTAGGTCGGGCCCAAAGGAACGTGTACGCTAGTTAGTTAGTCGCGCTCGTGTTGGTAGCCGCAGGTAGGCCCGTCTCTCCCTGCCGATGCACGCAGGCACGCACGCATGCGCGCGCACAGATATACAGACGAGGACGATATAGGGCCCAAGCGAGGAAGATACATATTTGTTAGGAGACGATGTCGCTCCCCGGCGCGGACGTGATTCGCCTGCGCGATTCGAATAAAGACCTCCGCCTGGGTGACTTCGTTTCCAGGGTGAAGCTCGCCTGGAATCGCGAACACGCCACCAATAGGAAGACGCCGATTGACGGTCGGCTTCGGATGCGTCCAGCATTCGATCGTTTTGTTCGTTCTCTCGACCGCTCGTGCCTGGACTCGATAACTACTTGATAACAACAAAGGTGGGGTTTTTTCCTCTTTTTCTTCTCTTTCTCCTAAGCGTGTAATGGAAATACGCGGCTTTGGGGTTTCCGCGACACTAACAAGAACTAAGCGTGCCGACGACGTGTTCGGTCCTCAGTCATCCAGCTCGTTATCGACATTCGGATGACTTGCTAATAAGTGGAAGTCACGGACGGTGTGTCGACGATTGTATTGTCGCGCTGAACTGTCCCCGCTCATTGACGCGATTCTCGCCGTTCTCGCACTTGGGATAAAGTCGTCTTCGGTGACAACTTCGTCTTCAGGGCGGGGCTCGTTAGTAATGGGAAGTGCGGCCTCAACAGCTACCAATCTTGTAGATTGTCCAAGTCGCTTTAGTTAGTTCCGTCAATCAAGCTTTCATTAAAATTCCGGTAAAGGGGATACCGCTGTCGCGGCACGCACCGACTCGTTATCGACGACCACTCGTTCGCGCGATTACGCCGTTTGCTAATTAAGCCGCGTATTTCTCGTGCGCGTGCGTACTCGTTCGCGCGCGCCCGTTGCACGGATGAACTAATTAACTGCGAAAGAAGGCAATGCGCGTACGCGCGTGTGTAGTACCTCGGATTTATTTGCCCGCGTCAAATGATTTAATTACAAGGTGTGGGTAGGGAGATAGCGGATACCGACCGCGGCATAATTCGTCGGAGATCGCATCGGCGGCGGCGACGATGGCAACGACGACGACCGGTCGTAAGTCCTCAGTTAAATGAAATCGGGAATCCACGAGGACGATGGGCGCCCTCCCCCTATTTGAAAAGTTGCGCCACTGCGATCGCGCATCGATCGCTGCCCACGGCGGTAATTACACCAGTGGGAATTTCGTAATCTCCGCCACGCGCTTAATCGGTAATTAAGGCTTAAACGCGCGTACACTCGTCCTCGTACCCCCGCGTGTCCCTCCTGTCTTCCGCCGCCGCCGTCTGCCCCCCGTCTTTCGCGGCCGCACGTTTCACTCGCTCGCTCTGACCTTCCTCCGTACAGCATTCTATCTCTCTTCCGTGGTCTCGGCTTATACTCCCGGCGTTACAGTTTTCTTTTTCTTCGGTTTTTTCTTCACGATCTTCACTAGGGCACTCATTAAGGGAAGATCTGGTGGGACGGGAAAGAGGGGAAGAAAGAGAGAGAGAGAGAGAGAGAGAGAGAGAGAGAGAGAGGCCACGGCCAGTTCGTAATTAGTGGCACTAACGAGGGGCGCGCTTCTTGCGACGCGCGTACGCGCACCGGCGTGTGTAAGACCAGTGCATTGGCCGCGAGAATCGATTTTCCTTCTTGCTCGCTTCCACGGGCAGAAGCGAATCTCGCGTCTAATGCGATGATTAGAAATTACAGGTGGCGTGGCGACTAAAACTTTCATTACCGCGCTCCTCAGAGGAAAGCCGCGCAATCGCCTCTCGACGATGGGTCCCCGCAGGATCGTTAATGCTCCACGCGATGTTACCTGGACTAATTTGGATCGTACGACGCGTCGTATCGCCGTGTGTATGTGTGTTTAAAAAAATACCGGGACACTGCAACCTGAGCTAACGTTTAGAATTAAGATTCGAAGTCGAACTCGATGCAGTCTCGATCGACCAGGCCGAGAGAGAGACCCTCGGCGATGCCTCCACCTGTTCTTTTTTCCCATCTTGAGTGCTATCTCTTTTAAAGGGCCCAACACATTCTCATACACGCACACACGGCAACACAAACATACACGTAGACGCTCCTAGTCCAACCGGTCCACGGATACGGCCATGCCACCGTGCTCAAGGTGTTCATGGCGTAGCCGAAAAACGCCGTGAGGGTCCACGGAGAAGAGGGACACGGGAGGGGGAGGAACGGAGACGAATACAGTATACGTACGCGCGCGCGAGCTCACGCGCGCGCCCGCGCGCGTGTGTGTGTGTACGAAAACAGAGACGAGACACTGGTACCACGAGAGAATTATTTATGGTGCCTGATAGAGACGCGGTTCCGAGGCAACGTTGTCTAAGAGGCAGGAGACTCGGCTGGCCTCACGCACCGACATTCCTGCCTTCCTTCTCTCATGCTCTCTCTCTCTCTCTCTCTCTCTCTCTTTCTGCCTGTTCCGCCGCCTCTTCGTCCTTTCTTCTCGCACTCGGCGACTTCATCCTCTCGCGCACTCGTCAACCTTTACGAACGCGTGCACCTTCGCCGCATGAATCGACTTAATGACGAGCGGATGTTAAGATGTGAACTGCGAATTGTCGCCAACGTGAATTTAGAGATCGATTTCAGGTGTCAGCGGGTCTCTCAATGGATTTTTTGACGCGATACGGAACGGGAGATCTTTCTGCTCTCTACTCGAGCACCGTCGATTTTATTTTCCCGACCACATAGCTCGGATCCGCCAGCGGTCTTCAGCCTGAACCGACGCGGTTTTTTGTAGACACTAATTGCGGGACACCTCCCTGTGTTTTCTCAGTCTTAACGACCCAGCGAACGAACGCGAGCACGCTCACAGCGGACTCCGTCTAAAACGAATGAAAGCGACCATCAGGTGTGCAACACCATTATCTAATGCACGCAGAGAACCTTTCTCCAGGATATAACCATTTATTGGCCGAAGAAGTCCTATAATAATCTTGTCTGAGTAGGATATGTTTATAATTTAGAACAAGTTTCACAAGAAAATATAGAAAATTTAGTAAGGAAAGAGTAAAACTATATGTGCGTAGAAGTAATTATTTCCAAATATAGAATTCTTTTTAACAGCTCTCTTAAACTTTGCGAGGAAAAATTTCCATATTGAATTACATTTTTCATATATGTCTTTCATACATATGCTTTAATGTTATTACTTTAATGTTAGATGGAGAAAAAATTTGAATTAACCTGACAATAAACGAACCAAACGCGTTCTGGTTGAAGGAAATAGAATTCCTGGCTTTCGAATTTGGTTTATAAGAACTAGCAATTCTATTTCCTTCAATCAAAAATGGATTCAATAAATTTATTTGTACAACAGTTCCTTTGTAAATGATGACAAATAATGCAACACGATTGATCCGATTACAACTCACTTTCCTCAAATTCATTATTGCTCAAAAGTGCAACAAATATTCCATTTTTCTGCAATTCTCATAAATGTGCATACACAGTAATAGCTACACATTACACAATAGTTCCTACCTGAGATCAAATTTTTTTCCCATATTGACATTAGAAATAATAAACAATTCAAATTGCAGCATCTAAAATATATATCAGTATGGCACATTTTATACTTTTCTAATATTTTCTTATACATATGTCTATGATATATTTGTGTACACTGAGAGAATCTTATAGTTTTTCTTTTATATAAATTTTTCCCAATTTTATTATGTAAGAATGCAGAAATTTCCAGTCTATTTTGCTAAGGAAAATTTTAGGAAACTTCAATTTTCCTACAATTGTAGTTCCTACAATAGAAATAACTCATATAAAATGAAAGAATAATCAATTACTGTGCAAAATGTTAAACTATTTATCGGTTAAAAAATCCTACAGTAATTTTTGCTATAAAATTTTGTAACCTAAATCATTAGATTACAAAACATCTGATAAAACTATTCGTTTATTGTTGTTATATATAAATTTGGGCCTTTGAGTATGTCCCAGTCGCGCAATTCAAGTCTTGTAAATTACACTATTAGTAGAGGAGAAGGTATTATGTAGATATATTAATCCCTCTTAATATGTCCGCTATTAAGTGGCGGATTCTAGAAATGAATTATGTAATTATTAGTTTAGTAGGCTGCCGTGACGCTGGCGCTAATATGTCAATAGACAACAGCTGGAATTAGTTACAATATGTTTTCACTTTAGAGCATTTCGGAACATTCTCAAGGCATATTTTAGCATTTAATTATATAAACTTCCTCATTCTTCTTCTTCTTAAACTGGGGCGTATTATCATACAAATATATGTATATTTCAGTGTTTTGTTCGTTGCTTAACATTTTATTCAGCAGTACACATTTCGAGTTAAGCAAAGTTAAATAAAATAAGCATTGCATTTTGCTAATGCAGCTTAAGCATGCTGATGATGCTGTTAATAATATGCCTCTTTTTCGAGATATTTTTATATCGAAATATTTTTATATTCGATAAGTTAATTGTAGCTCTACTGCTAATCTATAGTTCACGTTACATGTACTGTAAATTTTTTGAAAAAAATAATTGAAGTTAAGTTTAAAAGTCTATTTGTTTTACATAGAAACTGTTCTAAGAGTTTATTTTCAATAAATTTATAATGTGTAACAAAATACTGTGTCTTTTCAACAAAACAAATTTTTTAAATATAATCAATTTTTTATATATAATGGGAATGGGGGACACACATTACCAGCCTTATTTCTCTTCAATTCATTATGCGGTGTCGCCACATTTTTATAAATATCGTCCTAAATAATAAACATTAAATAACTTTAAGTCTAAAATTAATTAAACAATATTTTGAAATACAATCATTAAGAGAGACTTCAATTTAAAATATTGATTATTAATAAAACTATTGTATAAAATGTAAAAAAGTGGTCATAATACCACTTTTTTCTCTACACTATATTATTCAGCAAAAATTTTCTGCGTGTGGAACTAACCGAAGACTCGTTTCATGTGCAACGCATACACATACAAGCTCGTGTTTATAAATCTGTTAAAATAATAAAGATAACTTTTATCAATCTGCTGAAAGCGGGAATCGATGATTGGGTCTCCTGGCTGCATTCGAAATTATGGACGTCCACACTGAAAAACTCATTTAGTTGAGTTAACTAAAATTTGGTTAAGATAAAGTGGAACATATGTTTTGGTTGTGAGAACCAATATTTGGTACTTTAAATCAATGGTTTGATTTCTTGAAATGAAAATGAAACAAGTTTAGTTTCAGAGAATCAAATCTTTAGTAGAAAGAACGAAACTTTGGCCCTCACAACCGAAATATTTGTTCGACCTTATTTTAACCAAATTTTGGTTAACCTAACTAAATGAATTTTTCAATGCAGGAAGCTTACGACCGAAACACACACTGAGAGAAAAGACTGGTAACTATAACAAACTGCATTTAGTTACAGAAATTCGTTGGATCCTTAGTAACTAATACTAAATATGATAATAATTACCAAATATTTAATAGATCGGGATGACGTAATTGCATTCACAGTAACATCAATTAAATAATTTAGTAATAGTTACTAATGTTAAATATTTAATATGAAATATATTACAGTTATGAACAGATATTTGATAATTGTTATGAAATCGTTATATCCCATATAATAAAAAATTCAGTAGGTACGAGTTCTATTTTGTTACCAGTATAAATATGTTTTGTTGCAGCACAATGAAAAATTCATTCATTTGCAGCTATTACATCGTTTCAATATTTATTATTACAGATAGTTGGTTGAACCTATCAAAAATTTTGTAACTGTTACAAAATCGCTTATTTTGCTCAACTATTCAATAAGTTTTATTTACCAAATATATTCTGGAAGCAAATAAATTTTACTTCTGTCAAATAAATAATTTATTTTACAGAACTAAATTAATTAATAAGTATTGCCATAGCTTTGACCCGCTATATTTAAGTCTATCATTTAGTAATAGTAACCAAATTTTGATAATATTTACTAAATTCTTCTCTCAGTGCAGCTAATTGTTGCCGGGACATCGGCATAAACTATGCCTCGAGATTTTACAAGCTCCTCCATTTCCTTACACCAAACGGGTCTCTCTCTCTCTCTCTCTCTCTCTCTCTCCCTCTCTCTCAGTTAAGCTCATTAAATTCCCCTAATACTAATAATTAAGTAATTACAATCGGACATCTGATATTTACGGGTCGGTGCAGTTAATTTATCTCGTATTGTTTCCATGTACGCGATAATTGATACGACAAGAGTTACCCGATTATCGCGGATTAAGATCGCGGTGGGTGCGCCTCGGTGAATTCTCCGGCTCCGGTCGCAATTGGAAATAAGTATGCGCACATGGATACGTAATGGTCGATCAATCTATAGCTCGTCGTGAGCCCACTTCACTGCTTCATCTTCTCCTTGATGGGATAGCAACATTGTTGGGGAGCGTATGATTATTTCGTAAATAGTTTGAATCACCTGTCTTAACCCAACTATATACGTACGTACGTGGCGAACGGGGTAAAATGAATACAAGTGGATAATGACGGTCGAGCCCGTTTGTTGCCCACGGGAAAGTTATAAAGGTCGATTTTTAACGGTCAAGGCTCGTATACACGCCACGCTTCGTGTCGAGAGAGAGAGAGACCGCGGCGATTTTCTTCTTTTAGCCGGCATTCACAAACACCTGCTCTATCCACAGCGGACCACGTTTATATAATAACGCGGCCGGTGAGTGAGGAATCGTTAACGACAGCTGAAAACGCGCCCGCGACGAGATTTTCTGCCCATCTTCAAGATTAACGATTGTCCCGTTCGCGTATTCCCATTGTGCATTTAACGCCGAACGTTACGGCTATCAATCGTCCTGGTGCTGTGCGAGGAGGCCTTCGTAAGAAATTTCGTCCTTCCTCAAACGAACAGAGCAGAGAGAAAGGGAGAAGGACGATACATCCATCGTACGGCGAGAGCCAGGGGCCCCGCGCCGCGGTTGCCCCGCGAGCGTAATAACTTAATTACGCGATGCCGTGGCGGGATAACGTTCGGGTGTTAAGCGTGGGGGCCACGGAGGTTAAAGCGGGCCCCCAAAGTTTCCGCTCGCGGGGCAGGCAGGGCAGAGAGAGAGAGAGAGAGAGAGGGCTGGGTGGACGGGCCACTTCAGATTGTGGGCACTATGAGAAGCGTGGGCGTCCTGCTCTTTGGCCCGCGGGGAGTTTTTTGTGGGGCGGACAGAGCTGCATTCTCTTATTTATTACCCGGAATATTAAGTTACCCACGTTATACCACGGGGCACCGTAAGGCCCCCATGGGTCCTCGTAACCATCACCACCACCACCACCACCACCACTATCACTAGTAACAACAACAACAACAACGACAGCATCAACTCGGATGCACTTCTCCTCGCCCGAGACCGAGTGTATGCGGAGGGCACGGTGTCCCGTAGTGAATTCTCCGGCTTGCACCGAAGGGTTCCGCGGAAAGTTCCGTGGAAGGGAAGGCACACACGGAGAGAGAAAGAGAGAGAGAGAGAGAGAGAGAGAGAGAGAGAGAGAGAGAGAGAG
>NW_022639551.1:298436-316899 GCF_010583005.1 Odontomachus brunneus
GAGAGAGAGAGAGAGAGAGAGAGAGAGAGAGAGAGAGAGAGAGAGAGAGAGAGGGAGCTATCGCGGATCGGGGATCTAAATTGATTTTAGATCTCGGAACTCGATTGGACCGCTTCGCTCGGAGTAACGCCGCGTTAATTAAGAGAGACCGCGCTGCCGTCTCAATAGAGGTGGGATGCCCGCATTACGAATTTATGATCCGTTATTCTCGCCACCGGTCTTCCCATCGGCGGCCTATCGCGCGACTTCGGCCTCTTCGCGGCTTCGTGGTTTACCGCACTGAGAAGACCGACGCCCATGTGAATAATCGAGGAGCAAATTTACAGGGAGATCTGACCGAATCTCTCGAACAGTGGTCGAATTTCACGCGAAAGAAAACAAAGATCGTTCATTTTTCCCGCGAGCGCGCCGCGAGAGTCAGCTATCGCAGGTTTGGGCATTTATGTGTCAATTGTGATGGTGATATTCTACGTTTGTGTGTAAAGAGAGAGAGAGAGAGAGAGTATAAACCACGTATGAGATATTATCTATGTAGACTATGAGTAATCTATGGATGTCGCTTAAATAAATTAAGAACGTATGGCTTGAAAAATTAATTTAAGTTTGTGCTTTGATGGAATCTCCAGCTTCCTGATGTAAATTTATGAACATTATTTTCCCAAAACAAATTATAGTTCATGGAATTCTCTGGTTATACTCTCATCTCCTCTCAGAGAGTTAAATATACCAATCTGTCATTAAATGAGATGAAAATCTCCTGCAGTTTTTCGTATTTTTTTGAAACATTATAATCAATACTCAAAACAGATACGGCAATAATAATAATTGAATTACTCCTTCCTGTATATATGTTAATATAATTTACAATATTCTACATACAACATTTGCATTGTCTACAATGCAGAAAAGACCATGTATACCGCGTGGGCAATAATACGTAAACAGTCCGCGATCTTGAAATGTTGAAATCCGCGGCGCAACTCTGGTATAAGGTCCGCGGCAAAAAAGCAGCGAGCCCATGGAGCGAGCACAGCATAATCGAAACGACGACTTGTCACGACCACGATGGAGACAATGTAAAATTTAAAGAGAGGCGGTCGCGACGGTAAGGGTGGCTGCGAAGGTGCACGCGGGGGGAGGAGAGCGGCGAGCGACAGGATGAAATTGTGTTTTTGCGTGCGCGCAGCGCAGCGCAGCGCAGCGCAGCGCAGCGCAGCGCAGCGTAGCGCGGCGAGACAGGGCCCAGGTATACTACTCGCGCTAAGGTCGAAATACGAAGTAAAAAAAGTCGGAGAAGGAGCGGGCGAAGGGCCTAGGGTTCGCAGCCTGTTTCGGTCGTTCATAAATCCTCCACCTTAGCTCCGCTCTCACCCCCCTTCCCGCACTCCCCTGCTCACCCTCCGCTCTCCCTTCCGTCCCTTTCGCGCTTTCGCACACACGCACATACACATACACACACACACACGCGCGCGCGCGCGCGAGCACAAATGCAGTCGGGCGCGCACACCACAACCCGCCTTATTTTCTTATCCAATTTCTTATCCCCCTTCCCTTTCTCCTCCCGCTGTCCGCGTCATTATAGTCCACGGCCTCTCATTTGTTTCCCTGTCTAAGCTCCCTTTCTGCAGCGAGCACGGGGGAAGTCACCCGCACAAAGTCGGACACGACGAACGACGGAGTGAAACGTACACTTGGCTTTCTCGACGTAGCGAAGCGTCCGGAGAAAAGGAAGACACCGAGAGAGAGAGAGAGAGAGAGAGAGAGAGAGAGAGAGAGAGAGTTATAATAAAATTATACGAAAATAGACGCGGAAATCACGAAGTGCGGCGAGTGTTTCGATGAAGTGGCGATTGTATTATTATGCAGAAAGGTAATTGTTAGTCTGTTCTAGAAATGAGCGTTCGCGGTGAAATTATCCCACTCGTTTAATGTATAGACAACTCCTCTTAGGGACACGCTTCCCCCAAACGAAAAATACGGACTAAGCCCTCCACAACAACGTCTCTCCTCATTGTGATTATCTCACACCTGCAAATAGACTTTTGTGGTTATCGTGACGTGAGTTGTCTTAAGACAATCGATAATGGAACTTTATAATTTTTTTAAATTACACTTATGAAGGAGTAAATATACTTCGTTGAATTAACCATGAGATTTACAGCATACAATAATGAACATTTTTTATCATATCGATACAGCAATACATTTGTTAAAAATTACTCAAATTTTTTTTACATAACATTGCTTTTAGCAAGTTTGGATAATTTTGTTCATACTTCTATTTTGCCATTTTATGCGAGATCTCATATGAGTCACTCATAAGGGATGCAACTTTTAGAAATTGAGTAACCAAGTTGTTGCCAAATTTACATGCACCTGTCTGCCTGAGGACAAGTATGCCCGGTTTACTTCCCAAAGCTGTGGTTGAGCATTGCTGACTAAAATTTTTGTTGACTGAGATAATCAGCAAATCAGCAATCCAAATGAATCAATCGTCAAATATATAACCACGTATAACATTAATTGACTGATAAAATAAATTATTAATTAGTATATAATCAATGAAATTAAACCATGATTTATATTGATTTGAGAGTTTAATTTGATTGTACACTGTTTAACCCTTATAGAAATATCATACAAAGAATCATTGATAATTACTTATTTTCAGTATTAAAAATACTGGATAATAAGTAATTATCAATGATTCTTAGTATGATATTTCTATAAGGGAATAATTAATTGCACCAATCAATTACTATTATTCGTGATTACATATAAGACGATTGATTAACTCTTACGATTGATTAACTTACGAAAAAATCAACTTTTAGACGAATAGTACTATCGACTTTTATCTTGGCTTATTTTTAAGAGAAAGGTTAAGGCTACATGTTAAAAATTAGTAAACTTTTAAATTTACTATTTGCGATAAAATATATATACTTTTAAAAAATCCAACTTTTAGCTATCACACTGGCAACATCTCTTCAGATGTTTTTCCATCTCACTCAGAGGATTCATAGAAGAGTTTTTTCATAGGATTCATAAAAGAGATCGTGTTTTATTGGCAAATAGACTATCTATAAAAGTTACGTATATAATTGCTCAGTTATATCGGCCATCAGTAGCATGTACGGAATAGCAGATTTCAACCTATAGTCGAAAATAAGTGTTGAAATAAGTTCAGAAACTCTTTGTAGTCATTATCTGAAATCTATTATCTCAAATTTAAATATTTACATGCAATTTGTAATTATTAAGCAGGAAAAATTCAAGCTAATTCAAACTTATATTTATAAATATACCAATATTTAAACTTTTTATCATCTTGAACTTGAATAGTAAATTTGGACTAAGCGTCCCGAAATACTGCTATAATCGTCTCAATGTGAAACGTATCTCCTCTGGAAAAGCTGAAGGGATCATTCCTAATTATTGATTCGCCGATTATTTGAATCGACCAATATCCAACGTCGAAGCTGTACGTGTTGGCTCACCCTCACTGGGTCGCATAAGGACTACGTAGAAAAACTTAAGCAAGACGTAAGCAGTGAGCAAATTGACCAATCACAATCGTTGATTCTTGGACCGTAAGAAGAATCAGGGACTGTGATTGGTCAATGTGTTCACTGCTTACGTTTCACTGCTTAAGTTTTTCCGTGTGCCACTAGCTTAAGGCCATCACACACAAAATTCCGTAAGAACTTAAAACGTAAGCGTAAAGAAATCGACCAATCCCAATCGAGCACTCGGCTCTTCGTAACCTCTCCATTATTACGAAGAGCCGAATACTCGATTGGGATTGGTCGATTTACTTACGCTTACGATTTAAGTTCTTACGGAATTTTGTGTGCGATGGCCTTTAATAGTCGAAGGGGCAGGCGACGAGGCGCATGCGCGCGCACTCGGGGTGAGTCGCGCTCGCGAGCGCACGCGTGCGCGCACATTTCCGGCGACCCGTCGATCGCAATTACATATATCTCGGCGATTCAATTACGCGATCGACTTTACGGCGCAGTTTTCAGGCCTCGATACGCCCCTGGTGTGTGTGCCTATCGCGCAGGTTGCATCCGGGCGTGCATAGGGCCCCGCGGGTTCTGGCCGCGCTCTCGCGGTATGCATCGCGGTGCGTCGGGAAGGTGATACGCGCGCGCGCGCGCGCGCGCGTCCCCGTGTTGGTGCGCTTCGTGGTAGAAGGCGGCGGAGGTGGAGGTGTGTCGACAATCAAGATTACGTGGGCGGATACACGCGCGGCCCAGCGCCGGCGGCCTGGCAGCCCTGTGTCCCGCTTCTTCTTATTCTACTCTCTGCCTCTCCTCTCCTCTCCGCCCTCCTCTCCTCTACACTTCTCTCCTTCCTTCTCCCGCGCATCCCCCGGTCCCCTCCGGCGTTCCCGGCTGGGCCCCGGGCCCCCTCTAGGCCCACCTCGGCTCGCTCGCCACCGACGCGTAGCTCGCGTACAGTCCCCCAACACTATTTACAATTCGCTCGGTATCGCGCGCGCAAGTGCGAGCATCGAGCCCGCATCCTGGCCGGCTTCGATTTTCAGAGCTGATCCGCGAGTCTGCTCGAGGGGTGTTCGGTGACGCTGTTGGTTTCGCGAGTATTCGTGAAAATTCGTGGGATATTTTACTTATTTCGCAGGGTGGAAATTAAAGCCTACATTTCTTTGATTGTTGAAAGACAAGATGGAATTACGGAGCGTAAGCGAAACGAAAAGTTGCAATCATATTTGACTTGAGATTTTTTTGAGTATTCTTTTCTTCTGCATATTATAATTTTTATCAGGATAAATAAACAATAATTTAACGGAAACGAATTTTTTTGCAAGAAATATTTTTCCACTGCAACATTTTGCACAAATATATCATAGAATCTCAATGGAGTGTACTGAAAAATATACTGAATGGGGTCAACCCTTAAATGACTCCACCTTGTCGCTTAAAAAAGTATCAATTCATCGTTTCTTAATTCTAATTACCGACAACAGACGACAGCACGCGGCGCTATATGGCGTAATTAAAACCGACGCGACAAGTTCTCGCGAGCCCGCCGATTAATTTTGGAACTTCTGATTGCCCCCGCCTTCTTCGCCACCCGTGGAACTGGTCCAGTGACACCGAGATCGTCCAGTCGCTGCTTCGTCCCTTTCCCTCCCTCGCGCTGTCCTCTTCGGCCGGACACATATCGTAGTGGTGGTGATGGTACTGGTGGTGGTGGTGGTGGTGGTGGAGGACTCGAGATAAATTCATGAGCGCGATGTCCTCACGACCACGTAGCCGCGCGCCTCGAGCAGCCCGAGCATGTAAATGTAAAGAGGGCTTTGCGAGAAGCGAACGAGCGGAGCGCATTTTATTAGCGCGCGCTAAGGGATAGGGGTCCGAGGGGAAGGAAAAGGGCGAGGAGGTAAGAAAGAGGGAACCTTGTAGGCTCACGCTCTCGGGGCGACCTTGCTTCGCGCGAGCACACGCGCGCGATTACAGCGACGTTTGCGCGAGTCCTCTTACGAGACCGCGGGGGGAAGGAATTCGAGGGGGACGCGCGAAAATGTATATAACGCGCGATCGTGGGAGCGTGTGAATTAAATGTCCGTTTGAAGAATGTACTTCCTTGAAAATGGGCTCTCTCGCAGGCGTGCTCTTTCCCCCCTTTTTTTCCCCCTTTTTGTTTACCATCCACGATACGTCGCCACTTGCGGTCGTCGTAAACGACCTGTCTCCCCGAACAACCGGCGCGGATATTACAGGCGCGTGGAATTCGCGCGCGACTCGCGGCGATTTCGTGGGAACGGAGAGGAGAGGAGAAGAAAGGGAGAAGAAGGGGGTCCCGCACGAAAGTAAGACGTCGCGAATCCTTACGAACCGAATTTTGCAATCGCCCGTCTTCTCTCTTAACGTCGCCGGTGGCATAAGCGCGCGGGGCCCTCATCATTTATCCCGCATCGCGAGCGGAGATTATCGGAGAGCGAGCGTAATTTCAGGCAGACGGAATGAAGCGTGGCGTCACGATAAAAACCGGGGCTCCGTAGTTTTGTGTCATGGCTCGCTCGCTCGCGAGCTCACACGCCATGCTGCACATTAAGAGCAGCCATAGTCGGGTGTACACCTCTCGCCTGTCCGGACAAGCGGACAGCGAAGATGAAGAGAGGCGACCAGATTCGCAGGTAATTGTACGAGGCAATCACGAGGCGCGCGGCGTTACGGCGGCGTTCTACCTAAAAAGCGTGACAAAACGCGAGCGGTAGCTCTTCTAGCCGTCCGTACGCGCCAGAGAAGCCGGGGGAGAAAGGAAGAGGGAAATAGAGAGAGAGAGAGAGAGAGAGAGAGAGAGAGAGGCCGGAGCATAACTAAAATCTTCATCATCGGCTCCGGGAGAAACCACCGTCGATGCAGCTTCTTCGTACGCACACGCGTAGAAAACCACGGAGAGGGCAGAGCAACACGCACGTTAGCTATAATAATACTATATAAGGTGTCTGGACTTTCAAGCGCCGCAACGCTCGTGTTTTACGGATAGAAAACTCGTAAAACTGAGTAAAACTAGTCATCTACCACTTTGCAAACTACCACGTAATTATTGAGATACTAATCCGAAAGGATCGGAGACGCGCGTGACGCGTGAAGTGGAGGGGCCAGCTTAAAGAAACATGTCTTCGGCATGTTAATTATCTCCCAGCAACAATTAATCCTTTAAAACCCACTATACATAATTATGTACTTTCACTTTGGATTCTCTTCAAATTTTTTATATTGGCAACGTAATGATCCTATAGATGTGATACTATCAACCCACCCTATATAGATAGAGTTTTATGCTTTGTCCTAATTTGTGAAACAGCAATTTTCACGCTGAAGAAACCAATATTGTGATTGCGTTCAGAGCAGAATCATTGACGCTCAAAATTGTGTAAATTTTTAAAACAGGAAGCTCAGAAACTTGAACACTCCAAGTGTGCCACAATCAGTTTCTAACGACCCCTTCATATTTTCGACTGGGCTAAGGAAATAAATCTAAAGACGGTATTCATAGTCAGATTTTATATTTAAGATCGTCTTAAGTTATCTTTGAACGCTTTGTAACTAATGAAATGATCTCTACATCTGAAGATGATAGAATTCTTTTGTAGTATTAAATTATTTCTCTAATCATCCTCTGAGCAAAGTAGGTATGGTGACGACCCTTACAGATCGAGCCCTTAGACTTTCCCATCCAATGTATCACAAAAAAGCTGGTTTCAGTCATCCATATTCTTCTTGATAATTGTTATCCGTTGCAGTTTAGCTTTCAAGTTATTGAGAGGTGTGTGAAACTACTAGTTACCAATCGCACTCCAAGAGGTTCGTGTGAAAGTTTTTCACAAAATCGGGTTGAAGTACAGAGAAAATATTTTATTAAACTGTATATATAGCAAATTTTTTATGACATGTCCAGATTACCAAAGGGTTATAATCTTAGAGTGGCATACAGAGTCAATAATAAACTTGATAAATAACTTGATAAATAACTTGAGCATAGACTCTAATTTAACCACGATTTTGATTGGGACAGTGTGGCAATTTTAGACGTGGAAAAAAGTTATCATAAGCGTCTCATTTCGGAGATTATTCATATAAAAAACCAGAATAACAGTTTGAATCTCCAGACTGATTTGGATGGTTTAAATAATATTTACTTCCCATTGCTGGATATGGTCCGTGACAAGCGAAAGAAAAAAGTTTTACTCAAGTAAGATCGATACTTACACTGTAAAAACTGATGTGTTAAATTTAACACATTTCAAATCATCCACTCTCATTTATGTGTAAATTTAGTACAAAACAAATGTATCAAAAATTAACACGTATAACATGGAAAAAATTAACACAAGAATTTAACACTTGAAGAAAAAATTAACACACGAATTTAACACTTGAACATTTGTTAAGAATCACAGGTTGTGTTAAATTGGCATATTTAATATATCAGATATAGATTATATCAATTTAACATTTTCATTTCATCAGAACCGTAGATTAATACTTCTCTCAAATATTAAAGTAACGTTTTATTTTAGTTAATTTAACATTATTACATGTGTTAATTTAACACAAACTGTGATTCCTGACGGTATTCAAGTGTTAAATTCTTGTGCTAATTTTTTACATATTATGCGTGTTACTTTTTAAAAAATAGTTACTTATTACAATGTTACTTAATGTTAATTTACTTAATTTACTTAATGTCACTTAATGTTAATTTTTACTTTTTACCACATTTGTTTTGTGTTGAATTTACACGTAAATGAGAGTGGATGATGGGACACACGAAATGTTAAATTTAACACATCAGTTTTTACAGTGTAGGCTTTAAAGAGTTAAGTCCAAACACCTGCATAACGGACGGCTATAATGTCACATTTTTCGTAGTGTTTTATGGAGTTTTACGGAGAGTTTGGTAATATGAGATAAAGAAAGAAAGCAGCTGGTACGGGCACGAGGATGTACCAACGGTTACCGCGTCGGTTTCTCTTCGTGTCGATAAGCGTCCTTCGACTACTCCCGGCCCGTCAATAGAGTCATTAGTCACGGCCCTCGGTGTACCCACCATATTCGTCTCTCGCCTACCTGCGGCCCTCCGAATGCCGATCTTTCCTCCCTGCGATGAATGCTTCCCACGCGGCGCACGGCGAGTAGCACTTCGGTACGTCCCGTATTTTCCGGAAACATCGCGTCGCAAACGGCTATTGTTACCGGTTATGTTTCAGTTGGCAAACGCGTGCCAACCACTTAGAATTTACACAACTGCCGCAACCACTCGGCAAAACGTATTCTGCAGCATAGAGAACGAGAGGGAAATGGAGGAAGAGAGTCGTGTGATCGTGTGAGCATCTTTGAGGCTCCATCTCACTGACTCTACTTTCTAAATTTCTAAATTTCTGTGGGAATGAAATTTCACTCGAAAAGTAGCGTGATAACCGAGTCATTAGATAGCAAGTGACTTTTCATTCATACAAAAAGTAAACCACTCTAAATCGTCGAAGAAATATTTTAATTCGCATTTGTAAATAGAAACTGATGCACTCCATCGTCTTTGCGACAGATCTTCTCTAATCAGTTAGAACATTTATTTCTATGAATAAATTATATAACTTGGTATGAATAAAATATTCATACCAAGTTAAAGTCCACTCAAAAAATAGATTGATAGTCGAGTTATTCCAGCAACTTTTCACTCATATAGAAAGAATCCTTCACCCAGAGTCCTTAAAGGAATATTTCCACTCGAAATTGTGAATAGTGAATCTGATGTATTTCAACGTCATTCGCCCAACAAATTCGCTCTAAATGATTGAAACATTTAATTGTATGGATTAAGAATTTACTTCATATTTGAATGAGACTTTTACTCGTGTAATTCTGAGTGGCAATATTTCCGTCGCTTCAAAATAAACAAATGTTCACTCTTCTTGAGTCGAACTGCACACTCCAAGATATGTAGAAAGTGCGTTGGCAAGTGCTCCGATGCCAAACCCCCGACAAATCGTCCGTCAGAATGTCGCTGAGGCAGAAAGCGAGATTCTATCCGGGAAATGTCGATCACGACTGTTAGCATTCCGCAAGATCGGGGTGTAGATCGATTTGCAGTGGTCGGTCGCGCGAAGCTCAGCCAGCGATGAATAATTCAAGTTGCACGTCGCGTAACATTTTTGCGCACGAATTACTTCGTTAGTGGCGCCTGTTGGTTGCGCGTCCTGTCGGCTGTCGCGGCTCCTGCCTGCCTCGCATGTCGATTTTACCGAAACCTGAAAAGGAAGGGGCGTACAAAGAAAAGACGGCGTAGTTTCTGCTGTGCCGCATCACAACCGGGACCCGAAAGACGATTATCGGTAGGCATCGCACGTACAAACTCACGAAGGGACGCATCCTTGTGCAGTGCTCGAATCCTGGCGAGCGAGTCGCGAGCGTCCCGGAGCGTCCAGGCGACAAACGCAACCGATTACGCATTACAATGTCCCATTATTTACGAGTTGAACCCAATTGTTAACATCCTCCTTAGTCACTCTAGAAGAATCTAGTTTTTCTTGTGACCAACGAATCATTTGCTCACAGTCTTATGCCCGTTCTACCAACTTTGGTTAACTTATCTGGTTATTCTTACTTAACTTGTTATTTCAATAGAATTGACTAAATCTGAAGTAAATTCTTAATCCACATAATTGAATATTTCAATCATTTAGAGCGAATTTGTTGCAATGACGTTAAAATATATCAAATTCAGTATTGTGAATATATTCACAATACTGAATTTGATGTATTTAACGTCATTGCAACAAATTCAGTATTGTGAATATATTCACAATACTGAATTTGATGTATTTAACGTCATTGCAACAAATTCAGTATTGTGAATATATTCACAATACTGAATTTGATGTATTTAACGTCATTGCAACAAATTCAGTATTGTGAATATATTCACAATACTGAATTTGATGTATTTAACGTCATTGCAACAAATTCAGTATTGTGAATATATTCACAATACTGAATTTGATGTATTTAACGTCATTGCAACAAATTCAGTATTGTGAATATATTCACAATACTGAATTTGATGTATTTAACGTCATTGCAACAAATTCAGTATTGTGAATATATTCACAATACTGAATTTGATGTATTTAACGTCATTGCAACAAATTCAGTATTGTGAATATATTCACAATACTGAATTTGATGTATTTAACGTCATTGCAACAAATTCAGTATTGTGAATATATTCACAATACTGAATTTGATGTATTTAACGTCATTGCAACAAATTCAGTATTGTGAATATATTCACAATACTGAATTTGATGTATTTAACGTCATTGCAACAAATTCAGTATTGTGAATATATTCACAATACTGAATTTGATGTATTTAACGTCATTGCAACAAATTCAGTATTGTGAATATATTCACAATACTGAATTTGATGTATTTAACGTCATTGCAACAAATTCAGTATTGTGAATATATTCACAATACTGAATTTGATGTATTTAACGTCATTGCAACAAATTCAGTATTGTGAATATATTCACAATACTGAATTTGATGTATTTAACGTCATTGCAACAAATTCAGTATTGTGAATATATTCACAATACTGAATTTGATGTATTTAACGTCATTGCAACAAATTCAGTATTGTGAATATATTCACAATACTGAATTTGATGTATTTAACGTCATTGCAACAAATTCAGTATTGTGAATATATTCACAATACTGAATTTGATGTATTTAACGTCATTGCAACAAATTCAGTATTGTGAATATATTCACAATACTGAATTTGATGTATTTAACGTCATTGCAACAAATTCAGTATTGTGAATATATTCACAATACTGAATTTGATGTATTTAACGTCATTGCAACAAATTCAGTATTGTGAATATATTCACAATACTGAATTTGATGTATTTAACGTCATTGCAACAAATTCAGTATTGTGAATATATTCACAATACTGAATTTGATGTATTTAACGTCATTGCAACAAATTCAGTATTGTGAATATATTCACAATACTGAATTTGATGTATTTAACGTCATTGCAACAAATTCAGTATTGTGAATATATTCACAATACTGAATTTGATGTATTTAACGTCATTGCAACAAATTCAGTATTGTGAATATATTCACAATACTGAATTTGATGTATTTAACGTCATTGCAACAAATTCAGTATTGTGAATATATTCACAATACTGAATTTGATGTATTTAACGTCATTGCAACAAATTCAGTATTGTGAATATATTCACAATACTGAATTTGATGTATTTAACGTCATTGCAACAAATTCAGTATTGTGAATATATTCACAATACTGAATTTGATGTATTTAACGTCATTGCAACAAATTCAGTATTGTGAATATATTCACAATACTGAATTTGATGTATTTAACGTCATTGCAACAAATTCAGTATTGTGAATATATTCACAATACTGAATTTGATGTATTTAACGTCATTGCAACAAATTCAGTATTGTGAATATATTCACAATACTGAATTTGATGTATTTAACGTCATTGCAACAAATTCAGTATTGTGAATATATTCACAATACTGAATTTGATGTATTTAACGTCATTGCAACAAATTCAGTATTGTGAATATATTCACAATACTGAATTTGATGTATTTAACGTCATTGCAACAAATTCAGTATTGTGAATATATTCACAATACTGAATTTGATGTATTTAACGTCATTGCAACAAATTCAGTATTGTGAATATATTCACAATACTGAATTTGATGTATTTAACGTCATTGCAACAAATTCAGTATTGTGAATATATTCACAATACTGAATTTGATGTATTTAACGTCATTGCAACAAATTCAGTATTGTGAATATATTCACAATACTGAATTTGATGTATTTAACGTCATTGCAACAAATTCAGTATTGTGAATATATTCACAATACTGAATTTGATGTATTTAACGTCATTGCAACAAATTCAGTATTGTGAATATATTCACAATACTGAATTTGATGTATTTAACGTCATTGCAACAAATTCAGTATTGTGAATATATTCACAATACTGAATTTGATGTATTTAACGTCATTGCAACAAATTCAGTATTGTGAATATATTCACAATACTGAATTTGATGTATTTAACGTCATTGCAACAAATTCAGTATTGTGAATATATTCACAATACTGAATTTGATGTATTTAACGTCATTGCAACAAATTCAGTATTGTGAATATATTCACAATACTGAATTTGATGTATTTAACGTCATTGCAACAAATTCAGTATTGTGAATATATTCACAATACTGAATTTGATGTATTTAACGTCATTGCAACAAATTCAGTATTGTGAATATATTCACAATACTGAATTTGATGTATTTAACGTCATTGCAACAAATTCAGTATTGTGAATATATTCACAATACTGAATTTGATGTATTTAACGTCATTGCAACAAATTCAGTATTGTGAATATATTCACAATACTGAATTTGATGTATTTAACGTCATTGCAACAAATTCAGTATTGTGAATATATTCACAATACTGAATTTGATGTATTTAACGTCATTGCAACAAATTCAGTATTGTGAATATATTCACAATACTGAATTTGATGTATTTAACGTCATTGCAACAAATTCAGTATTGTGAATATATTCACAATACTGAATTTGATGTATTTAACGTCATTGCAACAAATTCAGTATTGTGAATATATTCACAATACTGAATTTGATGTATTTAACGTCATTGCAACAAATTCAGTATTGTGAATATATTCACAATACTGAATTTGATGTATTTAACGTCATTGCAACAAATTCAGTATTGTGAATATATTCACAATACTGAATTTGATGTATTTAACGTCATTGCAACAAATTCAGTATTGTGAATATATTCACAATACTGAATTTGATGTATTTAACGTCATTGCAACAAATTCAGTATTGTGAATATATTCACAATACTGAATTTGATGTATTTAACGTCATTGCAACAAATTCAGTATTGTGAATATATTCACAATACTGAATTTGATGTATTTAACGTCATTGCAACAAATTCAGTATTGTGAATATATTCACAATACTGAATTTGATGTATTTAACGTCATTGCAACAAATTCAGTATTGTGAATATATTCACAATACTGAATTTGATGTATTTAACGTCATTGCAACAAATTCAGTATTGTGAATATATTCACAATACTGAATTTGATGTATTTAACGTCATTGCAACAAATTCAGTATTGTGAATATATTCACAATACTGAATTTGATGTATTTAACGTCATTGCAACAAATTCAGTATTGTGAATATATTCACAATACTGAATTTGATGTATTTAACGTCATTGCAACAAATTCAGTATTGTGAATATATTCACAATACTGAATTTGATGTATTTAACGTCATTGCAACAAATTCAGTATTGTGAATATATTCACAATTTTCTCGTTAGTCATAATTGACAGAAGTTATTCCAACAGAATTGACTAAATCTGAAGTAAATTCTTAGTCCACATAATTGAATATCTCAATCATTTAGAGCGAATTTGTTGCAATGACGTTAAATACATCAAATTCAGTATTGTGAATATATTCACAATTTTCTCGTTAGTCAGAATTGACAGATACGATTGGTGTCAATTACGTTAGAATGACTAGCCAGTTAAGTTAATTAAAGTCTTATGCCCATTCTACCAACTTTGATTAACTTATCTGGTTATTCTTATTTAACTTATTATTCCAACAGAATTGACTAAATCTGAAGTAAATTCTTAGTCCATATAATTGAATATTTCAATTATTTAGAGCGAATTTGTTGCAATGACGTTAAAATACATTAAATTCAGTATTGTGAATATATTCACAATTTTCTCGTTAGTCATAATTGACAGATGTTATTCCAACAGAATTGACTAAATCTGAAGTAAATACTTAATCCATATAAGTGAATATTTCAATCATTAAGAGCGAATTTGTTACAATGACGTTAAAATACACCAAATGTAGTATTGTGAATATATTCACAATTTTCTCGTTAGTCAGAATTGACAGATGCGATTGGTGTCAATTACGTTGTAATGACTAGCCGGTTAAGTTAATCAAAGTTGATAAAAACGAGCATTACTGTGAACTTTATTAAAGGACTTTCTTTTGGAATCATAGAATATAAGCGAAAAATTTAATTGTAATGCTGATCGCAAGAAAAACTAGGTTTTTGGAATGTCTAGCTCGTTTCTACCAATGTTGATTAAACTACAACCTAAGTTTAAACTCTGTTCAAGCAAAGACCACAATCTGATAAATTTAACCGGAATTTCTGGTTCGTTCATATTTTACCAAAAATTTCGTTAATCCAAACAAAGTTTCTTCTTCATATGCGTTTGCGCATTGCGCGATTATCCACCGAATAGATTCTACAAGCGGGGTGACAACCAGTTTAGTACCATTTCGCGATGGATTCGCGATCGCGAAAGGGCCACCGCAGCGGGCGGAGGTAGAGACCGGTCGCGAGAACCGCGATAAATCTAACGGGTGGGGCGATAAATTTCTTTCGCGGAAACACAAAAAGCGCATTAACGTCGCTCGGCTATGTGTCCCGCCGATGAAACTGCTGACCGCATCACTCGTGGAGAAGCTGTTAATGGCAAGTAAATGGGAAACAGCTATTTGGAGGTGTGATCTTGCGATACATTCATTCGTATGTGTGCCTGTGTCGCGTGTGCGCGCGAACAAATTCCTATTCTTTATTATCCAATTCACTTAATCGTTAATCATTATTCAGACGTTAATCAGATAACGATGATCTACCATGCGACTTTCCATAAAAAGCATCAGTATATCATATCATCTTATCATCGATGCAAATACAAGGCAGTCGCTCAAATCGAATGTCTAAGCATCAGAAAGCGAGAAGGATACTGAGACGACGGAGCGCGTACATTTTTTGACTCCCTCAGTAATACCTAAATACATTTCTTGTCTTGAAGAAATATTTCACTTGAAAAGTAAAGTGACAGTTCAGTTATTCAAATTCAAAGCGACTTTTTGTCATGTAAAGTGCATTCTACACTTGTGAAGTGAATATTTTCACTCGCAATTGAGAAGTAAATCTGACCATCTGATTAAAATCAATTAAAACATTCACTTTTATATGTATAGTAACCCTCTACTGCCTAAGTTAATTTTTCATGTTTAAACAATTTTTTATGTATGTAGGATATTTAAAACTAAAATACTCAACAAATATAAGGTTAAATTTTACTTTTCTAATTCGTTATTTTTCCAAAATAAGTTTGTGACTCTGAGGTTATGTTGAGTAGTCACTATCACAATATACTAAACCAATATATTAAAAAAGGCCACATTGTGACTTTCTACATCGGTAACATAGGAACAACATTCATATTGGAGATAAATAATAAAACTGGATTGTGTGTGACTTCAGAGTCACAGTGGGCAGTAAAAGTAATTTTTAACAAAATCATCGTTGCTACTGCATATTCGTAGTGACATCAAAAAAATTTAGTTGACATAACTAATTTTACAAATTATTCGTTATTAGAGCAGAAGTAGTTTCGTTGCCAAGATAGAAAAAATTTGTTGAGTGTATTTGTCCTAAGAATCACGTTATTGATGCAAATATAATATCTTTAGCAAATTTATTTGCTATCGGAGCAAAATTGCAACTGTTTGTATAAATCCATCATGGTTCTTATAGCAAAATAATTTGTAGATTCAGCGAATTATATCCAGCAAATAGTGATTAGTACTCTTAGCAAATCTTTTTGCTGTCCATATAATAACGAAAGGATTTTGCTAGGCCAGCAGAAAATTTGCTGGGCCAGAAAATTATTTTTCTCCGTGTAGAGGGTTAAGAATTCATTTTGTCTTAAATTCCATTTAACATAGAATGACAAATAATATGAATTCAAGTGACTCCTCCAATCGATTGAAACATTCAATCGTGTGGATTAAGAATTTACTTTGGATCTGTGAATAAAACATTCACTCTTGTGATTCCGAGTGGCAGTGATTTCGGCTATTGCTTCGAGTGCACGGAGAAAAATAATTTGCTGGCCCAGCAAATTTTCTATTGGTCTAGCAAAATCTTTTCGTTATTATATGGACAGCAAAAAATTTTGCTAAAAGTACTAATCACTATTTGCTGGATATAATTTGCTGAATCTACAAATTATATCCAGCAAATAGTGATTTGGCAGTACTTTTAGCAAAATTTGTTGCTGTCCATATAATAACAAAAAAATTTTGCTAGACCAGCAGAAAATTTGCTGGACCAGCAAATTATTTTAGATTTCCTACTTTACCAATTTCTTACAGTGAAATCTCACTCAAAAGAAGCGAAAATTCTCTAAAAGAAATAGTAAAATAAAACACGCAAAAAAGAACTCTACACGGAGAAAAATAATTTGTTGACCCAGCAAATTTTTTGCTGGCCTAGCAAAATCTTTTCGTTATTATATGGACAGCAAAAAGATTTGCTAAGAGTACTAATCACTATTTGCTGGATATAATTCGCTGAATCTACAAATTATTTTGCTATAAGAACCATAATGGATTTATACAAATATTTGCAGTTTTGCTCCGATAGCAAATAAATTTGCTAAGGATACATTATTTTGCATCAATAGCAAATTAACGTGATTCTTAGAATAAATAGACTCAGCAAATTTTTTCTATCCTAGCAACAAAACTACTTCTGCTCTGATAACGAATAATTTGTAAAATTAGTTACGTACATTGAATTTATTGGATGCCACTACGAATATGCAGTGGCAACGGCAACTTTGCTAAAAGAGCAAAATTATTTTTCTCCGTGTGAAAATACCGCCATCTCTCGCACGTTCCGAGTGAAATCCGGCTCCGAGAAACTTGGATAGTATACCAGTAGACTCACTCGAATGTATGCCGATGTCGCGTGTAGGCGAATAAATTCCAATCGCATCGTCCAATTGGCTCGACCACTAATTACCACTAATTACTACTTATGCACTCGATAACGACGATCTACGAGCCGCGCGATTTTCCACAAGAAGCGCCAGATTATCTCGTCGTCTCATCGTTGATGCAAATGCAAGACGATCGCGCAAATCGTGCGCCGTCAAAGAACGAGAGGAGCAGCGGGACGGCGAGAAGGAGGGGAGGGGAGAGGGGGGGAGGGCAAACGTAAACGCTTTTCGGCCCCTTCGGTGATACTTAAATCTCACAGAAGAGCCACGCACCGACGTGCTAATCGCGCGGATCGCTAATTTGCAGCGTAACTTACGGCCGGCACGGCCTGTCCTCCGCAAAGTATCCGAGGACGAATGTCCGGCTTAAATGAATTAAACGCACGTACGCGAGACGCGCGAGCTACCCGGCGCGTTCGAATAGCCTATAAATAACACTGCGAGCGAGCATATAGCGCCGTTAGGCCGGATTTTCAACGAAGGCGCGGCTTCGATCGATCCGCGACGACGGCTCGCATATCGATAGACCGGCGACCGATCTCGCGTGTAAATACCTTGATTAACGAGGTTCTGCCCGATTGCAATCGAGTTTCCCCGACGTGTCGAGCTCGTTCTGCGCGACGCCGATGTTTTCGCGGCCTTGTCTGTTGTTTTGGCGCGGAGCCGCGTATCAGTCATTATATTGATCGCGTCATTTTTCTCGCACGGCCGCGCGCACAAGAGAGCTTGCGAAATCGCTTGTATGAAGTTAGCCCCCCACTTTTCGAATTTAATCATTTTGACAGTTGATTTGTACTAGATTTGTGCTACATTGTGCTCGAATTATAAATTTTTAATACGAAAAATGAGCAAGAAAAATGGAAAAAAATCGTTTTTTGGTAGCCCCCACTTTTCGATTTTCGAAATTTTTTTTATTGTGTTAGGTTGTGCTAAGTT
>NW_022639551.1:316909-317853 GCF_010583005.1 Odontomachus brunneus
TAAATAGACTCAGCAAATTTTTTCTATCCTAGCAACAAAACTACTTCTGCTCTGATAACGAATAATTTGTAAAATTAGTTACGTACATTGAATTTATTGGATGCCACTACGAATATGCAGTGGCAACGGCAACTTTGCTAAAAGAGCAAAATTATTTTTCTCCGTGTGAAAATACCGCCATCTCTCGCACGTTCCGAGTGAAATCCGGCTCCGAGAAACTTGGATAGTATACCAGTAGACTCACTCGAATGTATGCCGATGTCGCGTGTAGGCGAATAAATTCCAATCGCATCGTCCAATTGGCTCGACCACTAATTACCACTAATTACTACTTATGCACTCGATAACGACGATCTACGAGCCGCGCGATTTTCCACAAGAAGCGCCAGATTATCTCGTCGTCTCATCGTTGATGCAAATGCAAGACGATCGCGCAAATCGTGCGCCGTCAAAGAACGAGAGGAGCAGCGGGACGGCGAGAAGGAGGGGAGGGGAGAGGGGGGGAGGGCAAACGTAAACGCTTTTCGGCCCCTTCGGTGATACTTAAATCTCACAGAAGAGCCACGCACCGACGTGCTAATCGCGCGGATCGCTAATTTGCAGCGTAACTTACGGCCGGCACGGCCTGTCCTCCGCAAAGTATCCGAGGACGAATGTCCGGCTTAAATGAATTAAACGCACGTACGCGAGACGCGCGAGCTACCCGGCGCGTTCGAATAGCCTATAAATAACACTGCGAGCGAGCATATAGCGCCGTTAGGCCGGATTTTCAACGAAGGCGCGGCTTCGATCGATCCGCGACGACGGCTCGCATATCGATAGACCGGCGACCGATCTCGCGTGTAAATACCTTGATTAACGAGGTTCTGCCCGATTGCAATCGAGTTTCCCCGACGTGTCGAGCTCGTTCTGCGCGACGCCGATGTTTTCGCGGCCTTGTCTGT
>NW_022639551.1:317863-328450 GCF_010583005.1 Odontomachus brunneus
ATCTGAATTGTGCTAGGCTAGCACAACTCAAATATGCAATCCTGAGTCGATGCAAAGTCTAGAAATAATAATTAATGACATAGATTGCGAGCGCGAAGGGCCGCGGTCAAGAGTAAAGTGCTCTTTAGATTCTTGTGCTGACGAAACTGAAACTTGTGCTAGCCTAGCACAATTCAGATATGCAAAATCTAGAAGTGGTGATTAATGACATAGACTGCGAGCGCCAAAGGCCGCGGTCAAGAGTAAAGTGCTCTTTAGATTCTTGTGCTGACGAAACTGAAACTTGTGCTAGCCTAGCACAATTCAGATATGCAAAATCTAGAAGTGGTGATTAATGACAGACTGCGAGCGCGAAGGACCGCGTTCAAGAGTAAAGTGCCCTTTAGATTATTGTGCTGGCGAAACTGAAACTTGTGCTGACTTGTGCTAGGCTAGCACAACTCAGATATATAATTGTATATATCGTTTGGTTGACTTATACGAGTGTAAATCTTACTTTTATTCTATTTGCCTAAAATCGTTTTTTTCGTCTTATTTCTTTCGTGATTATTTTTCGAAGATACTACTTTAGCACAATGTTAGCACAACTTAGCACAACCTATCATAATAAACAAATTTTCGAAAATCGAAAAGTGGGGGGCTACCAAAAAAAAACGGTTTTTTCATTTTTCGTATTAAAAATTTATAATTCGAGCACAATGTAGCACAAACCTAGCACAAATTAGCACAACTGTCAAAATTATTAAATTTGAAAAGTGGGGGGCTAACTTCATACAGGCTGCGAAATCATGCGTGAACACGGAGGACAACGAGCGGGCTCGTTAGAATTTCCCACGTTTGTGTAATTGTACACCGCGCGGCTCGGCTCACGGTCAAACTCGTATAAGGACAACTGTCGCGCGAAAAGGGTTCGAAAGAGCGAGAAAAAAAGAGGGAGAGAGAGAGACGCGCTAAATATAAGATTATACGACTTAACTACGACCACCACGCGCTACCACACGCCCCCAAAAGCGCCAGACACGCGACTACATCTCAGCGTGTCCCATCGAAAATAATTCCGGCTAGGCCCGCGACGCGCGCGTTTCACGACTTTTCGTAGTACAAACTTAAGAAGTTCACCGTGTGCTGCCTCAGTCGTTGACACTCGGCTCGACCCGTCGAGAGAACTCGCCTGGCCTGCTGCCAGAATCGCGACCATAGATCACCAAGCGCGAGGAGTGCGCGGAGTTGTGAAAAATCGCCGAGCTCGGCACAGAGCGAGCGACTTCAATGACTGGGTTATACGAGCTACCATAGAAATCCTGCGGAGAGATCGAGAGACTTACGGCGTTGTTCGTTTCCTCCTCATGGTCGCTAAAGTGATCAGACGGTGGAGACGCGAACGCCGCCTTTGGGGAATTATCAGCTCGTCACTTAACACGTTGACTGCTATGCGGGTCGCCAGTAACCGGCGCTGCAGTGTTTGCTTATTTATTTGTTCAACGGAAACAAATTCCTTTTTTACATGAGATGAAGTGTTGTAAAAACTTGTATAAGATAATTTAGAACGAGTGTAATCACAAACACCCATAGTATACTGGATAATTACTACTGTGCCCAAAAAGTAAGACCAATTTAAAATTTTTTTTTTAAATCTTTATTTATTATTCCAAATCTATTTCGTCGCTTTCAAAGTAATCCCCCTCAGACACAATACGCTTATGCCAACGTTTTTTCCAACCCTCGAAATAGTTGTTAAAGTCGATTTCCGGAATGGCCTTCAAAGCTTTCTTCGATTCAGCTTGTATCTCTTCAATCGATTCAAAACAGTGTCCCCGGAGCGGTCTTTTGAGTTTAGGGAATAGTCAGAAGTCACACGGTGCTAAATCAGGTGAATATGGTGGTTGTGGAACGATATGGGTCGAATTTTTAGCGAAATGGTCTCGAAGAACCATGCAGTGTGAGATGGTGGGTTTATATCTATCACTGCAGTGTGGGTTTATATGCATCACGTAATACGGTTTCCAACCATAGGGTTGAAAAAAACGTTGGCATAAGTGTATTGTGTCTGAAGGGGATTACTTTAAAGGCGACGAAATAGATTTGGAATAATAAATAAAGATTTAAAAAAAAAATTTTAAATTGGTCTTACTTTTTGGACACAGTAGTAATTTCAGTAGACGTCTTGATATACAATGTACAACTTGTATAACTTATACAATGTACAAATATGTGCACGCATTGTTTGGTATGTATACACATCAACAATGCACTCACAAGAGAAATTCGCGAAACCTAATTTCCAAAAAATTTGAACTTTTGCAGAAATAAGGTATATATGAACCTAATCGCTAACAAGGAACATTCGCGAAGTGTGTGTCTCCGATTTCGATGAAACTTGGCATATTTATAGAATGGCCAAAAATAAGAGACCCGTATTTTTTTTATTGGCAATGGCTCAGGTTTAAGGGGTGAAACTACCCTTTAAAGTTTCATTTCCTTTTTGCTATTTCTGTAACTATTAGAGATAGAAAAAAACTTTTTAGCCCAATTTAATTTTTATAAAAAACCGCATAACTTTTGTCTAAAGTTTTTTTCTATCTCCAATAGTTACAGAGATAGTAAAAAGGGCATAAAACTTTGAGGGGTAGTTTCATCTCTTAAACCTGCGCCATTGCTGATAAAAAAATATGGGTCTCTTATTTTTGGCCACTCTAAATATGTCAAGTTTCATCGAAATCGAAGATACACACTTCGCGAATGTTCCTTGTAAGTTATTTTTCATTTCGGCTTAAAAACAGTTGAAAAGATGAAAATACCTGTTCAAAGAAAATCGAATTTTTCATATTTTTACTAATATTTCTGAAAGTATAGGAGACATTAAAAAAATGTTAAATACAAAATTTTATGATATATAATTATCTTTACCAATCTGACCAACAATATAAAAACAAATATTTTTTATTCCCCCACCCCTCTCCTCATCTTCACTTTTATTAAAATTTATAGTTCTTTAATAAAATAATTGGTTAAATAAATATTAGTCAGAGTAACTATGTTCTAATCAATTACTATATCTGTCGCTAATACATTATACGAAATACATAGCTTTAGGTACACGAAATCTCTAGGAAGTATATAACGAAATCTAGTATAGTAAAGTATAGATGTCTATGAATGTAATGAACTTGGACAGATCTTGTTAGATAGATCATTCTGAATAAAAAATATCACATAAACTTAAGTCTATTCTAAACCCTACAATCGTCGCGCTACTTTTCAAACACGAGTCGACACATGAGATCTTGAGAGACCCCATTATAAAAAATTATTTTATATCTTTTATATTGAGAACTTAAATATTTTCTTTGTTTAATTAGATTTTTGGGTTCATGTAAAATATAAGAAAAGACTATTTTGGATATAATATTCTCTTAAAGATCCCATGTGATAACTGTAAGGTAACAGGAGTTTTAAAATTCATTGCTATCAAAACAAAATCACATGCTTGATAAAAAATGGTCTTAGAGAAATCATTTATTTGCAGTTCAATTTTATAATAAGTGCTCATAGTGTGCTCTTCCTGAGCTTAAACGCATGCATTGCATCGATGAATTGAGGAATCGTATACACAGTATTGTTCATATGAATTTCATTTGTATTTCATAATATTAAATAATTCCACAAATAAATGATGTTTGCATATTCTCCTGTTTTGTTTTGATGTCTCTAAGGTGACTTCTTACCAAATGATTTTACTATGATAGCAAAATTTTAAAACCTCTGTAATTACTTAAGTATTGGAAAGGATCTATTTTCTATTCAGAATAACCTTCCACAACACCATCTATCAAAGTTTGTTACACTCTCTCTCTCTTGTCCTGAATTCAAATACATGTATTCTGAGTTGCTTTTATCTACTGTATCTTTCGTGGTTCGATTGAGCATTGAAATAATCAATGGAAATCAATATAGTAGTCAATATGTTATTTGGTACACCGTATAAGTGTATTAACGTGCGGATTGGAAAAATGTTTTTACACCTCACAGTGCCGCTTTCTTTCAATTACTCCTCTCCTTTCCGCCTTCTCTGCCCGACCGTGATCGCATTTGAAGCGCGTGCCACGCGCTGTCGTATGCAACGTCCGCCATATGGTTTCCTTCCCTCCCTTTATCGTCCCCGCGACAACGTCTTCGGTAAGGCACGGCGATAAATATTATAAGCTGAGGCCTTGTAGAAACATTGCGAATTCTCAACTTCTCACGAGTCGAAATTTCGTGTCATACCACGGATAACGCAGATCGTTTACGGCGATATAATTAACGACTTCCATACGCCTTACTTGCGACGACACTGTCTGTATCTGCAAACTGCATTAATAATGGGAACAGTCGCTACACTGAGAGAAGAATTTAGTAAATATTACTAAAATTTGGTTACTATTACTAAATGGTAGACGTAAATATAGCGGGCCAAAGCTATGGCAATACTTATTAATTAATTTAGTTCTGTAAAATAAATTATTTATTTGACAGAAGTAAAATTTATTTGCTTCCAGAATATATTTGGTAAATAAAACTTATTGAATAGTTGACCAAAATAAGCGATTTTGTAATAGTTACAAAAGTGTTTTGATAGGTTCAACCAACTATCATAATAATAGATATTGAAACGATGTAATAGCTGCAAATGAATGAATTTTTCGTTGTGCTACAACAAAACATACTTATACTAGTAACAAAATAGAACTCGTACCTACTGAATCTTTTATTATATAGGATATAACAATTTCATAACAATTATCAGATATCTGTTCATAACTGGAATATATTTCATATTAAATATTTAACATTAAGTAACTATTACTAAATTATTTAATTGATGTTACTGTGAATGCAATTACGTCATACTTCCGATCTATTAAATATCTGGTAATTATTATAATATTTAGTATTAGATACTAAGGATTCAACGAATTTCTATAACTAAATGCAGTTTGTTATAATTACCAGTCTTTTCTCTCAGTGTACTATTAACTGATCCTTTCAATAAAATTTCACTAATTGTATTGCTATAGCTGAACTATCAGTTATAAGCGCAGCATTTCAATAAAGAATATCTCTGGCTGCGCCTTAGAGAGTAGGCTTGATAGAGTCTAGATGAATTCCAGCGAGGATCGTTAAGGATCGACACCGAGTCTCTCTCATTAGCGCGTATCGGTTCTGACGAGTCACGGGATTACTGTTCGGCAAATTATAAAGAGTCATCTTACGTCGACTCGCATATCCGACGTAGACAGGGATAAAATTTGGCGGAGACTAAATCTCTCGCCTTTCTACATCGCGCTGATCGGCTTTCGGCTCGCGCTTAAGCCTCGTTTCGTCCACCTCATCCTCCTCTCGCTCCTGCCTCCTCCTGCCCACACGAGCTTCTTTTCGTCGTTTCCATCTTTCTTTTTCGAGTTACGAGGCAACGGGGAAACCAGGCAGATGGTCCCGGGCACCGCTTAGCTCGCCTCATTACCACGAGTCACGTTAATGAGCTTGCGAACCTTAATTCTTCACCCGGTTTCGTCGTCCCTCCGCTTCCTCCTCCTCCTCCTGCTCCCACTGCCGAGATTAAACCGACCGGGACGTCGCGAGTCTGCCAGCGATCGTTGAATTATCACCGGCGAAATTTTGGGAAAGGAATTCTCGCGCGTTCCACAAAAAATCCGCGGCAAATCACGCTCCATTTCGGCGAATGATTCTCTGTAAGCTTGGAGAAGATTTTCCGCGATCGTAAATAATTGAGATTCAGCGTCGCCGAGCGTCGTCGAATACAGTCGAGCGAGCGGCGGCCGTAAGAATTTCAAGAAGACTCCCGGCTTCCCCCGTGAGAGAGGCGGACGGGTCGTAGATAAAGATAGATGCGTCGGTTTCCGGCGTGTCGAGTTAACGACTCGAGTTTTATCTGCCGGTGGGGGCCGCTTCGAAGGGGGACGGAAGGCTATGCGGCTCGTAACGAGCGAAAGAAGGGCCGGGATGGGCCATGCGCGCGACGGAGAGCCTGAATTTCGAGGATCGAGCAGACAGAACAAAGACGAATGAAAGCAAGGGGGATGGCGAGGAGGCACGACAAGGGAGGAAGGAAGGAACAAAGCTCTTCTCGTACCAGATGTGTTTTCCGTATCAAGTTTGGACCAAGAAAACGCAGTGGCTAAATTGTAAACGTCAACTGTGGAAGTAACTGGCGCGAATTCGACACCTACTTGAAAGAACGCATTTCGATTATAATTGAAATAAATTATAGAATAATTCTCGCTCCCCCACGATGGCTTTTTGTCGGCGGCTGTCGCCAAAACGGATATTCTGAAAGAGTCGCAAAGTACGACAGGCGCTTAAAGCAAAAGGCTGCGAAGGGAGAAAGAGGAAAACAGTAGAAAAGGAAGGAAGGACAGCAGCCAAAGGCAGAACCATACCTCGAGTCATCTGGCAGTCAGCAGGATTGGAAATAGACGCAGCTTGTTCTCTCCTTCTCGCTCTTTCTCTCTCTCTCTCTCTCTCTCTCTCTCTCTCTCACTCTCTCCCTCTCTCTTCCGTCTTCTCTTTCTCCCTGTCGCGCTCAAGAGAGTCTCGAGCTCCGTCTCTTTTTCGGCCATTTCTCTCCCGGTGCGAAAAGAAAAAACGAAGGACACGAGCATGCCTCCGAACCCGGCGGAGTCGGCGATGTTTTCATTGTAACGGTGTCCCTGGTCCCTCCCCGATTCTCTCAGCCGGCTTTTTTACGGGACCTGCTACTAAGCAGCCTGTCAAAGCGTCCTAATTTTTGCCTCGGTGTTGCCGCGCGGTGAAAGGGCGCGATTACGTCGCTAATGGCAGTGATCATTCGCCTCGATCGAATCATAAAGAGTCTCGCGGAAGATTTCGCATTTTTGCGTGGGAGAATATTAAAATTGCCGCTGCGAGATCAGTCATTCTGTATTCTTACTTCACTATACTGTATACTTCTGTTATTTAAACCAAAGAAGATATTCAGAAAAAAATCACATCTCACCGATTTTCTCATTGAAATTTATTGCGGGAAAGATGGTTGAAAGTGATTTCCAAAAATAACCAAATGGAAGACGGCATTGGTTATCGAGACATTATAAAATGAAATTTTTTATCTTAATGTTTTATTTCTGAGGCATTATAAGATATTGTTGTAAACAGTATGTTTATATAGATCAGTCTTTGTAAATATGTTATGGAAATAAAGAGGTAAAGGGAGTAGCGAAAACAGGACTCACCTCCAACGTAATATTAAAATAGCAGATTCTGAAAAGATTAGCAGAGGCTCCCATGCAAGTTTTGCATTCTGTCGAAATATTATTCGAATCACTTACCCTACTAGATGGATAAATATACTAAAATAAAGGATTAGCAAAGGCCGCTACGCAGGATTTGAATTCAGAGATGCGTAGTGAAATTTATAAAGAACTATTTTAATAATAAGTCGCTTAGACTCAAAATAACGGGCTTTGCTTATTTTTCTAGAATCTGTTATTTTAATATATGTTATTTTAGTATCTAAAGAATGAAATATTTCAACAACAACAAAATATTTCTAGTGTACAATGTAATATAGAATGCAATATAACATATAACGTGCAATGTAATAATACGATAAAATTGTTTGTATGATAACACGTTGAAAGTAGTTTAGATATTAGCAAAAACAGGTGAAAACGTTTGTCGACAATATAATAGCCACTATATATAATAGCCACTCTCTAAAAAATATAAACAAAAGCACCTTCAAATTAGAAAATTAGCAATAGATCATACGTTCGTATTGTTTGCAACATTAGCTCATGATATCTAAAAAAAAGTATCAAAGTGTTAAATTTTATTTTGTAGTATCTCGATAACTAATGTCGTACTCCATTTAATTCTTGCTGAGAATCGTTTTTTACTATCTTCCCTATAATATATATCAATATCAAAAGTATTTATGGGGTGTGACCTTTCTTGTATATCTAAACAGCACAAGATCTCCAGGAGATGTGGAAACGTTCTCAGGACGTAAGACATTTTCAGCACATCTTTAGAATGTCTTGTGGAGATTCATGCTGTTTGGGTATTTATCACAGATTTCTATATAATACTAGACTCTCTTATATAATATTTTATTATGTAAAATTGACACCGAAAAGTATGTATCACGCACGAGAAAAAGAACATCTGCGCATGCCTGAAACTGGTGGTCCAGAAGAAGAGGGGATGTAAATGTAATATGGCCGATGCCGCCTGCTTAAATATTTGTGTGCGTACAAAGTGCAAAACGTCAGAGTGAAATGCGTTACAGTACAAAATTTGTAAAACAAAATGATTGATCAATTATGTACCTACATCAGAGTGCAATAATACCTAAAACGAGATACTACATTGTTGGACTACCAGATAGGCGCATGCGCGAGATTTCTATACATATTTTTCAGGGTTATGTACTGAGTCGGAGTCAGAGCAGTCTAGTATTATATAAAAGTCTGTGTGAACGACAGAGGTCCTATTCTGAAAACATGGCGAACGCTTGTCTTCGTTCAGTTTAAGAATCAGAGAGGGATACTTAGTGTTCAATACGCCTGCAGAATACGACCCCTGAGATGTGTGACAATGATGCGAAATTGAGAGATCCGTCGACCTGTCAACGAGCATCGCGACAAACGTTTTAACACAGCGCGACTACCGTGTAAGCGGCCGTGGCCAGCCAACAGTAATCAAAATCCGTGGACACTGAGCAAAGTCAAACAGTCGACCCGGTTGTCTTTACTCAGCAAACTCGTGGAAGCGCGGAGCCAATATTTAGACAGCGACCGACTCAAACATCGTAATCCGCCTTAAAACGCCTCACCGCGCGTGCCAATCGTCCCTTTCTGTCTCTGCCCTGTCCGCGGCAGCCTGCTGCTTACTTTGTCGTTCGCGACGCGAACCTTAATCAATGTCGGTTAATTAAACACTTTCATCGACAGTCATTTCGTAAGAACGACACTTTCTTCTCCGTTCCTCTTTGCCTATTCAGCTCGGGCGCGAGAACGTGAGCTTCGATCGACGAAGGAAATTCCATTACCTCTCGACCTCGAGGAGTAAACGGTCGACCTTCGGTTGTCTCGAGCGCCGCGCGCGGTAGCGCAACCATCCTGTGGGATCCAATAAAGATCTCGGACCACCTGACGCCGATCGTGAATCCTCCGAGCGTCAACGCGCGCCGACGTGTTTTCATTAGCCTCTGAGAAGAGCCGACAATGATGCTTCAAGGAATAAGTACTGTAAACGCTATGTTTTAACATCGCTTCTTGCACAGCCGATGATCCTTGATCCGCGCGCTTCCGTTTAACATCGCGACGTTCAGCACAAACGAGATATGAGCGTGCGTGTGCTCGGAAGATGTTCGGCGGATCCCATAGAAAATTTGTTGGGATCTAATTGGGATCCAGTCCGATTCCCCACAATAATGAGGGGTTCTGAGAAACTATTATGGAACTGTTCGGAATGGTTTTCGATTAGGTTAATCCCGTTTTCCCGTTAGAAAACACAGAAATTTAGGGACTTTAACGGACTTATTCCAATCGCAATCTATCCCAAATAATACCAGCCCTGGATTAAAAATTTAACATTTTAAGACCCCAAGTTTTCCTATAACTTTTCTCCTGATTTTCATTTTATATTTAAAATTGAACAAAACATACGCTGACTTTCCAAATATTATTGTTCAATAGAATAATCATTGTTAAAAATTTCTTTTTGAATTTTTTTTCTATTGAATATAATAGTTGGTATAAAAATGGAATTCTTTTCTTAGGACCATAAAAATATACCAACGTTGCTCAAAAAACATTTTCCCATAATATCAATTAAATTATAGGAAAAAGAGCTAATTCGAGTTCAAGCACAAAATTAATAGTGTTATGTACTATATAGGTAAAACCTTCCTTGTGTTAGGAAATAGAGCAATATTTATTGAACATGAATACTCAATATAAATAATCAAACGTTTTGGCTCAATCATGAACCCTCTTCAGTGATATAAAAACTCAAAGTTTACAAAACGAACGCATTACAAGTAAAAGAATTAAAGACCTTAATAAAATGACATGAATGTTATTCGCAGTATTATAGCTGACAAGACAGTTACCCGACTAATATTAAGAAGTTCAAATTAATACTAAGAAGTAGCCATCATAACTATAAAAACCATAAAATAAAAATAGGTAAGATTAAAATATAATAATTGGGATCAAGCCAAAGTTTTGCATGAGAAACGTTATTACTTGAAACGCCTGATATCAGAAATGATTTACATTAAATTTCAAAAGCATGGACTTAACTCTCAAAAGGACACAGAATATTTGGACAACGGCTACTGCGGCTTATTATGAAAATAAAACTTTGTTTCTTTCCTTCTCTTCCAAGAGACGTCGCCGCAATGTTAATGCTCGTGTATATAAATCTGTTATTATCTCTTTTACTTAGACGTGTTATCTCTTTTACTTAGCGATGTTATCATTGATCGTTTCACTTTTAGCTGAGCTCAACAAAAGGTAATTTATATTGACCGTTTTAATTATTTATTATATTTTATTTTTA
>NW_022639551.1:328460-351799 GCF_010583005.1 Odontomachus brunneus
TTGTTTCTTTCCTTCTCTTCCAAGAGACGTCGCCGCAATGTTAATGCTCGTGTATATAAATCTGTTATTATCTCTTTTACTTAGACGTGTTATCTCTTTTACTTAGCGATGTTATCATTGATCGTTTCACTTTTAGCTGAGCTCAACAAAAGGTAATTTATATTGACCGTTTTAATTATTTATTATATTTTATTTTTACCTATTTTTATTTTATTTTATAGTTTTTTTATAGTTATGGCTACTTCCTAGTATTCATTTGAACTTCTTAATATTAGTCGGATAACGATCTTGTCAGCTATAATATTGCGAATAACATTTATGTCATTTTATTAAGGTCTTTAATTAATTCTTTTACTTGTAATGCGTTCGTTTTGTAAACTTTGAGTTTTTATATCGCTGAAGAGGGTTCATGATTGAGCTGAAACGTTTGATTATTTATATTGAGTATTCATGTTCAATAAATATTGCTCTATTTCCTAACACAAGAAAGGTTTTACCCATATGGTACATAACACTATTAATCCTGTGCTTGAACTCGAATTAGCCCTTTTTCCTATTATTTAATTGATATCATTGTTATTGAGTTCTTATTTTCTTTCTCTTAATTTAATATTTTTGGGTTTCGATTCTAAAGAGAAAACTCATATTAGGCACAAAAATGGGGTTCCCAATTGATGTCATAATAGGCTAACCAATTTTGCGATGAATTTGGACATTTTAATTGGAATTTATGTTGTATTTGGGAAAATCTTGAGAAATTTCAATACGGAAGATGCTCGGAAAATGTCCTGAAAGCGTCGTGAGCTCGTCTGTGCACAAGACACAAGATCCGTTAACGAAGCCCAACGGAAGAAGTTAAACGACGAGGGAAGAGGACATCTTTGAAGACACCGGACACGCATCGTTTCTAGATGTTCCGAGCGTGGCGAATTGCCATCATTCAAAACAAGAGAGACATACCGCTCCTCCTCGGCGGTTCGTGCCTTCTCCTGCGGAGATTTCTTTTCCCCGAAAGAACGAGTACGTGCATTGTGACGTCGGTGGAGGACGACAAACAAAAACGCGATTATCCTATCCAGCGAAGTTACACTTTGATCATACGAGCGCGCCATTGATGGAAGACACCTGTCCGCGTCAAGAAGCGACGCGAATAGGAGCTTTGACGAAGAGACACGCGCCATTTGTCGCGCACACGACGCGTGTCGTAATTTCATCCGTCAAACGAGAATGCTTTTCTTCGTGGCCCTCCTCACTGTAAATCATAAACGTCTTACCAGAAATACGTTCCGTTAATGGGACTTACGTTACGACGTCGGAGGGTTGCTTGAGCGTAGATCTGCTGACACTCGCCATCTGTTCGCGCGTTATCACGCGTTATCGCTGAACTTCTCCGCGGCCCGTTCTTTTATTAGAAAGAGATTGTGTGCTAGAACACGCAATTATTTATATTTACCTTAGTCATTGACTCTCTAGAGAAATTTGATTTTTCTAGAGTGTTAATGTGACTAAGGAGAATGCCAATAATTGGGGTTTTGCCCCACAAAGAAAATTTCTTGGAATCTATTTGGGATCCAGTTTGACTTTCCAAAGAATATTATGGGTTTCGATTAGAAGTGAAATGTTTTAGACGTGTGACTTTGAATGGAAAACACCTCAAATTTCTCCAATATTCTTTCTGGTCTTTACTTATATTATAATTAAACAAAATTCATGTTAACTTTCCAAATAATTTCATTATTCAGTAAATATAACAAGGATTGCCTCTGTTTGATATTATAAAAGTTGCCGCCTAACATAGTACTTCTATTTTAATTCTGTATGGAGAATTCATGTTTGGAATAAGAATGGTAGATTTAGATTGGTATCGTAGCTAATTGCGGGAATAACAAATTTTGAAACAAATTTAGTCAGAATCTATGCTGTATGCAAAAAAAATCTTAGCAGATGTCTACGCGGAATCTTACACGGAAAAAAAGATTTAGTTGAATTAACCAAATATCTGGTCGAATATAAACGATCCAGAAATTCCGATTGAAGTAACCGGAATTCTATTTAAGTTAACAAGATTTTTGGTAGACTAACCAAACATGTCTGGTTATTTAACCAGACATGTTTAGTTAAATAACCAGACATGTTTGGTTAGTCTACCAAAAATCTTGTTAACTTAAATAGAATTCCGGTTACTTCAATCGGAATTTCTGGATCATTCATATTCAACCAGATATTTGGTTAATTCAACCAATTCGGACCAGATATCTGCAACTATGTCTTCTCAGTAGTTAATACTGGTACGCCGGAACGAAAGGGTTTGTATTCAGGCGGACCGAGCGTGCTTCTAAATTTGATCTCTGTCTGTCTACATGTAGAACCAGTGCGTTTCAACGATCTTTCTTCTATACAGTTGTCTCAACCTGGAATTCACTTCCAGTGTGCCTCGAGAAATTTGATAATTTTCAAATATAATTTATTTACTCTTACCTATTATTTGAGGAAAATTAAAGAGGATAATTGCGTTATGAAATGTTTGTCAAGTGGATTCATATTCATGTTACATGTCTACTCAGATAACACAGAGAATTCAAAAATAATTCGAAAAAAATTCAGTCGTACATCACCAATTTTGAGTTCATTTTCAGATGCAAAAAGAATTCTTCAGAGTTCAGTCCAGTGAAAAGAATTCCTTTTGCATTTAAAAATGGACTCAGAATTGGTGACTGATTTAAGTTCTGCGTTGACCTATATTTATTTATATTTCCTCATCATTATCTTGTAATATTTACTTTCGTTATCCCAACGTCACTTTCGCGATACTCAATTGCATGTCCCAAGAGAATAAGAAACTATCATCATCATTACTCGTTACGAATAATCTATTTTCGATCAACGATTTTCACCATCGCGTTTGCGCTTTTTAGATTGTCCGGCAGCACGACTGCGATCGGAGCGGCTGGTAACGGCAGCGGCGGTGGCGGCGGTGGCGGCGGCAGCGGCGGCGCCGGCGGGGGTGGCAGCGGCGGCGCCGGCGGCGGAGGAGGGGGTGGTACCGTCGGCAACGGGACTTCCGGCGGAGATTTCCTGCGCAGAAGTCATCCCCTCTCGGAGCATACGGCCCTGCATCCCGCCTATCGGCTCAACTACATGGACCACCTTTACCACCAGCTTCAGGCCTCCACGCACAGTCCCAACGCCTCGTTACACGGTAACTATCCGAACAGAACGCAAATAGAAGTGTGTTCGAAGACCATGCCCCCCTCCCCTGCGTCCTGCTCTCCCTTCCCGCTGTAAACGACGTCGGAGCCCGTAAAAGGCGGCCCCGCATTTCCGCCGGAAGTCCCTCCCGCTCGCACTATTCCAGCAAGTACAAGAGCTCTTTGAATTCGATCCGTCGCGCGTGATCTGCGTCGCGCTGGTAACACGCTCCACTTGCCTCTCAAGTGGAACGGTATCTGTTGTCCAAATCGGTACTCCGATCGATCGATAGGTCGGTCGAACAAACGATCTATGAACCAATGAACTCTATACTGCACTGGAAGGCTCATTCTAATGGGCGAAGGCGGGACAAGAGAAAGGGAAAAATATAAGTCTTTTTCCCTTTGAGTTGAAAACATTGGTTGCGTTCAAAGACACATCAGCAGTGTAAAGATGTGAGACAAGAAGTTTTACAATGAAGTTTACCAGTGTTAGTAAAGCTGAGATTTGCAGTAAGCATAGGGAATCATTGAGCAATCAGAATTCATTAAACAGAAGCAGATATGGCGCTTCAGTAAGCCGTCTCTCTTCTTCTCCTGCTCGGCCGTGAAGCATTGGAATAAGCTTTCTCTCCAGTATAGAGTTCACTGTCTATAACGCTAACCGATGGTCTCCGCATTTTCAGGACTGGGTGGTTTGGGGCCAGAGTACATCCTGCACGCGGCAGGTCCTGCCAGCACCCTCGCGTCGTCCGAGTTCCCGTTCCCCATCGATGGTAAGTGGCCGTTCTCGATACGGCATATGTATTCCTCTATTAACGTTCACAGTCCGCGCTGACGCGTACGCGCGCGTCTGAGTTATGTGTGCCAAGCTAGCCGTAGATGTAGTGGCACTACCGGCAGGTAGGAGATCGACCGGTTAGAAGGCCGAGAGGCTAAAAGACGACCGAAAGGGTAAACGGGGCCTCGTTAGCCGCCACCGCCGCATAATTGAATCGACTCGGAGCGACACGACCTCATTAACACCTTAACGCCTACCCTACAGGTTGTCTCACATTTCCTCTCTCGCCCGCGTTCGTTCTCTTCGTCTTGCTCCAGCTCGAACTCCTACGCCATGCGCGCGTGTGTGGAAAACGCTACATTCACACTGGAGGAAAAAGTGTTTTACTATCATAGTAGTAAATGTTTAGATGTTTGTGACTATAATTGCATAGTGAAAAAATTATGATCAACGGAATTTTTATAGTAAGTGTTACTATAATGTTAGTGTTACTATAATGTTAACATTATAGTAACACTTACTATAAAAATTCCGCTGATCATAATTTTTTCACTATGCAATTATAGTCATAAACACTTAAACATTTACTGCTATGATAGTAAAACACTTTTTCTCCAGTGTGAATGTAGCGCTTTCCATACATATATATATATATATATATATATATATATATATATAATGCAATTATTATTTTTTTATTAGGACAACAAGAAAGTATAATTAGCGCCAAAAATAATCATAATTCCAATAACATTTACCATTTTCTCTCTCAGTGCAGTAATTATGATAATGTATTGTGCAAAATGTGTGTTTCTTTGGGTTTAGGATATCGATCTGTCATTTCTGACATTGCACTAAATTATATCATATCTGTCAAAACGAATTGGCATGCGTGATCTCGACCAGTAATGCAGTCCCATTTGCGAATATACTTCATATCTGTTCATTCCTTCAATTGTAGTCACATTAGCAAAAATGTAACAAAAATATCAAATACTTGATATGCTTTTTTCAAACACTTTTTCTCAAAATTATCTTAGCTCTGAAATCGGTAAAACACTCCAAACACCGAATATTCATCCTCACGCAAGCTGCGAAAAAGACTAATTCGTTGCAAAGAGTATCCAACCACCTAGAATGTACACAGAAATGTTCGAGAATCAAAACGATTAGTTTCCGATTCGAAGTGTTTCGGCGTGAAACGCCGCTTGAAAAGCGCTGTAGCGCCTTGGCATGCTCCGCGTGGTAGCATCGGAGGAGCCACGCCGATCGGAGTGGACGATTGCACCAATTTACATGTCTCAATCCCATGTTCGAGCCGCGCACGCGAAGGAGCGAAGAGAAGAGCTGGGACTTATCAGGCGTGTTGGGAACTATAGGGTCTCGGATCTCGTAGGGGGAAAGGGGGCCCCGATTTCTGTTCGCGCACAGAGCGAGTGGGGAGCAACGGACCAGGGTCTGCTCGCATATTCATTAAAGTCAGCGAGAATTGCGCGACGCGACCCGACGCGATGTCACCAACTCTTTCGTCGCCGGTGATGGAGATAACCGATCGTTGAGCATTCGAGCGATTCACGCATTTGGTCCTGTAAATCTCCCTATATTTTAAGCTGATTGATTACGTCTTAAAGACCGGGCATCGTGAAAAACATCAAACTTATCAGATAAGGGAGACCAGGGAATGTTTGCAATAGGGGTAGGTTCGCAAAATGTTTTGCTCACGTGTTTATCGTGAGAAGAACACATGTACTTTTCTCTAAGTTTCATTAAAATCGGAAAGACATTGCAGTTGACATTGCAAAAGAGAAAAGTCTGATTTGAGAGTAACGGGATTTTTTGACGTCCCAAATTAAAATTCTCCATCGCGAATGAATAAGCTTAAGTGACGTGTTATATAGTTAGAATAAAGTTTTCTGCAGCTGTGTGACATTTATCACTTTATGTAATAAAAGTAATTTTCATTCATGAAATATTACAATTGAAGGAATGAGCAGATATGAAGTATATTCGCAAATGAGACTGCATTAGTGTTCGAGATCACGCATGCCACTTCATTTTGACAGATATGATATAATTTAGTGCAATGTCAGAAATGACAGATCGATATCCTAAACCCAAAGAAGCACATTTTGCACAAATGCAAATAAAGAAACTAAATTCACTATATTCTGCATGGTTTTCTGAAGCAAGACAGCAATAGTAAGCCACACTTATTAGAAAACAGTTTTAATCGATAAAGAGTTTCTCAAAGTGTACGACATGTATGTGGGTGGGGAGATTGGAGCTAGATGACATATCTTTCAAAATCTCAAAGTTGCAACTTCTCAGATAACTAATTGCCGTGGCAAGAAAGATAAATAACCTTCCTCTATGTTTTCATAATACGTAAGGTTTTTTAAATGGTATATTTTTTCTCTTTAACTCGAAATGTAAACATGCTACATCATTGCCGAGTTGTCCCGGCATGCCTAGGGTTGTCAACACATAAAATAGGAGAGAGGATCTAGTAGACCCAAGTGCTTTGTGTGTATGCAATTTATATATACGACTATACTCTGAGAGAAAAATTATATTAAAATCAACAAATGTTTCCTTGATGGGTGCCATTAACATATTTAGCTAAATGTACATTCTCTTTATTTAAACCAAATATTGTTTATTTAAATCAGATAAACAATATTTGATTTAAATAAAGAGAATGTAGATATGTTAATGTAATTTAAATAAATATGTTAATGTAATTTAAATAAATGGCACCCACAAGAAAATATTTGTTGATTTTAATATAATTTTTTTCTCAGTGTATACTTTGTTTGTCTATTTATCGTGAGAGGAACAATAGAAAAAGAATCGCAATATGTTTCATTCGGTCGACAGAAAAGTTTTCTCGACAAAATTCTCAAAAATGTTTGCGGACATGGCCTGATCACCTCTATAATGTCGCGGAAAGCTGCGGAAGACCGCGGGAGTAGCGAGCGTTGCGTGAACCGATGAATCGCTCATTGAACACGCGATCGTCTCACATCGTGCGGAAAAACCGCACGGCGGTAGTGCCGGGCCGTTGGTTTTCGCTTGGTCGCTGGTCGACCACTGTAAATTTGATCATTGACCGAATTAATAACCGATGAAGGAGACAAAGCGGAGCCGTTCGCGCGGCTCGTCTCGGCTCGGCGCGGCGCGGCGCGACGCGGAGGAGTGAGTTTCGCCAAAAAGAGAAGAGCTGAGCTGCAACCGCGAGTAACTTTATACCCGTTGTGCGCGAACGAGCGATCAACCGAGTGGAAATCGAGGAGAAGGGTAGGCTCACTCTTCTCTCGTACTCGTCCTCTGTGTATCGCGTTGCTGTTCGGACAGAGACAGGAGAGGGACGAGAAAGAAAGAAAGAAAGACAGAAAGAGGTATAAGGTGGAAAGAACAAGCGGAAGAAAAAGGTGTACAAAAGTGGAGGTTGGAAGAGAGAGGGAGAATGTGTGTGTATATGAGAGAGAGAGAGAGAGAGAGAGAGAGAGAGAGAGAGAGAGAGAGTACTCGCGGGTTAATTCCGTGGGTATTGCCCGCGAAGGTAGAGCAAGAAAGCCAAGGAGAAGGAGAAAAAGTGAGAAAGGCGTCGTGTCGAGTGAGGAAAGAGAGAAGGAGAGAATGAGGGAGAGCGTAACCGCCACCATGTAACCAACGATGGTACATACAAGCGAGCCGCCACCACGGTCTTAAGAAAGTGGTTTGTATATTACGTCGTTGTGCTGCGGTCGCAGGCAAATCGCCGCTAAAACGTTCAGGCCGCAAGATCGGTCTACCCCGATCTCTCCCCCGGAGTCTCTTTCTCTCTTTCCTACGTAGCCGACGTTCACCCAGCTCTTCTTCACCTTTGGAGCACCTTCCGTCTCCGGCTTCCTCTCCACTTATGTACCTGATTGCCACCTTAGCGGTAAATGCTGAAAAAATGCTCGCTCCAACTCGGAAGGAAACGACCGTTTAATAAATATTACCGCTCGATGACGTTGAGTTCCAAATTTCCGCTTAAGAGCGCTCACCTTCTTTCTTCGTCTTCTACGTCTCATTAATGGCTAAGGATAGTATCTCAAAAATAAGTCAGTTAGTTCCAGCATGGAAAATTTCTTAGGATCTAATCTGGATCCAGTGCGACTCCCTGAAATAAGTATGGTTTCTAGTCTCACATAACAAAAATTTTCTAGAATCTAATTGAAATCCATCCAAATTCTCGCTAAAAAATAATGGATTCTGATTGAAATCTACGAAGATTCAGAGTTTAAAATATGTAATGTTTCAGAGATGCAATTCTAACTGGGAAATCCAAACAGACCCCATTCTCCTACCAAACGTGTTTTTCTAAAGTATTTTTTTTTAATTTGTACTTTATATTTATACTGAGTAAAATTTTTGAAACACTTGAAGTATTGACGTAAACTTTACAAATATAAATACTTAATAACATAAATACTCAGATTGTTTTAAATACTTTGCTTAATGCATTTAATATATTTTATATTCAACATAAATATAAAATAGAAATTTAAAAAAGGATTTGGGAAAAACGTTCAGTTGATAAAATGGGGTTTTGGTGTTTCCTATTTATAATTGTATTTTAAAATTTTATACTTTTATACACATAATTCAAATCTTCCCAATCTCAAAACATTTTCTATTATTATTTTTTTTTAATCAAAGTAAATTCCACACACACACAATTAGATGCTAGAACATTTTCTATATGATATACGATAGAAGTGTAATTGTTACAAATATGCGATTCTATGTGAGAAACTCAAAGAATTTTCTTATTCTGTTTTTTCAATAGTCTCCATTTTAAAATGAAACAAAATATACACTGACATTCTAAATAATTTCATCATTCAATAAAATATACAAAGTATTTCTAAAATATTTCATTTTATTAATTTTTTATTCTATTGAATGCAATAATTGAAAATTCCTTGTTTGATAATATAAAGGTATGTTGACGTTACCGATTGAAAAAAAGAGTGAATTCCCATAGTATTTCTGTATTCTGTATTCTAAGCAAACAACCCATATTAGATTTCAATCAGAATCCATTATTTTTTAGCGAGAATTTGGATGGATTTCAATTAGATTCCACAAAATTCTTTTATGTGGGACTAGAAATCATAATTATTTCAGGGAGTCGTACTGGATCCAAGTTAGATCCCAAAAAATTTTCTATGATGGAACTAATGATTTACTTTTGAGATACTGTCCTTAGCCATTAACGAGGCGTAGAAGACGAAGGAAGAACGTGAGCGCTCTTAAATGGAAATTTGGATCTCAACATCATCGAGCAGTAATATTTATTAAATAATCGTTTCCTTCCCAGTTGAAGCGAGCATTTCTTTCGGGCAAGAATGGAATTTGATATCGTAGTGGAATAAAAAATTTTGGAGCAAATTTAAGCATTCTAATTACACTCTACGCTGGGACGATGGAAAATTTAACTTTTTTTTCGATCTTTAGTCTCCGCATCGTCGAGACTAGGCAGCCCGAGAGCCTCGACGATCAGAGCGAGCCGGAAAAGGGCGTTGAGCAGTTCGCCGTACTCGGACAGGTTCGACATCGACAACATGATCCGATTCAGCCCCAACAGTCTGGCGTCGATCGTGAATGGTTCGCGGAGCAGCAGTGCGAGCGGCAGCTACGGACACCTCTCTGCAGGTGAGTCTAATTATCCACGGGTAACCACTGCGACATTATCGCGATTGTGAGCGGACGAAATTCCTCGCGACCACGTTCATCACGCGGATAGAAGCTAGCGTCGTCGCTCATTAAAGGGTGACCGAAGGCGATACAGGACGACGAATTAAGGTACCAGCGGCGCATGAAGCCATTATATAGGCGGGGACCTCCTTGCTCACGAGTTAAGAACGCCCGGTAATTTGCGATTAAATGAAGTAATTAACGGATTAAAATTCAGCCGGCGTGGCGGCCCGGTCGTTTGTCGGTGTTGCCGTCGTCGAATACCCGCAGGATGTTGTCGCTCGTTAAATTTGCCTCGGACGCGTACGCCACCGCGAGCTACTACGCGCCACCTCCACCTCTTCCCCGTCATCCTTCTCCCCCGTCTGTTTCGTTCCTGTCTCGGCCGTGCTCAATTTCAATCTTGCGCCATAGCCGGCGGATATTGAATTCGCGTTACCTTCGATTTTGCCGCGATCACCTCGATAACGTAACTCGATCTCTCAATTCGAGAGGTATCACGATGACAAGATAATAACGGCGTATTAATGCCCCGACACAATAACAAACAATCATTAATATACGCGCGCGATCTCTCATGAAAGCGCGCGCTCGATGCCGGATACATCTGAGAAACGAGCTGATTCGACGGGTTACCGTGGCATTCAGGCTCACGTACAATGGTCTCTGCCTACGCGGTTGCGCCTTACAGTTTCGTAACAGTCACGAGAGACTGGCGATTGAAATGCAAGCTTAGCCTACGTGCCGGAAGTCCGGCGTGTCGTGCCCGGACTGTCGAGGAAGCGGACACGCGGTCCGATTTAGATGTTTATTCGATTATTCTCGTGTCACGCCGCCGAACGAACAAGCCGCGTAAAGCACCTTATCGACTGCTGAATATTCGTGCACACCCAAGCACCCTTTGAACGCACACGTTACTTAATGGCGAATTCGACTGGAGGGCCGCATTCGTAGATTGTTTTTACATTACATTTAAGATTTACATCCTGAGTTTATTTGTTCTGTATTGTGATTACATTAGACATCTACAGGGTGTCCCGTATCACCTTCACAATCTCGCGAAGACGTAGAGCGGATTGAGATGAACACAAAAGTCCCATATCGTTCTGCGATATTCTCAATAATAACCGAGAAATTAATTAAAGAAGATTGGTAAATGAAGCTACAGTGGCACCGTCTGCCGTTGTATACTTATACATTAAGACAAACTGAACAAAAAAGTCCTCTACCATTTTGCAAATGACCACATAGATTTTTAGATATTAATAAGAAAATTTGTACATTGTGGTACACAATCATGTAACAATTTTCTTTAATTAATATCTAAAAATCTATGTGGTTATTTGCAAAATGGTAGAGGGCTTTTTTGTTCAATTTGACTTAATATATACAACGTATATACAACGGCAGATGGCAGCTCATCTATCATATCGCGCGTGATCATTCACCAATCTTCTTTAATTAATTTCTCAATTATTATTGAGAATATCGCAAAACGGTATGGAACTTTTGTGTTCATCTCAATCCGCTTTACGTCCTCACGAGAGATTGTGAAGGTGATACGGGTATATAATATCTGAATGAGTGTCTCACAATATTTGACAATTTTTTTGAGGAAACGATTTCATATTATGATATTCACGAATTTCATCTCACTAATATTATTGCAAAATTCTTTCAGTAATTTTAAACGACTTTATTAATAATATATGACTAGAGAGTAGCGCTAGAACCAGCTAAGACGATCCTAAATGTAAGAATAGACTTTGAATATACAAGCGACAAAGCAGGGAATCTTGACCAAACCAAAGTCAGATTGCCCTAATTAAGGGGATGTCGGAGCAAGCAATGAACTTGATAAGCATCAATAACGTAGAACGATCATGAAAAAGTAGAAAACGTTATTATTTAGCGACGATATCGAATTTATGTACACATAGATACTTATGGAATAAAGACGATCGTCAAATAGGCGCTAACATGATATCGCTATCATCTTTTCACATATGTTATGCAAATGTATTTGCTACGTTGTCATTTCAATTTTCTTACACATAGACGTTACTAAGCGTGTTATTGAGGGAGTAGAGTGACATTAAGGGGATGCTGAAGCTGAAAACTTTACCGACAGAACACTGACATTTTTCTGCAAAGTTTATTAAGTTTAGGTCGTATTGGTTACACAGAATTACAAATGCTTTTACGCAATGAAAGTACGTATAAAAATAAATAGGAGCATTGCTCGATATGTGATGAAAACGAACAAAAAATTTTTAATGTAAAATCTCAAGCTGTCAGTTAGCGTAATATTTGCCCAATCCAAAAGTTCCGCAGCTTGTATATTTTGAAAGTGTGGATGCTCCAAACAAAAAAATTTTGAAAAATATTACTCTACTTTCGCATTTGCATTTGGAAGCTTAAAAATATAAAAAGTTTGCAGAAAGATTCCCACACATATATGGTTAGGTTTTCCGTTGAATATAGTAAAACAAAGCAATACACATTCAATAAGTTCTGTATATACAAGAAATACAAAAAGAATAGCGTGATTATGTTAGTGACGATCGTCACTACATTATCGACACTGTTCGAGCTCGTCATCGACTCCAGCATCACCTTAACGCATATTGTCATCCAAGAGATGATGCAAAGCGAAATACACACTTCACATCATTTTCAATAATACATCTTTGCAAACACGAAAATTTTTTTAAGCGACTTTAAAAAATTATCCCCGGTTTAACTAACTCGGCTTAATAAATTAGCGAAGACTAAAAACACTTTGTTTTGAATCTCGGCTTAATAATTTAGCAAAAACACAAAACATATCGGTTCGAATCTCGGCTTAATATTTTAGCAGAAATACAAAACACTTCGGTTGAATCTCGGTTTAGTAATTTAGCGGAGCCTCAAAACACATTGGTTCGAATCTCGGCTTAATGGTTTAGCGGAATCTCAAAACACTCGGGTCCTAATCTCGGCTTAATAATTTAGCGGGAAATCAAAACATTTAGGTTCGAGTCTCAGTTTAATCATTTAATTTGTTGTCTTTAATTTGTCGAAATTTAATTTGTCGTCTTGTCAACAACAAACGCGTATGCATAAGAAAATATCTCCGAACAAATATTATGTCGTATATAATACGACATAACAAGTTATAAATTATATTAATCAAATAGTATATATATAAAACATATATAGAGCATAAAAAGCATATATAACATATACAGAGCATATAAATTTGACATGTTAAAATATATCAGTTTCATGTATCATCAAGAAATAATCCAACGTGAAGGAAGCCTGCCAAGTCGAAATTTCAATTGGCCATTGTTATGCAGGAATGATCCAATTCAAAAAATTATAAGCTTTTATCAATAGATACTCCATTCACATCTTTTTAAATTAAACAAAAAAATTCAAGCTTTCTAGATACTTGAAATGAATTAAGAAACAGTTTTTTTATTTTTTACCAGTCGCGTCTTTTTGCACATTTTTCTAAGGATTGAGCTAGTCAATACTCTTAAAGAAGTGGAAATGCTTGACTCATTGAACTATTGCGAAGATCTCAGAGCTAAATTCTTTGGTTGGATCATTCTTACGTAACTCCAGCGAATTGCAAATTCCAAATCTTACTTTACTTCCCGTCGGATCCAATGCGATTTACGTCTACGTGCATGCATCTACATAAAGTGACGCTTTGTGTCTACTATATGAGCGTCTAAATTGAGCGCTCACCATTGCGCGTCGTTCCACGGTGTCCAGGGTCCATCAGCCATCCTGTCGCTGCATCTGACACTGCAATGATCCTCGCGTCCCACGTCGCCTGTAATTCACTCCCGACCGCGGTAATCTAACGGAGGTTTCACGAAAAATCCCATCTCTCTTGGGGGATACATTCCGAGTTGTGAATTGCGTATGAAATATCGCGAACTGCGTCTTCGAGTAAATATCGGCCTTTCGGATAAACGACAAGTATGTACAACAAATTCAGCAACAGTCCGATCGAGTTGTAGTGTATCGCTTTGATACACGCGCGACGCGAATCTCTTATAAAAAAAACGAAATCCACGAGCGAAAGGAACACATGACGCGAATCGAAGACCGATCTCCCGAAATTTTTCGACGTGTGGGCGGAATAATCTATATAAGATTCTCACGTACGATACGGAATATCCCTAATGTAACGTTTCGGTAGAGCAGCGTAGTAGGCTGCAATACATCTCCGCAATGTTTTTGCGGATAATAGTTCCGCAATACTTTTGCGAAGACAATTCCGCAATATCTTTGCGGATAACAGCTCCGCAATATTTTAGCGAAGACAATTCCGCAATGCTTTTGCGGATAATAACTTCGTAATATCTCCACGAAGTTCGCTCGCGACTCTTCCGCAAATACGATCCGATGAAATTCGCAAACCTATCAAATTAATAATCGCGAACACGAGCGTGAATGAAAAATCAAAAACTATGAAAATTGTGACGATAAAGATTCTATTCAAAATTCATGCGAAAAAAATGTTACTGCGTGAGACGTCTGTCTTCGTTTGATAGAACTTGTCGCACGCCACATAAGTAAACAAACAAGTGCTCGCATATCTGACTTGTGTACATCGCATTTTTCATGAGGGATCAACGCTCGCTAGCATTGTCTCTATTGTGTTCTGCGTTAGGAAACTCTAACTCTAAGTGAAAAATTAAAACCTAAAGATTTTCCGACGACCAGAAAATTAATTTTGCGAACAGTTTAATCATATTAATCACGTTAGATTGCTTGGCACAGGTGCCACACGATATCGAATTTTACTTAATAATGAAACATGAATTTTACTTTATGAAATACAATCGCGATTCAAGCTCACGCGAGAAAGGAAATTGAGAAAATTAACGACCGGTGGAAGATCTATGACGCCGGTGATGTGATCGCGCATTTTTTGTGGCGCAATCCCTTTGCGCGTTAGCGCAATCTTTTTGCGCGTTGGCGCACTGCTGAATACACTTGGAAGATTCAATAAAATTAAATAATTTTACAAAATTTGAATGTTCAGAGCGTATACTCAATACTTTAAGCATCTATCATCACTATCTATCATCATTCTATACTTTAACCATATATCATCACTATCCAGATAGTGTTGGGGTTTGATTAATCAAAATTACCTCCCATAAAAATCGTCGACCAATCAATAATCTAAGTTAATCAATTTCTATAAATATATATACATTGGAGAGAAAAATATTTAAAAATTTATTTGCCAAATTTATATAAAATATGCATTATCACTAATATTATTATTTTAAAAAGCGATCTTCCAATTGTTTCGAGCAGTGTGATTTTTATTAGACGGCACATACACATACTACAACTACAGCAAAGTAAATCGCATTGATTCGGTAAGCATGCACTACATCGAAAAACTTTTTGTCTTTCTATTATCAATATGTTTTTTCTTTTGACTCACCAAACCGCCGATCAGGGTAGCCACATTCTGCTTTCATTTCTGGAACAGAAAAATACCATTTCGCCGATTAGATTTATGCACTGATGAGGATTTGAGTGAAAAAGTTTGAAGGATTAAAAAGAAATAAACACGATATTTTTCACGCTGGAAGAATTTTTCTGAATGCATTTACAATTTAAATATTCCACTTTCCTTTTTCTCGACGTTACAAATAAATCTCTTAATTAGAACAAATTAAAATTTTCAAGTGATGACGTTACTCAAAAAAAATTCTCCCCGCGTGTAACGCGATCTTTGATTTGATTCAAATTATCTCGATTTCGAACAAGAGAATTATCAATCTTGTCGGATTTCTAATTACAAATGTTAATTAATGAAGCTTACCTTCGAACTAACCCCGCTCGGCCCGAGCCAGATCCTCCGACGCAGCAGCCCCTAAGAGTCGGCTGGTCGTCTGTTTCGTCTCTGTAACAGAAAGCAGATTTAATTTAGTATTACACATGACAATAGAGACATTAAGGAACTTGATTTCAAACAAAAGAATTTCCAATTTTATCGGATATATCGGAATTATGAATTAAAATCAGTGAAACTCACCTTCGCGCCAACTCTGCCAGGCCTGAGCCGGATCCTCCGGCGCGGCATCCCCAAGGCATCGTATCCCCTAGAGCCTACGTAGTGACTACGTCTGTTCCATTGGATCTCTGTTACAAAAATTTAATTTAATTTATTAATTTAATAATTTATTAATTAATTACATGTTACAGCAAAACGAGGAAATGAAATTGTCGTAATGGCACGCTCGAGTTCCTTCCCAATGAGTAATAAGAAATAATTAAATCATAGCTGAATAAAGAAATAATAACATCCCATTAATTAGTGTATGATAATATTAATATCTGATCGACAACCGTATAATAATATTTGGTAGTATCAATTAATTACATACAACAGCAAGACGAGATAAGGAAATTGTCGTAACGGCATGCTCGAGTTGCTTCCCAATACGCCATAAAAATAATTAAATGACAACCGAATAAAGAAGTAATAATACTCAAATAATAAATAGATGATAATAATATTTGATCGGCATTGAGGAACTCGATCGCGACGTTTCTCTATCTAATAAGTAAAAAAGTAAATAAAACGCGGCAATTACCTGTCGCGGTAAAGCCCGCAACACCTTCTCGCGTGAGGAGTACGCGTCTTAATTTGTCTTAATTATTGTCTCAATTGTCGCGAAATCAAAACGTGGTATTAAAAATCGGCACGGAATAATCTAGAAAATAACGCGGCAGCTCCCGATGTGCTCGTCTCGACGGTTGAGTGTTATGATGCTCGAGCACGTGCTCGCGCACGCGTGTTTACATGACCCGGCCACGCGCCCCGCCAAGCACTGCTCAGTCAGCAGCACGAGCGGGCCGTTACGACAGTACGTTTAGCTAGCCTTTGTGAAGCCTAGAGTTTTTGTTAGAGCCGTTGCCCAAGTATTGTTATTACCGATTATTCGATCATTATTATTTCGTTATTATCCACTCGCGGATATTATCACATGATTGTCGAACAGATATTATTATCATTACTATTTAATATTCGAGTATTATTACTTTTTTATTCGATTATTATTTAATTTATTTGGTTATTATTTAATTATTGCTATTACGCATAGGAAAGCAACTCGGGCGTGCCGTTACGACAATTTCTTTACCTCGTCTTTAATCAGTTATTATTGCCGTTGCCCACTTATTGTTATTCATTATTATTACCGATTATTCGATCATCGTTATTGAGTTATTATCCGCTCGCGGCTATTATCACACGATTATTGAGCAAATATTATTATAATTATTATAAAAAAGTAATAATATTTGAATAATAAATAGTAGTGATAATAATACCTAATCGACAATCGTGTGATAATAGCCGCGAGCGGATAATAACGTAATAACGATGATCGAATAATCGATAATAACAATGAATAACAATAACTGGACAACGGCAATAATAACTGATTAAAGACGAAGTAAAGAAATTATCGTAACGGCACGTCCGAGTTGCTTTCCTATGAGTAATAGCAATAATTAAATAATAAACGAATAAATTAAATAATAAACGAATAAATTAAATAATCGAATAAATTAAATGATTGAATGAAAAAATAATAATACTCGAATATTAAATAGTAGTGGTAATAATATTTGCTTGACAGTCATGTGATAATATCCGCGAATGGATAATAACGGAATAACGATGATCAAATAATTGGTAATAACAATGAATAACAAATAACAATAAGTGGGCAATGGTTTTAATAACTGATTAAAGACGAGGTAAAAAAATTATCGTAACGGCATGCCCGAATTACTTTCCTCTGCGTAATAGCAATAATTAAATAATAACCGAATAAATTAAATAATAATCGAATAAAGAAGTAATAATACTCGAATGGATTATCCGAAATAGATGATGATCTTAAAGGTATGATCCGAATGGATGATTTTAAATGGATGATGATAATATTTGATCGGCATTGAGAAACTCGATCGCGACATTTCTCTATCTAACAAGTAAAAAAGTAAATAAAACGCGGTAATTACCTGTCATGGTAAACCCCGCAACACCTGCTCGCATGAGGAGTATGCGTCTTAATTATCGCCTCAGTTGTCACGAAGTCGAAACGCGGTATTAAAAATCGTCGCGGAATAATCTAGAAAATAACGCGGCCACTCTCAGTGCGTTCACCTCGCCTGTTGATAGTACTATGGTGTGACGCTCAAGCATTTGCTCACGCACGCGTGTTTACATGACCTAGCGCTGCGCGCCCCCCCTCCCTCCCCAGTGCCGCTCAGCTAACGGCCCGAGTGGGACGTTACGACGGTCTGTTTACTTTGTTGAACCTAGAGTTTTTGTTGAAGCCGTTACCTAGATATTGTTATTACCGATTATTCGACCATACTTAGTCCTTGTTGAACCTAGAGTTTTTGTTGAAGCCGTTACCTAGATATTGTTATTACCGATTATTCGACCATACTTAGTCCTTGTTGAACCTAGAGTTTTTGTTGAAGCCGTTACCTAGATATTGTTATTACCGATTATTCGACTATTATTATTTCTTTATTATCTACTCGCGAATATTATCATACGATTGTCGAACAGATGTTATTATTACTACCATTCGAGTATTATTACTTCGCCCCCTTTATTCTGTTATTATTTAATTCGGTTATTATTTAATTTATTCGGTTATTATTTAATTTATTATTAAATTAAATAATAACCGAATAAGGAAGAACCGCGGCACTGACGTTACGACGATTTTTTACGATTTCTTCGTTTTTGTTCAGTTATTATCATTGTTGCGATAAACAGTTGCGTGGGTTCAGAATATTTGTATTAAACAAATATTGTGACTCTAACTGACAGCTCAAAATTTAAATTTAAACATATTTTTTCATTTGCGTCACATATTGGGCAATGCTTCAATATATTTTTGCATGCACTTTTGTTGTGTAAAAGCGTTTGTAATTTTGTGCAAGCAACAAGACATAAACTTTACAAAAAGGAGTTAATGTTATGTCGGTCAAGTTTTCATCTCTTTAAGTGAAAAATTACCAATTTTCGACATAAAAAAATATCTTGAAAGTCAAATAGCGTTTGATGTCTAGTATACAAGTCGAGAATTACGTAGTTTAAACCTACAAAATGTCTTCAAAGTTCAGTAACTTGAAAGTTATACATTAGGTTAGAGATGACTAAATTTATTTAACTTTATTCCCTACATACCTTCTTTCGACGTCGATTCGACGTAGATTGGGTTTGGCCGAACAGACTTTTGAACCTATCAGAAAGTCGAATAGACGTAATTTCGCCCTAATTTGCTGCTTGGGTAGGTTTAATGCACATCTGTGCGTACTATTATAACCAGTCCTTAATTAACCGTAAGTTCCCATCGTAATCCCAAAGTTATCTTTGATATTTCGAGCGCTACGATTGTAGAGCGCATGTCACGAGAACGATAATCTACCGAGTAGTTGAGGAATTTCGCAGCGGACTAATTGATCTGTATGTTGCAGCAATGAGTCCAGCCTTAGGCATGCATCCCGGTATGGCGCCGCACCTGCAGCAGCTACAGGCTCACCTTTTGAGGAGCGCGGCCGCGGTGGCACTCTTACCTCACACGCACTCCCTGCAGTCGCCAGTGCCTCCACCGCCGCCGCATCCCCATTCGCAGCCTCACGTTCACGGATTGTCGCCGCACTCGCAGCTGTATCCCGGTGTGCCGAATCATTCCACATCGTCGGCGACTCTTGGTCCTCACGGGGCCGGAGTGCCACCGAAGAGCGAGGTGAGTGAGAGTAGAGTAGAGTAGAGTAGGATAGAATAGATTTTATTCACTTTTCAAGGTAAGATTTCTTTGAACACGCAGAAATTACATATAATATAGACAATAGATAAAGGCTCATAAGTAGGTAAGTAATTCAGTCTATCTTCAATCTTCTTTTCCTCAGTCTTTTAGATAATGATAGAAAAGAACCGAAAAATAAAAGAGTGAGTTTATCAATAAGAAGCAGTAATGAAAGGAAGAGTTCCAGATAGACACCTGTCTATTCACTCTTCAAGGTAAGATTTCTTTGAACACGCAGAAATGATATATAATATAGACAACAGATAAAGGCTCATAAGTAAGTAAGTAATTCAGTCTATCTTCAATCTTCTTTCCCTCAGTCTTTTAGATAATAATAGAAAAGAACAGAAAAATAAAAGAGTGAGTTTACCAATAAGAGGCAGTAATGAAAGGAAGAGTTCCAGATAGACAGGTGTCACTCACTCTTTTATTTTTCTGTTCTTTTCTATCATTATCTAAAAGACTGAGGGAAAGAAGACTGAAGATAGACTGAATTACTTACTTACTTATGAGCCTTTATCTGTTGTCTATATTATATGTAATTTCTGCGTGTTCAAAGAAATCTTACCTTGAAGAGTGAATAGACAAGTGTCTATCTAGAACTCTTCCTTTCATTACTGCCTCTTATTGGTAAACTCACTCTTTTATTTTTCGGTTCTCTTCTATCATTATCTAAAAGACTATTATTATCTAAAGGACTGAGGGAAAGAAGACTGAAGATAGACTGAATTACTTACTTACTTATGAGCTTTTATCTGTTGTCTATATTATATGTAACTTCTGCGTGTTCAAAGAAATCTTACCTTGAAGAGTGAATAGACAGTCTATCTAGAACTCTTCCTTTCATTACTACCTCTTATTAGTAAACTCACTCTTTTATTTTTCTGTTCTTTTCTATCATTATCTAAAAGATTGAGGGAAAGAAGATTGAAGATAGACTGAATTACTTACTTACCTATAAGCCCTTATCTATTGTCTGTATATAATTTAGCAACAACTTACTAATTAATTTGTAAAAATTGCGTTTCTCATAAGTGGTTTATATAGCACTTATATTTATCACATAGAAATACGAAAAAAGTGATCAAAAGTTGTTTAAAATAATGTCATGCAAAATCTAATATAAAAATCTGAGTAACTTTTAATGAATTTGTTACCGCATCAACGTAACAAAAAATTTACGTTATTGTAAGTTTAATAATTAATTTAATACACAGTGTATATTTGCCTCATAAATGTAATTAAGATAATTGTATACTTCGTCAATTGTCATCAATAATAGTCTCCATGGTCGATTATCTCACACGTCGTGATAATCATGAAAGTCTACTTGAGAGAAATATATAGTTGCTTTCGGCGTCAACTATACTTTTTTGTGATTTTAACCAGAAAAATAATTAAAAGAACCATCTTTCTAATAACACTTACTAAAACAATGGTTCTTCCAATTATTTTTGTGGTTAAAATCATAAAAGCGTATAGTTGACGCCAAAGGCGACTATATTTTTCTCTCAGTGTGGGGGGCGCCGAAAGATAGAAACAATAGCGAAAGAAAGAGTCTCGACTAGGGGATGGGAAGACGAGCGGAGCGCAACGTGACCGATCAATTCGACACCGCCGATTGCGAACGGCGAACCGTGTTACACTCGCAATTAAGTCCTTATGTTTCAGCGTGACGCGACGCGACGCGACTCGCGCGATCGATTATCCTGAGATGCAGCGGCCGTATCGGTCGCGCGTTACCTCCCGGCCGTTAGTGGCCGAGGCGATATCGCGATACCGGCGAATATATCGCCGCACGCCGCACGGCAGTCGCCATTCGATCGTTATTGCGAGCCGAGAGAACGATATACGCCCGGTGGCCCGTCATCGATTCATTGAGAATAAATAATCGTAGGGCTGGCAGGCCGTGCGAGCCCTTTCTTTTCCGCGCACCACGTTCCACTCGGCCCGACGGTAACGGCGGTACGACGAGGACAGAGGGTGAGAGGGGGACGGGGAGAAAGATTGGGTTACTCTCGCGAGAGAGGGTCCTCGGGTTACAAGCAATCTCGCGCACATTATTTCGCCCGATTCCCTCTCCTTCCACCCACGCGTCTTTATTTTTCTCGCCCTTACGACCGCCGATCCTTCTTCCTTCTTTTACCTCGGCCATCGCTTCCTCGTCTTCCGCTCTTCCACCATCCCGCTCCTCCACGTCCTCCTCGTCCTCCTCGTCCTCCTCGCAGTACACCGCCGTCGTCGTCGTCGTCGTCGTCGTCGCGGCAACCCGCTCTGATTTATTTGCATCCGCACGCACCGGCACGGCGTTTTCATTTTCTACCCCGCGACACCGCCTCTCGCCGGCCGTGCGTCCGCACACTGTAAAGTTCACCCGACATGATTTGCATCGGCTTGCATTTCGCTCTGCGCTCGCTCTCGCGCCGCTTGTCGTCGTGCTCGTGTCTCGCGGTAACGTGCTCGCGCGTTCACCAAGTACCCTCTTTCTCTCTTTCACTCCCTTTACCTCGGCGAGACATCAAGGTTGTCGCGCGCGCTGGAATTATCCGTCAAGACTTCTGCTCGGAGAGACATGTCGTTGTTAATTACAAAACTTATCACGCGCTGCGTGCGCGTTACTTTCGTGCGTTACTTTTGGCCCGCGCTAATTAAGCGAACTGAGACCAGAATTTCTGCTTGGATATTCGTTACGCAAACGGTAACGCATGGGGAAGGAAATATGTTCGAGGGATTTGCGCTACGGGCGGTCACGCGAAAAACGCGACATTTCTGTTTTCCACCCGGCCCCGCACTTTCGAATAAATCAAGCACGATATCCGAGCGCGAGCACTTATCGCCCGTCAACCTGTATCGCCGGTAAATCGCGACGCACCGACACACAGCGCGGAGAAACCTGCGTGCACGTGCGCGCGAACAGGTATTTGGAGTTATGTCTATATCAGAGTACACACGGCAACGCGAAAGGAGAAGAGGTAGGAGATAAAAGCGCTGTGAAAGAGTAAGAGCGGTTTACGACTGTGCGCGACAATCGATCGAATCGGTACGCTTTGTGAACGCACTATGCGCGATAATTACGGAATTGCGTGTGTCACGTGATACAGGGTTGAATTACGTGATGAATCGATACGATTGTTACAATTAATAAGTCACGAGCTGTCGGCATATAAAAGTGCAGTCATAAAGCTTTCGTATTGTCTGTCAGAAAATCACCTTCCAACATTGGCGTGCGCGCAATAATAAAGAGCTAAAGTTACATTTTACGTAACATGACATATAAGAACATCATGTCTACTTTTCTTTAATTGGCATGGGTGGAAGCTTTAGAAATAATATTGTCGGAATACAGAATCGGTTTAACACTGAAAGGAAGTAAAAATTCTTCATATAGGAAATATTGGGGCTAGTTATCACATTCTAAATTATATTAAAAGGATGTATGTGTGTGTGTAATATTTTGTAATATTGTGCATATTTTAATGTAGCTATATTCCTAAGCAAAAAGAATATCCTTATATATATTTATATACAAATAAGTTATTTAGTTGCAAGCAAAATCGCGCAAGTATGACAACCTACCCCATACTCAGTATTAGTTGTCACATGTCTTTTATATAGAAAAAACAAGACAAGTAATTTTTCTTTTAATGTTTTTTAATGTTTCTTGAAAGTTAATAATATCATATAATCAGATATTAAATAAAGTGAAGTACTTCAAGCAACACATATATATATATATATATATATATATATATATATATATATATATATATATATATA
>NW_022639551.1:352721-358770 GCF_010583005.1 Odontomachus brunneus
ATATATATATATATATATATATATATATATATATATATATATATATATATATATAGGAATAACTTATATATATATATTAATATATATATATAAGTTATTCCTAATTCCAAAATAACATAATCTTAATAAATGTTTAACGTTAAATTTTTTTAAATAAATGCACACAGTGAAAATGTTTCGCTCTACGTTCTTTATAGTTCTTAAAGTAAATATTTAATACGTAAACTACGACCGGCTACGTGACATGTCTTCCAATGCGTGACAACTAACCCCCGACCCCTTTAACTTACTTTAAATAGTCTCCATTTAGAATAAAAAGGAGATTATGTTTATAAAGTACGTATCATGTGCTATAAGTTATTTCGCATATTCGACTAATATAATACAAGCAAGCTATATTATAAACAAGAACATGCTTCGCTGTTTATTAAGTGAGATATAGAGTTTTGTGTCAATTGATCGGTGTGACTTCTAAACCCGGTCACTTTAAGGAAATATCTCAGCACATACAATATTTTGTCAATATAATTATCCTCTCACAATAAAATAACTAATTAATTATAACTATTAACCTGCGTAGCTTTTATTAGATTGTAAATTTTACTAATTATATACAGCAGAGAGTCACAAAATATACATTCTTAAAATTACACACACACAATCATTTCTTCTAGCTCCTGAAGTATGTGTGATATAGAACGTGGAAGAAAATGGTTTATTTAAAATTTAATCGTACAGATTTATTTAAGACCTCCTTTACATGTTTGCACACAGAGCGCAGAATCATGTAGGAAAGCGTCAGAATCGTCGACCCGTTCAGTGACGGCTGAAGCCGACACCTCTTCGAGACGGGCCTCCACTAAAGTGAAAAGGGAACCGGCGACGACGACCACCAACGCGACCACGACTACCGCTCCGCCAACTCATCCTCAAGGTCTCAGTCCGAGCGAGGACCTCAGAGACGAGCCCGGCGATTTCATTGAGACGAATTGCCATTGGAGGGAATGTGGTCTTGAGTTTCCTACACAGGTAAGTACCACGGATGAGTCCTTCATTTCCACATTAACGTATAAAAACAATTGTGTCTTTCTTTTCTTAGCGTCCTTTGAAATTATAAATAAAACATCGATACTCGAGGACTTTGTAGAATCTTGAAACCGCTTAGACCGCGAAAAGAGTTCAAACGACACTGTCGATTTGTCTGCGCCTCTCAGCGAGAGGCGCGCTCTTACCCGTTCTTAATCCACATATCTTCAAACTAGGACGATCTCGTGAAGCATATCAACAACGATCACATACACGCCAACAAGAAGAGCTTTGTTTGCGGCTGGGAGGAATGCTCGAGGGAGGAAAAACCCTTCAAGGCTCAGTACATGCTTGTCGTGCACATGAGAAGGCATACTGGGGAAAAACCACACAAGTGTACAGTAAGCACGCCCACTTGTTTCTTCTGTTCTTTTTGTATGCATTAATTACACGTACAGTCCAACGTATGCAGATATATATGCACCGATAAAACAACTTTAAGATATCTCAAAGAGATCGCCGTTCGCGATCGCAGATACCGCGCGTTTCATTAGAATTATAACACGAACAGATTCTTATGTAACTTATTGCGCAATTAACCAATTGCTATTGTTCGGACATAGTTCGAGGGCTGCTTTAAGGCTTACTCGCGCTTGGAAAATCTGAAGACTCATCTCAGGTCTCACACTGGCGAGAAACCGTACACTTGCGAGTACCCGGGATGCAGCAAAGCTTTTAGCAATGCCAGCGATAGAGCGAAGCATCAGAACAGAACGCACTCCAATGAGGTAAGTTCGTCGTGTACCTTTTGCAACGCAAGAAATGAAAGAAAGAATATTTAAACAGGATCAAGAGGAATAAAACGTATATGAGTGCTGGATAATATTTTATAGACCAGTAATTGATTTTCTAGGAACGCTTTCTTTATTTCAAATCAAGTTAAACACGGTTATTATTCCAAAGTTTTATTAGTCGTACTTTTTTTGCTGATAACTTGCATTTTATGAATCAGTAATTATCTGGGTAGAAATGTAAATCTAACTGACTTGAGTTAGAAACTAGTAACCAACCTGTACAGTCTTAAAAAATTTAATATAATTAGATAAGAGAAATTTACATAACTTATCTAAACTGAATCGTGTTTTCGGTAAAAAAAAAATAAAATTACATAGAAAGATATGTGTGTTCAGATAAATATTTGAGACTTCTCGTCTCTCGCCGCGGACTTCTTGATTAATGACGTCAGAAGCGAGAAAACGCATGTCCAAAATTTTTGCGAAATACGCTGACATAAAAGGATTTGTTCATAAAGTGATTCTTAAAATCGATTGAGTACATTTATAAAATATTCCAAGAATTTTTCTTTTGATCTAACAATCAATAAATAAGCGTAAAATTAACATAATATGTAGCCATCCTTTTTACCTTACATTTCCTCATATTTTTGTAACGTTAATTGTACAGCTATTTATAGATTGTTAGAAAAAACGAGTTTTCCGGATATTTTAAAAATGTACTCAATCAATCCCAATATATTAATAGAATAGATGGCGTTATCTACTTTAAAATATTAACAGATTATATTAGCTAGAGAGACCTACTATATATTATACTACGTATTATATATATATATATATATATATATATATATATATATATATATATATATATATCTACTAACATTTGAAAATTAGGAAGGAAATCAAAATTGAAGTTATGATATTTCATAAAAATCTCAAGAAATCAAAAGTAAATGTTACATTACTGGCTGATAGCGATATTAGACATATACTTATTACCTCGTGGTTAAACATCCATGAGGTACAATTTCTACTAAACAGAAACATTCAAGTGTGTGTCTCCGATTTCGATGAAATTTGGCATATTTATAGAATGGCCAAAAATAAAAAACCCATATTTTTTATCGGCAATGGCTCAAGTTTAAAGAGTGAAACTACCTTTCAAAGTTTCATGCCCTTTTTTCTATCTCTGTAACTATTGGAGATAGAAAAAAAACTTTTTAACCCATTTTATTTTTTATGAAAAATCGCATAACTTTTGTCTAAAAAGTTTTTTCTATCACCAATAGTTACAGAGATAGTAAAAAGGACATGAAACTTTGAGGGGTAGTTTCTTATTTTTCTCTTATTTTTGGCCACTCTATAAATATGCCAAGTTTCATCGAAATCGGAGACATGCACTTCGCGAATGTTGTAAGATAATTCTCTAAGGATATTTCGTCTTTCCATATCAAATTAACACGATTATGATCCAAAAGTTTTCTGAATCATCATTTTATCGACATTGTTTTTCGGTTCATAAGTTAGTGATCAATTTTCTAGAAATATTTCTTTTTTCCATGTCGCAGCGAACACCAAGTAACATAACCGTTAGTTATAATTTTCCACTCTCAATATAACACGTGTGTTATATAACAGTTATATTGTTAAGTGAGAAATTATAACTAAACAGTTATGTTACTTGGTGTTTGCTGGGATTAAATTAAGCGCGATTATTAGTTGAAATTATATTAATGATCGCTTGATTTGCATTGCCTCCTTCATCCCACAGAAACCGTACGTCTGCAAAGCTCCTGGCTGCACTAAAAGGTATACGGATCCTTCGTCTCTGAGAAAACACGTCAAGACTGTTCACGGAGCGGAGTTCTACGCGAACAAGAAGCACAAGGGCGGCGGCGGTGACGGAGGAGGCAGCGACGAGGCCGGCACAGGCGGCCACAGTCCCAGCAGAAGCGAGGATCTTCATCCGAAGACACCGAGTCTATCGAGTCCCAGCGTCAAGTCGGAGAGCGAGGCCAATAGTCCACCTAGCATGATGCAGCAGCAAGGTAGCCCATTGGTAGGCGGCTGCAACGACGAAGTCGCCGGGGTCGGCGCTCTGACTGGCGACGGGGTCGCTCTCGCTGAGGAGCCATGGAACGAGGAGCCCGACGATTTGGATATTGCTGATCTTCCGGTAGCTCTACGTGCAATGGTGAGTCTCGTCCGCTGCTCCAGATGCGCGTGGATTGATAATCTCGCAAAATATCGCGCGCCGACGAAACAATCGCGTGGCTGATCACCGTCTCCGATCAAACCACGAAGTTTCACGAAACCACCTCGCTCAAGTCGGTCTTGTTCTTACTATTAATGTGATATTTCAATACATTTGTTGAAAACCTTAAATTAGGCACAAGTGAAGTGCTTTCGTAGATTTGCATGTATTTCTATTTATATTTCTTCCTCCTTTTTATATTTTATTGAATAAAAATGAAACTCTCGAGATTTTAAAACACAAATTAAATTGGGCTTTTCATCACGACTAAATGGTGATAGCCGGATGATAAAAAAGCGGGGAAGACGTGCGACTTTTTAGTCGTAATATCGTATTTAAAATCGTTGCAAGAGTTATGGCGAGTGCCCGTTTTTGCGAATTCTCCCATGTCGGAACTAATCATTTTATGATTAAGTAGAACCGTCTAAAATCACATTACGCAAATATAATTTAATCTCGACAATTGCTACCCAACTTGAATATATATGATTATACTTTTTTGTTTATAATTTGTTCAATATTTTATCTATTTAAAAGGAATCTCTTTTTCTTCTTATGTACCTATTATTTATAATCTATATATCTCCATCTTTCTTTTCTCTTTTAATGATTTTATTGTAGACCGTCAACTTCATCCATCAGATAAACTTATGCCTGTCAATTGTTTTTTTCAGGTCGGTGGAATGGAGTCGCAGCAACAGCAGCAGGCACCACCGCCAACATCGAGAAACCGTCTGAAAGGTCGACTGAACGTCAAAGGCGTGCCAAACCTGCCGATCGGCGTAGGGAACGTACGAGGTGTTCGCGGGGTCACACCTCAAGGCAATATCGGCGATCTCAACAGAAGGATCACCGACTTGAAGATGGAGGGCGGCGGTGGCGGCGGTCAAACGCGACAGACCAGTCTGTCTGACCTGCAGTTGAGATTGCAACCTCTCAGTGAGCCACGAAGGGACAGCAACAGCACCGAGAGCACTTCCTACGGAAGCATGAGATCCATGGATTTCGGCAGCAGAAGAAGCAGCCAAGCGAGCGCCGTCAGCGCCGTCAGAATAGGTCCTGCGGGACCTGGAAGTTTCTACGATCCGATCAGTGCTGGCACGTCCAGAAGAAGCAGCCAAATGAGTACCACTTCCGGCAGGATGAATCCGCCGAGTCACCTTCAAGGACCTTACTCAACAAGCAATCTTGTCGTTCAGACGCAAAATATGTCCCTTCAGGTAAGTCTCTCGTGAAGATTGTGAAGAAATCATAGAATAATAGAAACTATTCTACTACCACCGAAGCGAGCTTCTGATTGGCTTTTGTCTTCTTGCTTTTTGCTTTTCTGCTAAGTTGTGAAGTCTTTCTTATAGAAATAGACTACATATTCCCACTCTGACTAAAATCCACGGCTTGATAAGCAACATTTTTTTATGATACAACGCATGTCATTCCCAGAGTATTCAAGCGATGCCAGGCGATTGGAACAATCCGAGCGGCCATTGCACCCAACCATCAGGTGACCGACGAATGTCGGAACCTACTCGCATCAATCAGGCTCAACGAAACTCTCCTCCGATTTCGCCTAGACCGAGATCAGCACAGTTGCCTGAGCTTCATCCTAATCAGGAAGTGATCCTGGATGAGGTAGGCGAAGGTGAAATGGTGGAGAACAAACTCGTTATTCCTGATGAAATGATGCAGTACTTGAATCAGGTAATTATTCCCAGCTCTTTCTAACATGTCAGTCATAAATTCGTAAGATATTTCTTTAGTTTTGACCTCTCTCTTAACACATTGACTGCTGCACTGATTTTCATTGATTATTTCACTGCTCAACTAAACTTTGTATCACCAAACATACAATAAATAAATATAATTTACTATAATTATAAATATAAATATATATATATAAATATATATATATATATATATATATATATATATATATATATATATATATAATATATATATATATATATATATA
>NW_022639551.1:358780-385717 GCF_010583005.1 Odontomachus brunneus
TACTGAGAGAAAACAAAAGATAAAAGAAACTAAAGATAAAAAAATATTTATGCGGTGGGTACTAATAAATTTATTTACTAGTAGTATTTATTTATCTATTAGTATTTATTTACTAGTAGTATTTATTTATCTATTAGTACTACTAGTACTAATAGATTTATTTACATTAATATAAATATGTTTTAAAAATCCTTCATTTCAAATTATATATATATATATTTTTTTTTTTCAATCATTGAAAAAATCCTTCATTTCAAATGATATATATATTTTTTTGAAAACCGAGATCTTATAACATATCGATATATTGAGTTTATCAATTACAATTCTTTAACCCTGAAATCGTAATTATCATGTTTCAGGTTCAAGCGGGTGGAAATCAAATCAACTATCGCGGCAGTCCTCTGCCGCTCTGCCAATCGCCAATCTGTACAAATTCCCTGCATTATCAGCGACAGATGCAGCAGACGTGCAATTACAGCCAACCTCATCAGCCACACCAACAGAACTGCTATCCCTCTCAGCAATCCACTCAACAGCCCTGCTATCCAAATCCCGTCTCTTCGCCCTATGGTCAATGTCCGAATTCACGCGCAACTCAACCACCGTCACAATATTGCCCACCGCCAAATTATGGATCTCAAGTCATCGGCCACGTGCCGGCGAGCCCAGCCTCCGGTCAGGTTATGTCGCCGAGCTCTAATTACGCCCCAGCTCATTTGAGCGATCAGCCACTTACGTCTCCCGCAGCAGGCGCTCTGGCGCCGCAGCATGCGCCGCAAAACCTGCCGCAGAACTCCGCACAGCTCACCAGAAACTGCCCCCAGAATCACACGCACCACACTTACTACCCGAGTTATGGTTGTGCGGGTCAGATGAACGCGAACTGTACCGGCAACACCACCGGTCAACCCAATCACCATTCCAGCCAGACCTGCGCGCCGTCTAATCACGCCGTGCAGATGAGGCTAACAACCAATTGTCAGCAACTATCGCCACACTGTACGCAACCATCCGCGCCCATGGCCGCTCCGTCGAATATGACCCACCCGAATTCGCAGTGCAACCAGCCGCCTGGTCAATGCACGAGGCCCATAGTGACGTCCAACGGTCAGCTGCCCAACGTCCACTCCGCCCAACAACCCCCGGTGACGAACCAGTGTGGCGCAATGTCACCGCATTGCTCCCAGGTGAACCTCGTGAACCAACAGGGCAAGCCAATAAACCCTATGCCGAATCTCCAAAACTGCCAACAGCAGGCCCAAGCGTCGCCCTGCTTGCAGATCGCCAACTGCACGCACCCCAATGGCGCGCATCGTGCAGTGAACGACGGCGGCGCGTCTAAGAGAACGTCGCCGCAGCTTTGCAATACTCAACAGACCAACTGCAGAATGCAGCAGCCACACAATCAGCAACAGCAGCATCCAACGCAGCAGCAACAGCAGCAACAACAGCAACAGACTTGCACGCACAATTGTCAAGCACGCACGAATCCCCCGACTCATCAGCAGTACAACTGCAACTGCCAATGGGCGTATGGCAACCAGTGCTATCACGATCAACACGGCGGACCATTGCCAGAGATACAGTGCAGAGACATCAGTCAGTCGCAAGGCTCGCCAATAAAGCTGCCACAAGGTATGAGGCAGGATTCTTATCGTAGAACACTGGAGTACGTTCAGCAATGTAGGAATTGGTCCGGTAACTCGCAGACGCATGAGACTAATGTGTCCAGCTCGACGCATCCGATGTCGTTGCCACAACCGCTTCCAGCCAGCGCTAACATGATTGTTAACGACATGACGTCCTCCCTCAGCTCTTTGCTGGAGGAGAACAGGTATTTGCAGATGATCCAATGACCGTTACGTACCTGTACATGATAAGAAGCGTCACGAAAAGCTCGTGTTGTCGTCCATCGGCGAAGCGATCGCTTCTGCGATTCATCACTCGACTCGTTGCCGTCGGCAACGTGAGTGTCACGTGTTCAACACGAAACTTATGTTTCACATGAGCCACAAGCGAAGGCACTTTCAAACCTGAAAAGCTCGAGAAAGGAATTTATGTAGTGTGATATAACGTAAGTCTCGTCAAGATAAAATTAACTTTTCACTTGGACACGGTGGCGATCCGCTCGGCGCAGCATTAGCACCGTTTCCAAAAAAAAAAAGAAAGTTCTTTAGTACGGTGATCTGTTTAAGTTTAATGAACGTTTATAAAATTGCGCGGGTAAAGTTTGTACAGTCACGACGGATACAAAAGTGCCTTGATTGTGAATAGCGCGCATTTTGGAGAAGTGCCACCGACTTAAGTTATTACTCCGGAAAGTATCAACTTACAACATTAAGTACCTCGAAGATTCGACTCGTAGTAATTTAGAATTTAGTCGTTAAGGGACGAAGGTGCTCTGCGCTCGACAGAACGAAACGCAGAAGAGCATCGTATATCTCTTTTTTTTTACGATAGATTACGTATCCCATACGATTTTAACAGATCGCAGCGTTGGACGTGCGCTGAATATTTTTGAGAGAACTCTGTACTTTAAATTATTGTAGATATACCTTTGATATAGTATATTTTTTGTACATCGGTCTCATTATATGCGAAGTGTGCCAATATAGTAATACACTGTCTTCTTATCGTAGCTAAGCTCGACGATGAGTAGTGTACTGGCGTACACTGTGATAAAAACAAGAGAGAAGTAAAAAATTCGAAACAAGAAAGGGAGAGAGAGAGAGAGTGAGAGAGAGGGGGAGGGAGAAGGAGAACAAAGCGCGCGTAAACGGTCGTTAGTCCGTAAAACAGCGGAAATAGGGAAGTGTAGAATGCGGGTGATCCTCGATGAAAACCCAGAAGAAGGTCAATATTAAGATAGAGACGTGTAGATAAAACTAAGACAGTTACGCAACTGTCGCTGAGAGAACAAGCGTAATTGTTTGAGTATGCGTGTGTATGTGTGTATGCACGTGTGTTTCTAGATCGAGTGTCTTTCGTAGCGACTACTTTTGTAAAGAGACTTAAGATAACAAGTTACACACATGCACACACAATCTCGCCGTGCGCGTGAAGTGGATCGAAATGTTCCAATCGTGGTGGACATTAACTAAAAATTAAATTGCGATTTCTGTATTGAAACCAGAGTTGAGAATAATTAATTACTTTTTTCATTAACTGTCCAGTTTAATTAGCGATTAATATAAGTCAATTTAATTAAAGACATTTTAATTAACCATTGATTTTGACAAACTTAATAAAATATAGTTCAATTGACTATTGATTTAAAGCTATTCAATTAAATATCATTGAATTGACAATTGATATGAGCAAAAGTAACTAAAGGTTGTTTAATTAACGATTGAACTTAGTTGATTTAGTCAAAGACTATTTAGTTAATGATTGATATGAACAAATTCAATTGTAATCGTTTTCATCAACTAAATGTGCCAACTAAATGTGACACATAACAATCTCTGAAGTATTGCATACTATACATATTTTCAATATACTTTCTCTTGGAGTATTTAATATATTCCTTCCGAAATGAATCTTTATAGGCAAAATTGCGTGTAACGTGCGAACGATCAAATGCACCTAACAATTTTCTTTTCTGGCTTTCCAAACAGAAATGCAGTAGAACTAATAGCATTTATCAATAGAACGGAAAATGTCTTTCAAGATCATAAATAAATATATAATAATGCTATATGTATATTGATAGTTATACAAATTCAGAAGTCAGTATTGTTCAATTTATCAACATGTAACGGTTATTGGTTCTACTACATCTTTGTCTAAAACTCCAGAAAAGAAAGCCATTACATGCAAAACGGCGCCTGATCGTCCGCATGTTTTTACGCGTGATTCCAGGTAACCCAATCTACAAAAGAAGATTTTGCGCAGTGTCTGCTGCAGATCTTCAGCAATTTACTGGTAAAAGTACAATAGGATCTGATGGCAGAGTTCAATGTCGTCAGATTCTGTCAGCAAAATCTGTTAACACAACGCGAGCCAAATGCGGACACAAGAGTTGTTAATAAAACTTTGGTTAAATTTGCCAAGTTCAATACTTAACGACTTTCGTTCCATTCGCTAATATCAATTAATTAAACGGTATTCGATTAAATTTGCTCATATCAATCGTTAATTAAAGGTAACTTAATTAAATTAAATTTACTGAATTCAATCGTTAGTAGAATGACTTTTGATTCACTTCATTCATGTCAATCGTTAATTGAAAAACGTCTTTAATTAAATTTGTTAAAATCAATCGTTAATTAAATTGAGTCTGCTCCAATCAATCACTAATTAGTTGAATTAGTTGAAAAATATTTGTTCAAATCAATTATTTAATTGAGAAAAATTTTAATGATATTTTGACATCTCTAATTGAAATCATAAAAAACCTGTTGTAAAATATTTAAACTATTAATTAATTTAAATTAACTTAAGACTAAATTTCAAAGTTGCATAAAGAAGGATATAAAAAAACCAGTTTCTGCTCAAAAAGATATAAGTAAAAGAAATAATATTTTTTATAGATTTTGATCTTCCCTGAGAATACAATAAACCCACACAACATTATGATGTCTTAAAGACGTCTTAAAAAATTTCTGACGTCTTAAAAAGACATCTTTATGACGTCTTTAAGACATCTTTCTGGCAACGTCTTAAAGATATTTAAAATAAGACGTCTTTTAGACATCTTTTGGTAATGTCATAAAGATGTCTTAAATAAGACGTCTTTAAGACGTCTTTTAGATGTGCGTGTTGTGTGGGAAGCTATTAAAAAGTTTGGGGTGTTTTGGAAACACTGAAAATTGAGCAAGAAAATGTATAAAAATTCAGTTGATATATAGAACTATCACAAACCGCATCCCATTGAGTTTTAGGGACAGAGGAAGGAAAGGTATTTTGTGTGTGTGTGTGTGTGTAAGGGAAAATGTGTGTAGACAACTGTGTACATGAGAAAGGGGGTTTGGGTAAGTTACAATCAGATTAAAGAGACTACCACACAAATGTATCCAGTGAGATGGAAGGTGTGTTTGTATTTGGAAAGAGGGGATAAAGAGGATTGTGTATCTGTGTGTTTGTGGAGTAAAAGGTTGTGTGTGTGAGACTGAGTGAAGGAGGGATTAGGTTTAATTAGGTCGGATTATTAGAAAACTCCCTCAGGCCTTTACTTTAAATCTTTTAACAATGTTGCACGATAGAAAGGCTGGACTTATTTAATTTTTTATTACCTAAATCATAAATCGTTTTAAACTACTGCGCTACTTAACAAAACAGCTAAACCGATTTAATTTCTCACTAGATAAATTCTGAATTTTATTAAACATATGTGGAATTCTTATTTGTGCTGCGACATACACACAAACGAGATATGCAACCTCCTTGGTGCATGTTGGTTAATATTACTTCCAGCGATAGCAGTGCGCTTAGAAAAATTGCTGTTAAAAATTAATACAATATTGCATATAATATATGTGTAAGACAAGCTCAATTTGATAACGTGGGTGTAGAAAAAGAATTTTCCCTTAAATTGATAAGAGATACACACTTCATGATTATGTATGCATAATTATTTCGCTTTAGCTGTTGTATTTCATCTCCACAAATGCGATGTCCGCTCTTTCCTAGATTTCGATCCACTGTACGCTGATTCGCGAGATTAGTCGACGTTGTACTGCGAGTATTTTCAAGTGCCTTTGTAGCGAGCGTCGGCGGGCAACGGCGCGTCAAACGACCGAAACTGTTTTCTCTTTGTTACGCGAACGACTTTTGTATGAATTTTATAAAATTACGATTGTGAAGCATCTTGTGAATATTATACATATCTACTGTATGGATATTATATAATAATAAGACATGAACACACACGATAGCGGAATAAAGACGTCCGAATTGAATCTCGCATACAGAGAACTGTTTTTACACCCCTGAGAAATTATTTATTATTCATAAGAATAAGTCATACATCGAATCTACAACAATTTCACGTAGTTATGTAAGTCGTACATTATTTGAAAGTAAAAAGATCTTTTGACCTGCCATTAAGTCGTGCTATCTGAAAATAAAAAAATCGTTAGTCGTTGAGTCGTCCATCAATATCGCCTATCCCAAACGTAAAGATTGATACGATGCGCAAAATAAAATTGACCGCTATGTTGTAAATGTCTTTTTTCGGGTGTTTCTTTTTATTCAATTACACATATGAGGTACAAAACAGGAACGGACAGGTAGATCACATGAATTTCCATCAGGAATAATGAGAGAAGATTCGTTTCGCATATGGCGTTGACGCAGAAAAAGAACGCAGAGAGAGAAACTCGGCTTTCTTTTTTCATTTCTTTAACTTTAACATCCAGACAGCATAGATGTCTAAAACACATTTTAGAGACATCCCAAAGACGTCTGCAGCAAATAGAATATCATTCGGACGTCTCTAAAATTTCATTTAGACGTATTAATAGTCATTACTTGAAGTTTGTCTCACGTGAGTTATTTATATCTGAATTTAGACTTGTAATAAAATAGTCATTACTTGTAATTTGCCTTAAGTGATATACTTAGGTTTTTATTTAAATGTGAGTTCTTCAACTGAATCTCGATTACAAATGTAATGTCGCATATATTATATAATTCAAATAAAAGACTTAGCATTCTGTCGCTAAGGATTTCAACTCCAGCATCTCTTTAACGATTAATATGGGCTTTAGAGTTGCATCTGAGTCTTTCAGCTGTATCATATATAATACACGTGACATTATTTCAATAATAGCAATTCAGCTAAAAAAAACTCACATCTAACTCCTAACTCAAATATGAGTATTTCATATAAGACAAGTTTCAAGAAACAGTTACTAATATGGCTATTAATATGGCACTTAGACATTTATATGTTGTATGGACACATTAACCCCGGATTTATTTAGGGGACTCGTAGATTTTTCTTTTATATCAGAGCAACACACGCGTTGCACATTTGTAACATATATTTCCAATAGCTTTCCACTATTAGAAACAAATGCTTACTAGTTACACTTTCCTACGTCTCAAGCGGCTCGTTTCGCGCGAGATAATGAAGTAAGGGGAATAGCACTAAGCGGAGCAGGGCCAGAAAATCGGCCAAAATGTGCAACGCATACTCTGTTCTACATAATCGTATAAAACAGACTCACTTTGATAACGCGGATATAGAGAACAAAATTTTTACCGTTACATATGTGACTCTCGTAAAAGATCGTCACACACGTCCCTGCTTAAAATGTTGGATAGAAAATGATAGAAAATGTCTATCATATTTTATGGTGATTTTGATTCACATATTTCACAACTCATTTACGAAATTTCGAAAGTGAATTCATATACCATGTATTGTCTATAATTGATAAATATAAACTGATTATACCAATTTTTATATTCAATATGATGGAAAAGAGTAGTATCATAAGATATGATTAAACTACATAGATATTCTTTTCATTTTTATCTGACCATTTTGTAACCATCATTATAAGTAGAATTATTATGAAAGAATATTATAAGTAGTTTATTATAAGATAATAATAAATACATAATGCGATATTTACTATGATTCAGAAATATCAATTTATTATACAAACATCAATATTCAAGATGATTGAAAAGAATAGTATCATAGAATATGATTAAAATATATAGAAAGTCTATGTTGTACGGCTTCGGTGCATGATAAGTCGTATAAATCAATATAGGAATTCTATCCATTTTAATCTTATCCAATCGTTTTCTGTCAAATATTTTAAGCAGGAGTGTGACGCTGGTAGCGAATATATTGATAACAAGTTTTTGATGTTAAAAAGGTATTAAAATTAAAGTCGAAAGATACATCGAGAAGGAAGGGCAATACACGTGATGCGCGTAAATCGATATTACGATAAGTGACATTGAACGAGACAAAGAGAAATGTTTGCGTCTCGCAAAATAAACATAGACAGATACACGTGTCTCGCGTACGCAGAACTTCAACTCCGTCTCGCCGAATAATATAAACAAAATGTTGACTAAAATAGCAGTCCTTGCGAGCGGAGAATTGTGAGCGCGTCATGGTGTGTTCGCGTTTGCCGATGACGTCTCGTCTCTCGCAGCGTTCGAGTTTTCAACTTCAGTATTCCGGGTGTCGTCGGTGGATGATGGTTCCGATACCTGCAGTCGAAATCGGGGATGAAAGTTTCGACAATGTGTCATATTTCTCAGAGCAATCAGGTTAAAGCATAAAATGACCAATTCCCCAAAATCCCAAATACAGAACATTTCTTAAATGTTGAAGAACGGAGGAGGGAATAAAAGAGAGATTATTAGAAATGTTTAATTTATACTGACGTAAAATAGTTCAACTACAATAAAAACCAAATCTACAACAAAATACAACAAAAGTAAAAATTTTTGTCAAGATAAAGTTATTATCGTCCTTACTTCAAAATTAAAATAGAAAAAATGAAGAAGTAAAGTGCTGCATTTCTTATAGCTATTTTCTTAAGGAAATATGTGAGTCAGAAAAATCTTAAGAAATTCGACATAAATTTGATTATAGTTTACTTTAATCATTAACTTTCAATACATATTAATTGTAAGCTAAATTTTGAAATATTCCCTAAATCGAAATAATCTGTGAAAGCTCGACTAAGTGTAAAGCAAATCGGCGTTCCAAATGACTTTTAAAATAATCCAGGAGAAAACGTGAAAATTCAAGACTGCCCCAGAAAAATCGGGACGTCTGGTCACTTTATAAAATCACACAGAAAATATCATTTTATTGCTAAGAAAAACGATTAGTCAATTTATTTTACTTCTTTTAAATAATGGTTATTTCCAACAAGAATATTTTTTCAGTAATAGTTTTAAAATATACTCATCACAAATTTGAGAGAAGCTCATTATTATGTATTCAAAAGAAGAATTTATTCTCTTTACAAGAATATCATAAGACTTCATCAAAGAAAAAATTGATTTGACTTTATACTATAGTAAACAAATCGAATTTTTGTTTTAATTTAATATTTTTGGTTAAAATGCTAAACTTACTAGAATTCAGGATATATTTTGAATAAATTTGATGCTTATATGTGATGAACTTGTGATAGATTTATGATAGTGGAATATAAACCTGAGGCATGTAACATTTACTTAAGTGCAGTGTGTATTTTTCTTTGTGGTCGTATATATTCATTGACATTCTAGAAGAAATTGCTTTTTCTTAAGAACAGTATTGCAGTTAAGTTGCTTGCCTGTACTCCATAATTCCAAATGAAATAATAACTAAAACTGTGATTAAATGCCGCCGGTTACAAGAAAAACCAAGTCTTTCTGAAATGTCAATGATTAAGGGAATATCAATGCATTGATGTTTACTCTATGCTTCTCTCACCTGACGGGGTAGATCGGGCAGACTGGAGGGCAACCTACGGCTGGGCAAAACGTCTGGCATGGGCGGTGGGACCGGCGGTTCACCATAAGTCTCGTGAAGTTCCTCCAGTCTGGAGCAGAGAGCGGAGCCTCGTTTACTCGTGGCGTTCATTTTCTTCACCAGCCAATCGGCTTGCTCCTCCAAACGCTTCAGTCGATCGGCTCGCGCCGCCAACACCTCCTCTGGAGTCCGGGATTTAGTTGAGGTGACCGTGGCTTCCTTCTGCGAACTCGACGCGCTTGCCTGCGGCTCTTCCTTCGCCGGCGAGGTGGACGAGAGTGCAGAACGATCAATTATAGGGAATTCCCTGACAGTGTCCAGACTCGAAGAGGAATCCACGGAAACATTGTCGGAGTCCATGACGTTCTCTGTTAGTTTAGGTCGCTGTTCCTTGTACCCCGCCGGGTCTTCGTTCTGACTTGAAGCCGATCGATCGGTCGACGCGACGAAGTTACTCGTCGGGTTTTCCAATTCCGTTATGGCCGCGCCAAACACTGGGGCAAAGAGACGATTAGACGGGCCCACGATCAGTGGATTGCTGAACTGCACACTCTTTATAGACGACACGATGGGTGGGGGGAAGGGCCCGATGGAGAAAACAGGCATCGCGCTGCTTGCATTCGTAGTAGGCGCGGTGGGTACGTGAGAAACGGGCGATAATGGCGGGTTACTTTTGAATTTTGTTATCTCACCGTCGTCGCCGTCGTCGTCGTCGCGCCGCCTCGCCGACGAATCGATCGACGACGATTCAGTTGTGTCGCCGTAATCCATCGCCGAGGGCAGATCGTTACTCGTGGACGTTCGTCTCAGTGTTTTCGGGGCTGGTAACGAACACCAAGATTCGACACTCGGAGCTCGCGGATTTCCATCGTGGACGTCTGTTTTCAAGGTTGTCGTGTGATCGTTTCTCGCGTCGGCCTCGTTGCAGCCGCCTTCGAGCGCGAGATTGTCGCGTGAATCTTCAGAGGTCGTCGAATCTTCCTGCGAATCGCTCTTGCTCAATTCTCCGTCGTCGATTATAAGATTTTGTATAACGTTGGTAAGCGCCTGGTCTAAAGGGTCCAACGTCTCTTGCGTACTTTCTGCGATGAGCTGTTTGAAATCAAACAAATCAACTATTCGTACTTTTTTAAGATGAATTAGTAAAAAATCAGATTCCATCAGATTGAATCGGTAAAAGGGAGATATTTTATCGATAATACTGGTCAGCAGGTAATACTGTCAAAGTGTGTGGCCAAGTTTGGCATATTTTATCTAGAAAAAAGTTTTGAATCTAAATTGGTCTTATTTTATCATTTTTGGCGCACTGATTTACGAATACGTAAGTCTTAAGATGGACCAACGCGACGTACCGTTCCAGAGAAAATGGTTCACTTACAATTTCACCCTACTATAAATGGTGCTATTTATATTCACAAAATAAAAATGTTAATTTGCAATGGAATTTTTTCTTGGTAGCTCGCGTTGACTTTACTGGTTGTTTCAAAATGTAATCAACAAAGTCAATTGATTCAATTTGACTATGCCGACTGTCTGAAATTCCACTAGAGTTAAACGCTTTTGAGATCCTATTCATTCTTTTTCCAGGGACAATTGTCGCTACGACTCGCTAAAGATGATTTTGTCATTTTAAACTGCTATAGTTTTAATTTTTATTTGTGAAAATAAATGGCGTCACTTAGTAGAATTCAATCTTAAATAAGCCATTTTCTCTGAATAAAATGAGCCACTAGCTTATAAGCACTTAGCCTCTTTCTTTTGATCATTTTTTGTCCCACGAAAACGTTTGTGAATAATCATTTACGACGTATTTTTAGCCTCTAAATACGAATCAATTGTTCAAATTTGATATACTGTTAATTCGTCATCTTTTTTTGATATACCGTTAATTAGTCACATGTAATTATACTACCTCTGTTGTGTTCGCAGTTTCCGAGTCGGCATCAGCAACAATCTCGTCCAACTCCGCTTCAGTCTCTGGCGTGGGGGTGCGTTGTTCCAAAGTCGCTGAAGAACCAGTTTTCGACTCAGATAACTCGGTATCTGTTGGCTGCTCAGATTCTGTGTCTGATGTTGGCGCTCTGGGGCTCTCCTATATCCAAATATTTTTTTTTTTTTCTTTATTAAAGAGCAATTAACCGAGATTTGCGTGGGCGATTTCAAATGTGACAAACCTTTCGCGTTCGCCTACGTGGACCGTGTCTAATTCTTCCTTCGACCGCCTCTTCTTCTTCGTCTGTGTCATCGCCTCTCTCGTCACTGAAGCCACTTTCGGCGCTACACATAGAACGATTATCGTTAACGATAGTAATTGTCGAATATTATCATGTCAAATAGTAAAAGTTTATTTCTCTATTAATATATACGTAAATATATATGTTTATATGATTTTTGTACTTAGAATGTCTCCCAAACAATTTATCAAAATTTGTTACACTCATTTTGAATCACTCTGTATATACGTATTATATTATATATATGTGTATATTATACCTGTTGAAAGAATCATGGGCAGCTAAAGCCTTCCGCGCCGCAAACTCGCGACGCAAGTTCCTCCACTCCAGCTCGGTATTCGTATTTTTCTGCCTAGCCGATTCCCACTTTTCTCTGCAGTACTCCAGCTCCTGCTTCAACTCCTGCAACATCTTTCTCTTCTGTTGCAGCTCGTACCTCAGTATCTCCTCGTGCGTGTGCAATTGCTGATGCTGCGCCTGCATACGGCCAACGACACCCCACGTTTTCGTCAACTCGGCCGACACCATGGACAATCTCTTCTCCTGAATACGGCGACAGAAAGAAAACGAAACAGAAATCGGTATCCCCGTCGTACTCTGTTCTCACATGGAACACTTGTCGCTCACCTGTTCACCCAGCTTGCTTTCCAGATGAGTGTTCAGCTGCTTCATGCGATTCATCTCCTTCTCCAAATGTTTCTTCTCGAGTATCAACTCCTTCAGTCGAATGTACGTTTTGCTGACGGATATCACCAGTCTCGGGCCGGCCGGAGTATCCACAGATTTGTAACAGCTGTTCGGGTCCGAGCAGGAGGCTACGGAAACACTCGGAGAGGTCACCGCGTGGCAGCTAAGTAGCTCCAATAAAACTCGCCACACCTACGATATAATTTTGCAATTATCTCAATAAGGTCGACTGAAACGCATTAAATTCTCCAGTGAGACGTGTGACCGTCAACTGTTTTTAGTCTTTTGCTTTAACTGTAAGATTTAATCGGTACTCGGAGACGTAGGCACGCAAAGATTTGATCAAAAATAATCATCTTTATGCGCGTTAACCTTCGGCAAGTTGTGGGCGATATCTTCCTCCTGCAAATCATCTTCCTTCCTGTCGACCTCGCTGTTGCTTTCTGTGCCGTTCTCCCCAGCCGCGTGTCTCTGTGACGCTTTTCCACCCTCGACTTGCTCGACCAAGTCCAAGAGAAGTTTTGGCAAAGCTGCTGCCTCGGTACTCTCCTCCCTAGCTATGTCGCTTATGAGATCGTGATTCTCCTATAATATTACAATCAGCAAAGAATTTAGGTGTACATGCATTGTCCCAAATAAATGTACTAAAATTTAAAAAGTAGGACAATTTCCTAGAAAGTCGTATTATTGAAATCCAGACAATTTCTTGAAAAACAATTTTATCGAAATATTGGGATTATTTTGTCATAAAATCGGCTGCATTAGTATCTACTCATGTAAGTACAATAGAAATATATCAAAATAGGCAGAAATTAATAGATCTATGTACATTATTTTTGAAGTAATAGTTCCTTTTCGAAATAATTATATGCTTCAAGAAAACTGTACTTCGGAATATACTACTAGACTCTTAGGAAAAGTTCACTTTATTTTTTAAATTGCATAATTACGCTTAATAACCAAATTAAACTTTTAAACCATTTATGTATGTTAGCAAACACTTATTATAATATATTGTAAACCTCTATTATATATCTTTAAATACTTTTAAAACTATTATTATTAACTACTTTTATCAATCCTATTAGATCATGTTCTATTCATGTTCTATTCGCATTTATAATTACTATATTTTTAAATTGTTTTTTATTTTTGTTTTATTGCATTTTTCATTTTTTTTTTCTTTTTTTATTTTGTTCCTTTTCTCTATTTTTGTATTTTAATTTTTTATTATCTTATGTATTAAAGGGATATTTTCCCCTTTAATTAAACAAACAAGTAAATATTGTTTTCGTATTCAGACAACGATAATATGATTTTTCTGGAAATTATCTCAGTATTCGAATTTCGAGATTTTGATTTTTCGGAATTATGCATGTCCACCAAAATTTGTAGTCGGTTTCTGCTATAAAATTCCAAAAATTCAAATATTGATCTCGTCTATCGGTTATGAATCGTCGGTTATGAAGCGCAAACAATGATTCGAGATACCTGCAGCAGCTGAGTCAACCGATCGAGATCCATGTCCGCGGAGGAAGCACCGAGCAACATCTGCGTGAACAATCCATTAATGAGTGACATCTGATTCTGGAGATCCCTGCAGTCTGCCTTGGTCAGTCCCAATTGGGACTCCAGATTCGTAATCTCCGATCCTTGAGTGTCGACCTGGTGTGTGTGTGTGTGTATGTGTGTGACAAAATGACGCACTCGTAAGTTTCGCCAAGTCGATAAAGATCAACGGGACTTTCACCAACTTATTACTTTCATACCTTATCTTCGGCTTTCTTGAGCTCCTCTTCCAGGTTCTCAGATTTCTTCAGCGAATACTCCAACTTCTGTCTCGTATCCGTCAATTCCCTGGCCGCGGTGTCTCTTAGCTCGCTCAAAACTCTCAGTCTCTCATTGTAGAGAGTCTTGAGGGCGTTGATGTTCTCCAGTTGCCGGTTGCACTCCGTTCCCACGTCGTCTCTCACTTCCAGGAAACTCCGGTCGCCCAGCCTAACCAGGAGCTGAGCGAGCTGGTCTTTGAGCTCGTTGGTCTGACGTTCGCGTGCTCTTAGAGACTCGCGCGTTCTACTGTTCACTTCCATCAAAGAGTGAATACGATGACGGTGGCGCTCCGGATCGGACTCTAGGTGGTAACGAAGGTCGTCCACCTTCTCGATTTGGTATCGTATGTCATTTCTCAGCACGTCGGAGACCTAAAATAAATGCGTCTGTTTGAATACTCGTTTCCAAAAGGTTTAAATACTTTTGTTCACGATGCAGTTCGGAACACAGCCGATGAAAGAGAATTTAACTTGTAGGAGCTTACATAGAATTTTCCAGATACAGCATAGATTTCAATTAGAATACTCAAATTTATCTCAAAATTAGGTTTCCCACCACTTGGAAATTCTATTTTTATCCTAAACATGAGTTCTTTGTCTAAAATCGAAATATGAGGACTCATGTTTATTTTACTGGTATTAAATATTTTTTAGATATTAAACAGGAAATCCTATTTTTATATTAACTATTGTATTTAATAGAATAAAAAATTGAAAAGAGTAAAACACTTTGAATATTTTATAGAATAACGAAATCATTCTGAAAGTCAGCATATGTCTTGTTCAATTCTAATATAAAAATCAGGAAGAATATATTGGGAAAACTTTGAGTTTTTTACTTAGAGTATCACATTTTTTAAATATTACACTTCTAACTAGAATCCGTAATCATTTTGAGGAATTATATCCCAACAGGATTATATCCCAATAAGATTCCAGGAAATTTTCTAGACAGAAATTAATCAAAAACTAATTTTTTTCATAAAATCATCAGCGGTGTTCCAAACTAAACCAAGAAGAAGATGTTCAAACCGTTTTGAAATTAAGTGTATACATTATCATTTCGCGAAATCTCGCTTGCAAGGCAAATCACACAATCGTACCTTCAAAGTATTCATCAATCGTTGCGCTTCCGCGCGTCTCGATGCTTTCTCGGTCTCGTCGTGTATGCACTCGTCTTGTTCTTTTGTCGTGGACTTCGTGAAACCATCGCTTGAGAGTTCGACATTAGGCGAGTTATTATGAGCGGAACGCAACAAAGCCAACATGCCGGACGTTTTGGTATGAGCTTCCTTCTCGGCGTTCAGTTCACGCTTGAGTCTCTCCATTTCGGACGAGACCGCAGCGATAGCCCTCTGTCTAGCTTCCCTCTTCAGGGTAATCTCCTTCTTAAATTCTTCCAGACTAGCTGCACGCTGTGCATCTGATACACTTTCCGGCGAGTCTTCCATCAAATTCATCATATCTACAACATACACGAAGGAAAAATATTACTTGATTAATATGTTAATAAAACAAATACGTTTGGGTTGAAGGAAATAGAATTTCTCGTTCTTAAGGAACCAAATTTAATTCTTAATAATCAAAAATTCTGTTCCGTTTCTCATAAGAACCGAATTTAGTTCATAAGAATTAGAAATTCTGTTTCTGCTTCAGCCAAAACGCTCTTATAAATGCATTTTAAACTATAATTGCGCCATTGCCGCATTAATTTAATCAATCTTTCTCTCCCTTATGTATATAAATCGCTTATTGGTATACAGAATATTTTTTGTTCCGCAATAATGCGCGTAATATGTACCAATGTCCTCTTCCTCTTGAGCAGCCTCGTTGTTCTCCTCGTTTCTCCTCTCAGTCTTGACAGTTTCCTTCAGTCTTTGAATCTCCCTCAAAGCGTCCTCGAGAGCCTCAATCTGCTTCTTCTTGTCCGTGACCTCTTCGGTCAATTGTTCCCGCAGCCTCGAGATCTTTTGATTCTCCGCGTTCTTGATCCGCTCCGTCTCAAGCAGCGATTGCTGCAGGTTTTGCTCCAAAACTAAGATTCTCGTATCAGCAATGTTTTTCTGCGACTGGAAATCATCGATTTCACCCAATAATCTGCCGATCTCGCTCTTGGCGGAGTCCAGGTGTTCCATCAATTTGTCGTACTGCTGTCTGTGTTCGTGCAAATTAGCCTCGACGGTCACATATCGCGCTTTCAATTCCTGAACAAAGAAAGAAGCAGATAGAATATCCCTTAGAACGCGTCGACTTGACATCAGCGCGCGGAAAGTTTTCTTAAAAATCGAAATTTTCTTTAAATTATTCGAGGTAATAATTTTTTAAATTATATAATATATGTAGTTTTTCAAAATCTGTAAAACTATTATATTGCTCAAAAGATTTTTTAATTCTTATATTGCCCCTTCGTTCGCTCTCATACACACACATACTTGGAATATAGAAGCATTATTTTCTTACTATATTGAAGTAATCAGTGCATACATATCGAACGTATTTAACACTATTTTCTCTATCGAATGACCTCTCATATTGAGCGGTCATGTTTCTTATCAGACAATTTATGTTGTTTTTCAGTCATTATCAGACAACTCAACTTGAACTGGATATTTCATTTCTAAAAAGTAAGAGGATCGTTTCTGATTTTTTGTTCCTGCATAACGTCATAATTGAATATCTCGATATTCTAAGTTCTGTTCTTCTCAGCTGTACAGCTGCACTGGTACAATAGAGTGAGACAAATATATTTTATCTCACTTTAACTTATTGCAGCAGTGTAGCAACGCAGCTGAAAAGAACAGGCTAGTATTCATTGGGCTTCATGTTCATATATGATCTTTAGAAGATATTGGTTTTTCTCCATATCCTTGTATGGGATGTTTTATTGAAAATTTAAGGCAATTAATTGGTTGAGCATGTTGGCCAGTGAGTACCAACACAATTTACTTTTGATATATATGATAATATTCTAACATACTCCCCAAAATTTCTTGAAGTAAAACGGATGAAAAGTGGCAGCATTTTCACTTGAAGCGATAATAAAATACTACGTTCAAAATCGCGAGGGTGAACGTTTCATTCAAGCTTAGAATGGACTCTGTTTCTATATAAACGAATGTTTTCACAAATTAGTGTAAATATATTCCAGTAACGATGGAATACGCTAGATTTATCCTTCAGTTCCGAGTGAAAATATTTATTCAATGATGCAAAGTGGAGAATTCATATATGAATAAAAAGTTGCTAAAATTCTAATAACTCGGCTGATACGCTAATTATTTCGTAAAATTTAACTCAGAATAAGTTTTTATCCATAAAAATAAATATCTAATCGATTAGAGCGAATTGTTCTGGTTGCAGTGGAGTATGTCAAATTCACTTTTATCTTTCAAGTGAAAATATTTACTCGACGATTTAGAGTGGAGAATTCACTCACACAATATGAGTAACTTAGTTAGATGATATAAGTACACGGAATAAAGTATACTTTATTAACACGGGTCAGTTTGTGTGTGTGTGTGGAATAATTTTAGTGTATTGATTTAAATATGGGAGGTAAAAGTCTAATAAAAGATAACAAATAATGGTCTAACAACTAGAAATGAGGAATGAATAGATACGTACGTGGTTAAGGAATATGAATGTAAACCAAGTCTATACTTCTTGGTTATGTAAGCTAAAAGAAAACCTACAGATACACGCAAATTGAGTGAAAAATCATTTAAATTTGAGTAACTCTCGGTGGTCCTTACTTCTTCGATAAAATTTTACTTCAAAAAATTCAGAGTAGTTTATTTCTTCTTTGAAAATTTTCCATATTTTGTACAGCTTAACATTCTTCATCTAATGTGGCAAAACAAATGTACTGATTTTGTATTGTTAATTAAAAGAAAGAACCTTGATTTCCTGTTTACTTTGTTTAATAATAATAATAAAAATCGATTGAAGTGTCACGGTACCTCGTAATCCCCGCTCAACTTCTCCACCAGATTCTTCTGATCAGTCAGACTGCTCAGCAGCCTCTCATTCGCACTTTGACATTCTAATCGATCGACCTTCAGTCTTTCGATATCCTCCGACAACCTAAGTACCTCCTCGCCCGTCGAACTCTTCATCGAATCCTGCTCATCGCTCCTCGATCTTGTGCGTCTTCTGCGCAGTTTATCTAAGTCTACGTTCGTGGAACGTCTGCTTTCGTCTATTCTAGGAACATTCGTCTCGCCATTGTTGGAGCAAACATTGCAACATCTACGAGCGTCTGTTCCTTCCTTCGTCGCTCCCAAATCCTCGTCGCAATCATCGAGCAGTTCGCTAATTGCATCTCGTTCGTTGACGCGACTCGTTCGCTGTTCCGGCGAGTCGTAAGACGACTCCTTGGACCACGAACGCTCGTCGTCTTTTGTGTCTTTCGTTTTCGTCAAGCTTTCCAGCCTCTCGATTCTGACGCGCAGTCTGTCGTCTTCATGTGAATCTCTCTGTTTGTTGCATTGTCGTGCGTAACTCGTCGCCAGCAGACTCTCCAGTTTGACGACGCGTTGCTCCAATTTTCGCGTGTCTTCTCTCCCGACAATTGCCTCTTCCGGTTCCTCCCGCAGTCTCCTACTGAGAATGTCGTCGCACATCTCCGCGGTGTCCGTCGGAATCACACGCTTCCGGTATTCCCGTTCCTTCGACAGTTCCAGGTACAAGGCCTCCATACGCGCCAATGTTGCGTTGTGCGCGCTCGCTAATTGATGATTGGCCATGGCCAGCTGTGAAATCACTCGCGAGAGCTCCATTACTTCGTTATTCTGTTGATACGTCGGGGGACCGTGACCATCGGCGGGCTGCCAACCTGTCATTTGCGTGGCATACGTTAACTGCAATATAAATAAGTGGACCGTAATGGACTCTAAGACTCTGATTTGTATCAAAGAAATCGCGAATGCACGAATTAATTGTCACAGGCACAATTGTCAATCGCCTCGGATGGATCTCGAAATCTTTTGTTTTCTAAAGGTGCAATAGTAACGATGACAATTTTCCAAGTTTAATCGAGTGACACCACCAACGTGAGTCATCATTGATGCACCAGAAAAGGGAGTGGAGAAAACAAAGGAAATTTTTTCTCGTGATTCGCGAGGATTTTCCTCGGAAACTTCAGATCTAAAGGCGCGATTAATGAGGCTTACTGGACTTATTTCCCGGGGAGATAGATTCTTCCGGCGCTTTCGGAGTGGTATGGTCTGGCCTGGTCGATTCGCAATAGTGTACTGGCATAAAGCGCAACACTGTGCGTCGTGCGAACCGCGGGACCAAGCACGTGATCGCGATCGATGACTGTGGAAACGGCTTTTCGTGACCGTGAGTCAGCGTGTTCCTCCGAAATCACGGTTTGGAGCGCGGCCAGATCCGCCGCGGCTAACCAGAAGCGGCGGGGCCACCGCGGGACAAAAGGCGCACTGTCGTCGCGCGGAAAAATCGCGGATACAACCTAGCCGTTGGCGCGATGGCAATGCCCGGGTTTAATTTAGCCCGCGATCTCACGTGTCCTGGACAGGCGCAGCGCGCGACGGTGCCGGCGCGTAGAGGACAGTCGAGACAAATATCGTTAGTGGCGCGAGCTCGGCGACGTTGATGTCGCGATTAATAAAAGTCATGGACTTATAGAGACAGACTGTGCATTCCCATTAGAAGTCTGGAGACAGCATTACTAACAGAGGACAATAAAGAGTAAGATGTTTCTTTTGCCTAATTGTCTGTCCAAATAGACAAGTACACATACATTTGATAGCAACTTTATATATATATAGTTGCTATCAAATACATATAAAATTGCTGATAAAATTGCTTTATATATATATATATATATATATATATATATATATATATATGTGTGTGTTTTTTTTATATACATATATATGTATTAATCAATTTTTAATAGTTGCATCCCTTATGAGTGGTCCATATGACGCTCATCTATTCATCATGACTATTCATCATGTAGAATGATAAAGTTAGAATATGAAAGAAATACGACAAAAATGATCAAAATTTGCTTAAAACAATATATTAAATAAAATATAATATGAAAATCTAAGTGTGTTTTAGTAAATTTATAACCATGTCAATATGACAAAAAGTTTACTATATATGTAATAAAGCAATTTTATATATATTTGATATAGCAACTTTATATATATATATATATATATATATATATATATATATATGTTTTTTTTATATACATATATATGTATATTAATCAATTTTTAATGGTTACATCCCTTATGAGTGGTTCATATGACGCTCATATTCATCATGTAGAATGATAAAGTTAGAATATGAAAGAAATACGACAAAAATGATCAAAATTTGCTTAAAACAATATATTAAATAAAATATAATATGAAAATCTAAGTGTGTTTTAGTAAATTTATAACCATGTCAATATGACAAAAAGTTTACTATATAGTGTGAACTTAATGATTAATTCAATATACCTTATTCAATGTATATTTGTTTCATAAGTGTAATTAACCAAATTCTAGATAGAAATTTAGTACAATTTTTGAGCAATTTTCAAATATATTGAACAGCTATGTTAACTTTTATGTAGTAACTAAGCAGTAAAACTACACACACACTTGGGATCTTAATTAAGATAACACTTTTCCTACATTTAATGCGCACAAAAGATGCGCAAAATCTGAACCCATTTACTGAATAAAAACAGAACAATAAATAAATAAAAAATTACTCGATTGATAATAATCACGTCTGCTATTCATAAAATGGACAGGTTTTCTCGAATAGTATTTTCATTTTTTGTGCATGTTTTTTTCTGATTGAAAAATTGTGATTCTAATGAAAGTCGTAAAACAGGAGATTTTTGGTGCGTAATATTTTTACATTTTTCGCCTTTTATACGACATCTTTCGCAATTATCAAATGACATATAACTTTTTATTTATTCTTCTAGTTGTTTATTTCAAGTTCTAAGCTTAAACTATCATGATAGTTTTCATCTATATCATTATCATCAAAATAGTCTAATGTGTTCTCACCGCAATAAAATTCTGTATTATTAACATGTATACCATTTGTCTTTTGTTCACTTTTATTTGTGACCTTGACTGTCATCTCTGTCACAGGACTTAATATAGCCACTGTCTCATTTCCTTTAATTTCCTCTTTCATACCCTCTATACGTTTTTTCTACACGTTTACTCATTGTTCACGCAACTTTGAGTTCCTTTTTAACAATGTAAATAAATATATTTTAAATTTATTCACGATAAATATTATAATACGTGCACATTATAAAACTGAATTAATGTTACTATATCTTGAAAAAAACTGGTCCACATATTGTACAATAAATTGCTTGAACCATTGAATAAGACTGCGTCAAGTTCTTGTCCAATCCTCTACGCAGTATTTTTACAATCAATGAGAATACATTAACACTAAACAATAACTAGAAATGTTTATCAGGGATTGTAAAGTTGCATTATCAATTGTCTCACGTCTCAATAATTACGAAAATCTATCTGAATAACTGTGATGGGGTGAATGAAGGAAGAGAAGCGACTATATAATTAAAACGTCCTCTTTTTCTTTCACTGCATTTCACTTCCTCTCTTTTGTTTGTCCCTCTCGTTTGTTTGTCCATCCACTTCTACGATACTGTATGACGGAGAAAACACCTTACTCAACATATCTTTGTCCCTTACTCTTGTCTTCAGTCGCATAAGAATGCGCAATCTGTTTCTATAAGTCCACACCTACACGTCACTAGTTTCGCCGTCAGCGGAAACGGCGAAACGCTGTTGTGCAAACTCAACGTACGGGAGTGAAACGAGAACAACAAAAGCGAGAAAGCAACAGAAAAGGAACAACGGCTCACCGAAGTCTCGCGTTTAGGCGGTACCATGCTCGATAGACTCGGCGCAGTTGGCCTCTGACCCCAGAATTCATCCGCCCTCAAGGTCGTATAGGGGCTCGGACCCTGCACGCCGAATTATCAAATAAGCTCAGTGCAGAATTCGTGTTATTTATTTCTTTTTTTCTTATTAGCAATATACCTGCGATGACCGTGGCTCATCCTCCCCGTCGCAGACGCTCGTCCCGACGCGCGTTCTTTGTCTCCCGATGTCGCTCGTGAGGTGAGAGTCTCGGGGACACGAAAATGTTTCCGCTTCATGTTGGCTCGTGGAGATCAAAGTGGGCGATCGTGTGCCGCTGCTGCTACTCGTCGCACCCATTGTTTCAATTTTCCACTTACCAGAGTGACAACTACACGGATGCTTCGGTAATTTGCCTACAAACGATCACGTCGAATGTCTAATTCGCTCGCTCGCATTTCAAAGCACTGTCAGAGCTGAACACGTCGGCGATATTAGGTGTGGGATCGCCACGAGGAAAAGTTCTCTCATCTGTGCTGTGTCAGGTTTTATTTTTAGCAGTCAATTTGATCTGGATTAGTCGCGCCGACATGAAAAATTGCAGGAGAAATAACAAAAGGAAACGGTCAAAGAGTCCGCATTCAACACGGAGCTCTTGATTTCGACACGAGAACAACGGATAGTCATTAGGTGTGTTCGTTAGGTGTGGAAGTAAGCGCGATATACACAATACGCTCGACGTCACAGGAGGATTTGCGTAAATGAGGCTCCGATATGTCGAACAACAGGCTGCGTGTTATCATTTAGTAGCAGAGACAAGCCGGTAACTTCCATTTTTTTTTATAAGGACGACAATCACGTGGGTGAGTCTCAGTTTGTGACGGCTAAGATCCAAAATAAAATCGCTCACCAATGGTCAATCGAAAGGTCGTGAAATTCGTGGGTTCGGTTTCTCGAGAGTCAACGGCGATACTTGACTACCGTCGTTTCTAGCGGCCAGCGACTCGCATCTCTAAAAATACCATTTCGAAAGACCGCCTGCGCAAACCTGACGACGTCGTACCTTCGGTAGCACGTTCTCGCGCAGACGCGCCGTCGGCTTCCGCACGTATTTATCGACACAGGAAGTCCCATGCAGCTTCCTCAATCGCGAGAACGTGGATTTATGTGAAGAAAGCTTCCTAAGAAAAATCAATTAATCAAGCATTGTCGATTTTAATTAGAGGCTTATAAAAGGCGAACACAAAGTCAGGTCGCGTCAAAACATTAACAATTGTCGGTCTAAATAAAAAGAAAACAGTCGCATATAAAGACGACTTAACAAAAACAAAAATAAAAAATTATGTATTAGTAAAAAGGTTAATCAGTTTGTTTTTTAACAAGCTTTGCGACATATTAAAAGAATTGATACAATTGAAAAAATCACTAGCTAGCAAGCTCAATCAATTAATAGGTTTAAATTTCCGTATAGCGTGCTATGCCAAGAAACGGAAAAGAGCGAACACTTTTTGAGATACTGTCTTAGGATTATCGTAAAGAGCAAATGTCGCTTGCAATGTGTGTAACAATTTCAACCTTTGAGGTCGTAGAGTGTTTTTAATGTTTAGATCAATACGCCTTTGTGCCAAATGTACAGAATTATTTAATACGTTAACACGAAATTTCTTCTTGAAGCATGATGTCATTTTATTTAAATACTTGAAAGTTACGAAAGTTACGAAAGAGAACTGTTTGGTTCTTAGAAATGAAATAATGCAAAGGTGACTCAACGTAATATAAATTCATCTTACCACAAATTTGATTTGTAAAATCACTCACTATTTTCAGGCGCCTTTAACGATGCAAACAGCACCATACATGCACTTGGAAAAACGTAAACGGCCTAACAATAGCGCAGCGTGTACTCTATATTTAGATAGTTTTTCGAACTGTTCGCCATCGTCATCGCTATACGTCTTTCGAAACGAGGACGTCGTTCTCACCACGTTTTCATTTGTCAAATCGTATACTCGATTGTACATGAATATTTCGTTTGGAGAAAATAATAATCAATATATCTAATTAATACTTTAGTTATAGATATATTGATATATTACTTTAAATTCTTTTATTGTTGGCAAACATATATTTTTTACACAATTTAATTTTCTAAATATATGAAGTAGTGGAGGTCCGGTTGTCATATTTTTTACATAATGGTAAAAAATAAGATGTATGCAATATTTTATAATATGGTGCGCATTTTAATGTAGCTCTAAATATATATAATTTTCCAGATAAAAGAAAAAATATTATCCTTATATGTATTCATAAATAAAATTTTATAAATTCATAAATAAAATTTTATTTTAAAATTTTATTTTAAAATTATAAATAAAATTTTATAATTCATAAATAAAATTGTATTCATAAATAAAATTTTTATACATATTTATACATAAAATTTTTATATGTATTTATACATGAAATACTTATATGTATTTATATATAAAAAAGCTTTTCAGTTGTAACCAATGCGCGAAGGAGGAGCGAAGTCCGCATCCCTTCTCCAAAAAACTAATCCTAACCTAATCCATCATGTACGGTATTTCATTAAATAGGTTAGGTTAGGTTGGATTTAATTTTTTAGGAGGAGATGAGGAGGGAGGGGCTTTGCATATACGTATATTGTTTACTATATTTCTATATACACTGTGTGCAAAAATTATGTCCCATTTATAAAAAAAAAATTAATAACTTTTTAACAAATAATGAACAACGCATAAAACTTTTTGAATGTTATTCAGGGGTAATATCTTGATAACATATATTAAGAGGAGCTTATCGGAGATGGCTCCCCTAATGTAAACAATTACCAAACGAACAACTTGAACAGCTCGTTGGTAAGTCAGAACGCCGCGGATAAAGTAGCGAACGCGACAGCTCTTTATCAAACGTGGATACATTGTTCCGGAGGTAAAAGGCGCCGCTGATGAAGTTCCACGGTCAGTTTTTGATACGGGAACCCGGTCGAAGCGTCCGGTATCTTATCGGCAAGTTGCACAGCGGCGTCTGCAAGAACATGACGAGCGGAGAGTGAGTCTAGGTAGCCTTTCTCAGCGCACGTCACCTCGATAGTCTTCTTCTCCCGCCCAACGACATGTACCTCGACTCTCCGATGAGGAATAAAACAAAATCCGACTGTATTTCCAATCGTTCGCACATCCAACAACAGTCCCTTCCTTTCCCAACTTTTCCTCGATAATCTCGCAAGGTGCGAATCACTTGAGGTCGCGCGCGCGCGCGCTCAGGTGCCGCACTGCCGGCGGCCGCGTACCGATCGGCCCGACAAGGCCGTCGCGCGCGTTGGGAGTCAGTCAGCGTTCGCGCACGAATGCGACGATACGGACGGCCGTCGTGGCGGGTTTGCACTCGGCGCCGCGCTCACCGGAGCAGCTCGTTGGAGCAGAGCTGACGACGTATCTCGTTGGAGCGAAACGGGTGGCAGACGAGCGGCGGAAGACGCCCGTGCCCGCCGTTCCTTCCTTCGGCACGTCGCTTCTCGCGCGTTCTCTCCTAGCGGGAGTCTCCGCGAGTACCTCCACGGAACACGACGCGTCCAGAAGGCGCACCGCCGGCCAACCGCGACAACAGGGGCTGTGACCTGCTTCCGCGCTGTATCCTCGCAGCGGTCCGACGGCAGGCGGACGACCCGAAGGTGAGCGCGAACCCGCAGGTCCACGTCGTCGTCGGGTCGACCGGACGCCGAGGGGAGAGGAGATCCCTGGCGACCCGAGGGAGAGATTTTTCTTCGTTGCGGTTGACTCCAGCGACGCGACGATTTTGGCGGGTAATTGACAGCGTACGCGCGCTCGGTCGTGGCGTGCAACAGTCTACCCGAGACACGGCGGCTTTTGACAGCTCATTCTCCTCTCTCTCTCTCTCTCTTTTTCTTTGTCGCGGTTAGGTGTGTTCGTTCGTTAACGAGCGACCGACGCGTGTCTAAAGTATCCGGCAAGGATACCACATTCCCAGTCGCCGAGCGTTGTGTGTGTGTGTCGAAATAACACGTAATTAAGACACCAAACTCGCTGTTGTGATACACGCGCGCGTCTATCGCAGGGCTCGGCGATTACTACGTAAGCCGATTATAAGGCGTTGTTAAAGAACAACAGGAAAGATCGCGGAACAGTTCGCGTTACGTTCTCGAGACGCGGTCTCTATCCGCCGAGATATTTCGAATCGTCACACCGTGTTTCTCACTCTTTCATTTGTCCACGCGATCATTCGGCGAGCTCGTTGCACGAAGATTGCGCACCTCTGTGTGCAATCATATGCGCGAATTAGACGTCGCGGAAGAGAATGTCTCTCCGGAATTGTCGTTCTCCTAAGTGAGACGCGATTTCGCCTTCGCCCAACGGAACGTCGTTTTACGACGTAACGAGAACGTAACGTTGGTCGCTCGCTCGCTCGTCGAAGAGTACAGTTATCGGGAACAGTTCGCGATAACGTTCGCGTAGAGAGGAAAATAGAGAGTCGGCAGGCAAGGCCGATGCCGATCGCATGAGGAGGAAAACGTATTAGACGCGCAGTAAAAACCGCAAGCGGCACGAAGATACGCCTAAGCGCGTATAGATCGCCTTTGTTGACGGCGTTCTCTCTTCCTCATTACGGAAGGTCGAGAAGTCGATGCACATCGACTTCCCGTGACGCGAGGTGCGCGGCGCGGCGCGGTGCGCGGCGACCTTGATCGCGCACGTCGCTCGGTGCCACCGATATAGAGGTACGCAAGACCCGCACGTCGACGTCGATAATTCGCGTTGTACTCTCTCTCTCTCTCTCTCTCTCTCTCTCCCTCCCCCCCCTCTCTCTCTCTCTCC
>NW_022639551.1:386275-386537 GCF_010583005.1 Odontomachus brunneus
CCCCCCCCTCTCTCTCTCTCTCCTCCCCCTCCCTCCCTCCCTCCCTCTCTCTCATTCTCTCTCTCTCCTTTCTCTCCTCTCTCCTTTCTCTATTTTTTGCCTCTTCTCTGCTTTTCTTTCTCTCCCCTCCATCTCACTTCGCTCTCCTCTCTCTCTCTCTCTCTCCTCTCCCCTCCATACTCTCTCCCCCTTCTTTTCCTCCGCTCTCATTCACTTCCTCATCCGCCCTTTACCCTCTCTTGCTCCACTCGCTCCCCCCCCC
>NW_022639551.1:386995-387346 GCF_010583005.1 Odontomachus brunneus
CTTGCCCCTCTCTTCTATTCGTCCTCTGTCATTTTCGTCCCTCTCTCCCCCTCGTCTCTCTCTCCCCTTCATCTCTTTTTTTTCCCCACATCCCTCCCTTTCCTCATGCCCCTCTTTTCCACGTCCCACTCTCAATTTCTACCTCCCCCTTCTCTCTCTCTCTCTCGCTCGATCGCTCTGACACCATTCACTCTCCCTCTCTCTCTATCTTTCTTCTCTCCCTCTCCTATTTCCCCTCTCTCTCTACCATTGTGATAGCCCCGCTCCCCCCTTTCTCTATCTCTTCTCTCTCTCTCTCTCTCTCTCTCTCTCTCTCTCTCTCTCTCTCTCTCTCTCTCTCTCTCTCTCTCT
>NW_022639551.1:387890-389917 GCF_010583005.1 Odontomachus brunneus
TCTCTCTCTCTCTCGCTCACCCATTCCTCCTCTCTCCGCGTGTCTCGCATTCAACATTTCCGCGACTGCCTTCGCCTAAATACCAAGACCTGATGTGTGTTCGGCGATACACCTACCTCATCGCTGATGCGAACGTCGACGTGCGGCGCGATAATACGACGAACGTATCTCGGGCGCTTTGGGTTTTGCGAGGAAACGCGCGATAACGACACACACTATTGATACGTTCGTATCAACAGCTACGCTCGACTTGATTTAATTTGCAATAAACCTCCGACCACTTAGTCGTGTCAAGGTCGCGCAGTCATACGTAGCTCCGATTGAATGAATGAACAAACACGTCTAGAGAATGTTGCGAAGGTCGCGCGCCTTGTCGCTGAAGGGCAGGTACCGAAAACGAAGAAATAATGGAGACGCCGATTATTTTAACCGTCCGCGACATACATGCACGGCCGGTTAATCGCTCATAAAGTAAATGAATGAGTTCGGTGTATCGTGCAGATCGAAATAGCAGGCCGATTATACGTTTCCAGTTAATTTCACAATAGAGGCTTCGTCTGATGTCTTTAATTCGCCATTCGATCCTGATACGCTATTTAAGTACGAAGGACGCGCCGAGACGGATGGGATTTTTGCGAGCCGAGTACAGGCTAGTCGATAAAAGGATTGCATTAACTCCTGCTGAATCTTGAATGAGCCTCTTGAATGAGTAGTAAGCGCATTGGCATTTTGCAACTGTAAGGACGCAGTAAGGGTTGCCGTGGAGTCGCGCGGCCCGTTCGATTGCGATCTTTCGCTTGAAATCTGCATCGACTCGATCCACGAGGATTGTGACGAGCGCGCCGGAATCCCGAGCGCTCGAGAGCAGCAGCGCGCGCTTTAAGTCGCTTTAAATCACGCACGATCAATGCGCGCGCGTTTTCGCGATGCCGTCAACTATCGGGGGGGTCACGGTACGCGTCATATCTATCGCGCCGGAGGTCGCATATCGATAATGTAGGTCATGCATTTTCGGCTTTGCACATTTGGCATCTGAACGTCGATTGGTTCGCCCGTCTCCCCGAGGACCGATTCAGCTGCCGGCGCGCTTCAGGCAGCTCCATTGTTCCCGAACAGTTTTTGCGCGGCGTTCTTCGAGTTCTTTCGATTGTCGTAATATTGATCCTCTTGAAATATTGATCGTTGCGCGCGGAGATGGAGTGCAAACTTCCCAATCGGAAAAGGAAAAAGGAAAAGAGTGAGAGAAAAAGATCAAAAAAGCAATTAAAGCGCTTTGAAATTTCAACGATTGAACGATGGGAGCCGCTCGACGCACGAAAGAGCATTTAACAGCTCTCGTTCATGACGCTGATATACGAAACGATAATGTTACATTAACACTAGAGCTATCAAAGCGGTCAAAATGACAGGTTCGTAATTTCTGTTAAACATTGTTCGCATTTGCAACGGTACATTTTATCATTTTTATTGACGTTCAGCAAAACTGAAAAGAGTGAATAAAATTCTTCTCTTGCAAAAGCAGGAAATTGATCCAATGTACAATAACAAATAATAAACAATGAAAAGCAAGTCAGGTAAACAAGAATCAAAGAACGCTGATCATAGAGTGAAAAAATTGTATCTTTTTTCATCGTATGAATAAAAATAAATACGTTGTTGATATATTGGTTTAATAAATTCCAGTTACTTGATTATCCTTTTTTAGCCATTTTTTGACAATATTTAATATGTCATTGCATGAACTATATATTGTTTATTTACGTTTAACATTAGCAAATAATCTACAATGTGACCGAAACGTATGATACGATACTTAATGTTTGACTTTATTAAATCTATTTTTATTTATATGATTAAATTATATATATATATTTATTTATATTTATATAATTGTCAGCTCCTATATATATATATATATATATATATATATATAGGAGCTGACAATATATATATATATATATATACAATATATATATATACAATATATATATATATATATATATATATATATATATATATATATATAT
>NW_022639551.1:390110-404822 GCF_010583005.1 Odontomachus brunneus
ATATATATATATATATATATATATATATATATATATATATATATATGCAGGATGTCTCAAAATAATCACCGAAGTTCTCGTGGAAGCATAGTACGGATTAAGGTGAACATAAAAGTCCTATATACCGTTTTGCGATATCCGCAATAATTATTGAGATATTAATTAAGGAAGATTTGTGAAAAATCACGCGAGATATGATAATGAGCTGTAGTGGCGACATCTGCCGTCATATGCTTGTACATTAAGTCAAATCGAACAAAGTCTTCTACTTTTTTTCTAATAAATCTTTCTAGATTTTTAGTTATTATATTATAAAATGGTATAGGATTTTTATATTTAATCCATACTATACCTCTGTGAAAGCTTTGGAGATTGTTCTGGGACACTGTATATATAATTTTTAACTCATATATATGTATGTATGTGTGTGTATGTATCAGCGTTCTTTATCTTATTTGATTTCTTTATCATTGATTATTATTTCTATTGCATTACGTATTTTTTGAAAAATCCGACTTCTCAGATAAACTAATGTCCATCTTAAACTTGGCAGTACCAACTAAATGATTTATGATTTATTTATTGACTTATTAATTGATTTACAAATTGTAAAGGCATTACTTATAAGTGATTTATGTGACACATATTTATCGTAGAAAATGACGAAATAGAAATTGGAAAATACTAGAAGAATGATGAAAATTTGCTCTCTCTAAAAAAGATATGCCATGCAAAATGTAATATAAAACTCTGAGTATAACTTTTAGTCAATTTGTAACTGCATTAATATAAAAAAAAACTTATACTAAATTAATATACAAAAAAACTTATACTATTGCACGATACAAATTTAATGATTAATTTAATACAGTATACTTGCGCCAATTAAGAAGAATTGGAGGGTTTCCATCAACGATTGTCTCACATCGTGATGGTCATGAAAGTCTATCTGGGTCATTTTGAGGGCTCCGATAGAAGTAGGTCGTTAGTCGTCGATACTTCCACTATTAAATGACGGTGTTTTAACGAATTACATCGCGTTCGGGCTACGTTAATCGAGCTAATCCTCGCAGGCTGTACACTTCATATTATCCTATTCTGTACCGCTATTCGATATCCGGCCGCTTCTAATGGGGGGGGTGGAGGGGGGGGGGAAGGGATGGTCCAATTTAGGTCACACGTCCGCTCGCCGTACAATCGCCGGCTACGTCAGAGCGATTTTCGAGCGCACCAGGAGCTTTGATGTAACTTTGATGTATGTCTTTGATGTGTCTCGCACATACCTACATTTCATTCTCGGACACTCGCGCGGACAGGATCGCGCTTTATTACATCGCGCTCGTCGCTCTCGTATTTCTCCACGCACGGTCATTGCTCGAACGGTTTCTCTCTCTCTCTCTTTCTCTCTCTTTCTCTCTCTCTCTTTTTCTGTCTGTCTTCCTTTCTCTCTCCCTCCCGACTCAATCGGTTCATTGTGCTAAGTCACCGCTTCTTTACGGCCGCCTGGCGTGACAAAAGCCTTGTTCTGCATCATACATTCGTACATACTCGACTACGCCGCTTCGCTGTCCGATATTCCGCGATTAGCGAGACACATAACGCTAACTCACGCATGCACGCGCGCGCACACATTCACACACACACACACACTCTCTCTCTCTCTCTCTCTTTTTCTTTCTCTCTTTCACACACACACGTACGTATATATTGAAGCACGTGGGAATGAATAACGATCGATTTATCTTATTTCGCTTTATCATAAAGCACATAAAGAGATAATCATAAGTCGACAAATATAATACGCAGTATAAGCGCGATATAAGCGCGACTTCCACGTGCGACGTGCGCTGATACATTTTCTGATATTCGATGAAAAACACAACGTGAAATTGTTAAAGAACCTCATTTCCTCATTTTTATAGAGGCCGCGGGCCTCTCGCTGCTGACGGGACTTAACTGAAATAAAAGATAATTGTTAGAAAATCAAAATGATCCGTACACACAAAAAAGACCATTTCACTGCCAAGAAAAACGATTACTCAATTTACTATCCATCTTTTGAATAATAGTTACCTGTACACAAAGAATACTTTCTTAATAATCGTCTTCAAATATATATATTTAGCTATGCTATCAAACTGTAGTGGTGACATCGTGTGCTTGTACACTAAGTCAAACAGAACAAAAAAGTCTTCTACTTTTTTTCTAATAACTTTGTAGATTTTTAGTTATATTATAAAATAGAGATTGTTCTGGGCTTTCATAGCTTTCAGCTATGAGTTTTCAATATACTTATTACAAATTTTAGAGAAGCTCATTATCACGCACATAAAATTCTCTTTGCAAGAATATTATAAAACTTTATCGAAGAGAAAATGTGTTGGCTCGGCTCTAGTAAGCAAACCGAATTTTTGCTTTAATTTAATATTTTCAATTATGAAATATGCTAAACTTGCTAGGATTCAGAATGATGAACGATGAAGTTATGATAGATTTGCGAATATACAGAATGCTTACTGATGACATATGAAGCTCGTGTACGTGTAGGTGAGGTCAAATTAAAAAGAAAGGAAACAAAAATTTTTCGAACATTTTGCAAATAACCACGTAAAGTTTTTAGTATTAAAGAAGATCAATGATCACGCGCGATATGGTATGAATTGTAATGGCGAAGTCTGCCTCTACAATGTCCCTATCATTTTGCAAATCGTCACGTAGATTTTCAATTATTAATTAAAAAAGATTAGCGAACGATCGTTTGCAGTGATTTACCAATTTTTTTTAAATTAATAACCAAGTGTATATAATTATTTGCAAAATGATAGAATGATAGAAGACTTTCTTCAGTGAATTTAATACAAGCATATACGACCGCAGACATTGCCATTGCATCTTATCTACCGTGATCATCGATCAATCTTCTTTAATTAATGACTAAAAATTTGGTACAGTTGTTTGCAAAGTAGTAAAGCAATTTTTTATTCAGTTTGACCTAACTTACATGTACAAGAGAATGTTATATGTATCAGACCGTATAGAAATGAAATAACTTTTAAAAAATTTATGAAATATTTGAAACACACACTTAAGTAGAATTTATTTGAATGCAGTATGTATTTTCTCAGTGTGTATAAACATTATCTTTTAAATCGACGCTGTTCAGAGATATAGTATTCTTTGGAACATTGAAAAAATCCACTAAATGTCATTGCTTTTAATTTCTCGGCGTTCATGGCAACATTTTTATTTCATTAGAATTGGATAAGGAAAGCCTAAGTCTGGATAAGGAAGTCCTTTTCAACAATCAGATTTTCAATAGTATATTATTCCTTTATCAATCAGTATGCAATTTATTACTAGCGAATCCAAAATGGTTTCTTCGTAAAAGACACGTCGTAACGTGTTCTCTGAAGAAAACCGTCAATAAAAATCGAGCATATGTGAAGGAAAACAATTGCGAAGAATGCCTGCGCACGTTTCCTTCGATTCGCTTCCGTTTGAATTTCCCGCGACGCGAAACACTCTCGAACTGTCCATTCGATGGAGCAACTTACGCGCATCGAAAATAAGGCCCGATCTACAATAGATGGAGTAAGGAGTAGGAGTAGAAGTAAGACGAAATGGAATGCGTCATCTACAATGGCAGTAGGAGTAGTAGTAAGAAATAAGCAGTAAGCAAATTGGCCAATTCCATTCTCACGATTCAAGAATAATCGATTGTGATTGGTATTTACTTACACTCCTACTGCCATTGTAGACGACGCAGAAATAATTTATTTCGCTTACTCCTTTACTCCAATAAAAGTTTGCCCGTCTACATCACAAGCCTGAATTAAGTAGTAAGAGCTGGAGTAAGGAGATGGAGTAAGGGAGTAAATTATTTCCATTTCGTCTTACTCCTACTCCTACTCCTTACTCCATCTATTATAGATCGGGCCTAAGGCTGAACAGGCGTACACCCATACACGCGCCTCGTTTAAGTTTTCGAAGTATTGTGATCGGAATTCGCATGCATTATGTAACGTCTCGACGCATCTCACCCTTCGCACTAACTTAAGCCGCTCTAACTTAAGAACGAAGCTGTTATAAATAAAAAAAAGTTCTCCACAACTGCATTAGTGTTTTCAGGCGTTTACACAGGTCGTAAGATTAATCCGAGCGGATTATATTTCGCGGAGCGCGAAATGCGTGTTACTTAAGTGTAAGATAAAAGTATCAATATCCGCACACGAACCTAATTCTGGTCATTCTTTTGTCTTTTGTCTTTAAATACAAATATTTAAACTATCAACATGAAATATATATATTTTATATAAATATGAAAGTATTGAATATATACATACATTCTATATGTTAAAAATTTAAATATTTGTATTTAAAGCAAAAGAAGAATATCTAGGATTAATCCGGAAATTGATACTTTTACCTTAATTGTCCAAATAATACCAATATAAGATATTTTTTACAAATAAGAAAATATATAATTTTCTTAAAATCATAAAAATCTTAATATAAAAACGATTATTTATTTTTAAATCAAAGAACTTTAAATAAATATGCTTGATATGCTAAATTCTATCATATTATATTAAGGGATGTCAAAGTGAATGATAAACTGCGAAAATGTCAATAATATAGAGACAATTATTAAAACGTTAAGTTAGATAAAGCACTAACACAATTATATTACTCTTCTCATATTTTGTGTGTATATAGATCTTATATAAATATGTATGCTACTTCCTTTTATTATATTTAGCAGAAAACATAATCATGCATATAGAGAAATCTTTCTACAAATTTTTCATGTATTTTTACGTGCAAAAATTAATTGGAATGTCGCTCAATATATGACGAAAACGATAACAAATTTTAGAATTGACAGCTTATATGTACTGAATGTGTGTGTGTTTCGTTCAGAAAAATTTCAAAGAATATTGCTGTAATTTAACAGTAGCTTTATAGCTGAATTTAGAAGTTTAAAAATATATGAAATGTAAGTAGAAACACTGCCAATGAGAGTCTAGTTGCTGATGTTTAGTGCGAATAATTTTTATTTTAAATCACAAGAAGATACATATAAACGTTTAAATGTGTGATAACGCACGTGCTGGATTCTCCTTTAGATTTTACACGTAAGCAGTGGATCAGCCTTTCACATCGAATCTGAATCCAATTATTAGATGTTAAAAAGCATCACTGCCAAACTGCCAACTGCGAAATTAATAAACTATTAACGCGTTGATTGATTGTCTTTAAAATTGCGTAAAATATTGTCTCAGAAAAATATATTATATATTCTTCCGTGATTTAAAATAAAAATTATTTGTAGTATTAAGTATTTAAATATACGCGACTAAGCTCTCATTCTATCTGTTCTGACGATATTTCCTTTTATTTTATTTTAGATTGTATCTATAAAAACCTATTTATATATATGTTAATATACAAAAAAATAATAAAATAATAATAATTATAAAATAATAAATAATAAAAATCTGCAGAAAAATTTCTTTATATGCATGGTTATTCCTGAGTATGATATAAAACAAAGCAGCACATATTTATAAAAAACTTATATATAAGAAATATTATATAATACGATAAGGGTAAACAAACTGAGAAAAAACTTTCAAGTGGCGATGAATGCTATCGTTTCTGGTATATCATCTTATTTCATAATTATTACGAGGTTAAACAATCCATGATTAAAATAAATAATCAAAATTTACTCAAAACAGTGTGTCATGAAATGTAAATTGGATTGTGAAATGTAATTTGGAAGTATGAGTGTAACTTTTAGTAAATTTGTTGCATAATAAGTATAATAAAACATTTTTATTAACGTATGATGCAAATTTAATGATGAATGGAAATTAAAGTTTTTTAAATTACATTTATGACGCAAATACACTGCTACTGACACAGCAATAAATTTACATTTATATTTTCATATTACATTTTACATGACACATTGTTTTGACCAAACTTTGATCATTTTTTCATATTTCTTTTTCGCCACTCTATATGATAATGTGATTGATTTCTTGTGATAGAATTTCATTCTATGCACAAATGTGATTGATGAATGCCATGTGAACCCATGAAGGACGTAACCTTTACAAATTCTATTGAAAAAGTTGCTGCCAGATTTACATACACCTATCTATCTGTGTTAGAGCATCGACAGTGCCAAGTAGCATCCCTGCTTAAAATGTTGGAAAACGATAATAGAAAAAAACGATATTAGAAAAATAACGATATTAGAAAATGATAGAAAATTTGTCTATCATATTTTATGGTGATTTTGATTCACATATTTCACAATTCATTTACAAAATTTCGAAAGTGAATTCATATACCATGTATTGTCTATAATTGATAAATATAAACTGATTATATCAACTTTCATATCCAATATGATGGAAAAGAGTAATATCATAAGATATGATTAAACTACATAGATATTCTTTTCATTTTTATCTGACCATTTTGTAACCATCGTTATAAGTAAAATTATTATGAAAGGATATTATAAGTAGTTTATATAAAATAATAAAAATACATAATGCGCTATTTACTATGACTCAGAAATATCAATTTATTATACAAACATCAATATTCAAGATGATTGAAAGGAATAGTATCATAAAATATGATTAAAATATATAGAAAATCTGTTGTATGGCTTCGGTGCATGATAAGTCGTATAAATCAATATAGGAATTCTATCCAATTCAATCTTATCCAATCGTTTTCTATCAAATATTTTAACCAGGGATCTTATTTTGAAAATATTGAATCATCCGAGTGTTAATTCTCCTTGTGCAGTCCCTCGTGCAATTGTATACCGTATGTCCGTATCGGTTTTTGAATTTGTTTGTAGAACAAAAATTGATTATGTTATAACAAAGCCTGAGTCGCTCGGCGAGGTGTCGTCGTGGGAAAAAAAAGCATTAAACATTCTTAAGTTATCTGCTAATCCGAACGTTCCTTAATTAGCGGAATTTCCGTTAGGACGGCGTTTCTCGTAGGCGTTGCGAGAGAGCGTAGGCAGACGGATAGATATTCCATGAGTCCCGGATTGAGACACGTTTTCCTTGACGACGCGCGCTCGTGTTTTCCGCCGTTTTTTGCAAAAACAAGTCGCCGCCTGGGAGAATGCACCGGCAGCTAGACAGAGAATCGCGGACAATTAAGCTGACGCGCTATTTGAAATAATGGAGCTCGGGATCTCGCGCTGGATAGATCTTTCAGGGAAATTTCCCGAAGAAATAGCGCGCGCTCTCCACCTCCTCCTCCTCCTCCTTCTCCTTCTTCTCCTCCTCCTCCTCCTCCTCCTCCGACAGTTTCCGTCGATCGACGATTGATGATTCTAAAAGATGTAGCGTATTAACCGACTGATATCGATTCGCCAAACAATCGAGCCTCGCAAAATAAGCCGTCGGGTGACGTAACGTGGCGGGCACGTCACAGTACGGTACGATATGTGTGTCGAACCTTACATCACCGTACGGTACACGGCGCGTACTATCGTTACACGTCCGCGCCCCGATAAGCTTCGAGAACCAAGAATACCTCTTTGAAATGTCAGCGAGGATGAAATTCCTGATTTAAGCGAGGACGCAACTCGGCTAAGCGCGACCGCACCGTGGTAATCGGTAACTTGGAATTTCATCGAGTTCGTGCGCGGACGGCCGAGATAAAAACAACCTCGGCAGTTCGCACGGTGAATTCGGACGTGTCTAAGGTAGAGGAAACGTCAATATCTCGTTAATATTTAATAATCATCGATTAAGCTGGCCTCTCTGTTTCTCTTTCTCTCTCTCTCTTTCTTTTTCTTTCTCTCTCTCTCTCTCTCTCCCTCTGTCTCGCGCGCGCGATCGACTTGATACTTGACGAAAGATGTTACGAGTATTTACTTTGCGTCATTTACTGAGTCATCGCTAATACGACGGAGCTGTGATCCGCGCGTAGAAAATCGCCGCGCAGTTATTGTCAGATAAGCTTCATCGCAATTTTCATTGCGTCACATACAAAAGCGAGCCGTGCAATAACGAGACATTATACGTGCGCGCGAACGAGCGACACGGCGCGAACAAAAAGAAAAAGGACTGAACTATGTGCAAACAGGCTTTGAGGCTTTGATACGGACAAAGCAGAAGAAAAATAGACCAATGAGAGCCAGGATGTCAGCGCGAATATTCTGAACTATAATAATTATGTTTAACAGTGTGGTAACGCCGAATATTTCTCCGAACTTTCCACATACGCGCCCAGATAGTTATATACGTAACTTCGGCAGCAATTTCACTGGTCGATTTGTAAAAGTTATACTTGTTCTGAGTGGTTCATATAGCATTCACAGCTTAATAGATTAACGTACGTAAACTTTTTACAGCAACCTTAAGTAAATTAGATCATGAAATTCGACAACATTGAGTCCCTTATGCCTGATTAGATTACAATTATTATTTATCACATGGAATGACAAAATAGAAATACAAGAGAAACACGAAAAAGATTATCCAAATTTATTCAAAATCATATCATGTAAAACGTAATATGAAAATCTAAGTGCAATTTTTAGTAAATTCGTTGCTGCATCAACGCAATAATATTTGCGTGCACAAAGAATTATCAAGTTTCCATTATCGATTGTCTCACGTCGTGATAATCATGAATATGTCTATCTGAATATCTATCAATGAAATCTACACTTTCTTTTTTATTATATTTATAAAGTAAATATATATTGTATTGAATTCATCATTAAATTAACATCTTACGTTAATAAAAAAATTTTTTATTATACTGATGCAACAACGATTTTACTAAAAATTCATATTTCCAAAAAAATTACATTTCACATTCCAATTTACATTTTATGACACATTATTTTGAATATTTTGATTATTCTTTTCGTATTTTTAGTTTACCATTCTATGTGATGCATATGAGCAGAATTGGGAACGTTACTACAAAATAACGCGTTTCCATTACGTTAGTTTTCATAAAAAGTAACTCGTTACCGTTACTGTTACCGTTACTATGAAAATAAAGGTTCGTTACTTCTTCATTATTTTTTATAATACTAAGATAAAATACATAATTAATTTTAAAGTGAAATTATTGTTTCTGAGCTGAAATTATTATCTTAGTGTAGCCAGTTCATCTAAAAAGTTCAAACCATTTAAAACTGTATAATCCTAACTCGGAGAACTAATATCTTTTTTTATGAGCTTCTATTTTCTTATTCTTTTATTATTTTTCACACAAAAATTGTCGGTACAGAGTCAGGTTTTGCAACTTGGCTCTAAACAATTTTTAGTAATTTTAATAATAGGTATGTTTAATGTAATACACCAACTTATTCCTTGGTTTCTTACAAAAGAATGAACTGCACTTAGCATATATATTATTAAATTTATTAAAAATATATAACGGCTAAATTGCAAAATCTGCATGTATGTAAAATTCTATACTATGTAGTACTATTTGGCTTCAATGAACAAACCAACGCGTTTTGTTCGAAGGATACACAATTTCTCTGTGTGTAGTCCTTATGGGCTAAATTTAGGGTTGTAAGAACCAAAAATTCTGTTTCCTTCAATCAAAATGATTCATTCATTACAACCAAATTTTATATTATTATAACCAATATTTTTTTCTCTGTGTAGTAAAATTTAAAAGAATTTATATAAGAAGAAATTATATAATATGTTCTTTCAATATAGCTGTAGTAGTTAGTCCGTTACTGCCCGGAGAAACTGTAGTAAAAATTACATTAAGATTATATTTCATTTTATAACAGTTTTGCAAAGTTGGATTATACTCCTGTACTACTTATAAAGTTGGATTATGATCCTGTAGCATAAATTACTATAGAAACAGTAATTTAACGATATACCGAATATACGATATAAATAACATTTAAATAATTATAGTAATTATATAGTAAAAAGTCAAACATGTATAACATTTAAAAACAAGTATATAATAATTTTAATCATAATTTCTATATATATATAGTTCAATATGACAAAAGTTTTTTATAATTTTTATTACAATATTTTCTTCGTGTAGAGTTATTCTGACTCCTTCAATTGTTTTTCACTTATAACTTCCCCTAACATTTGTAGTGACTTTTTACAAGAGCAAAATTAAATAATATCAATTGCAAGCATTTTTTAATTAAATTGTTACTTAAAATGTAGGTCAAAATGATATTGGCAACGGATAAACATGGTAGCACTCCCACATAGCAGACGAATTTCGGAACGACGAGTTGTCCTTGATTTTGATAATCCAATCGTCCTTGTCAATTCATTAGTATCAGACTGTCCGTTTCGAAAAGGCGCAGGCAGATCCGGTTGACGACGACGCACGCATCTGACTCCACCTCGGTTTGCACACTGATAAAGATTGCCGGTGCGCGTTTATTGTTAATGCCCGCGTCGATACGTGCCGAGATAAAGTTTGTTACTCTTGCACTAAGAAGCTCCGCTGTAAATCGACGATTCTGGGAGACTGCTCACTTTATCTCCATTATTAGTTCCCTCGTATATTTCTGGAGAAGCATTTCTGAACCTCTCGCGCGCATACACAACGTGTTGCAGAGGCGTCCGCTTTGATTTCAGCGACTGATACCTGAGGCAAACTTGTAAACCTCCAATACCGGTTGTTTCTGTCAAGATTGAAATATTATTTCAAGTAGGAAATTTACGAGGTCGCTTCCAAGTGATTGTAATCGCATTCTTTTTTTAGACAAAGTAAATGGGGAAGTCTAAATTCGACCTGGCTGAGGCAGAACTTTTTGCAACATCTGAAAAGGTTTAAGAGATGCCGAATCAAAAAATCGGGATAAGATAATAGATTAATTAATATTAATAATGGAATACTCCCAAATAAACTTTTGTGATTATAATAATGCGAGACAATCGATATAAAACGTGACATAAAAATCTGACATAATTTTTAGTAAATTTGTTGCTACATCAATATAACAATTCATATTATTGTATTATATAAATTTAATAATTAATTTAATATATATACATAATATATACCTTTGCCTCATAAATGATGTAACTTTACAATTTTTTTAATTACATTTATGAAGCTAACATGCTGTAATGAATTAATTATCACATTTACATTACATGTCGAACTTTTATTATATTTATATAACAACTAACTTACTAAAAGTTATACTCAGATTTTATTATGTAAGATGACATTATTTTGAGTAAATTTTAGTAATTTTTTTCATACCTTTCTATGATAAATACCCAGATAAACAGGTATATATAAATTTGGCAACAACTTTACTAGTCGATCTATAAAGATTGTATTCTTTATAAGTGATTCATACGGCACTCATATGTAGAGTTGGAAGTAATGCGTTATTTGTAATTCCGTTACTATTACCATTACTTTTTTCAATAATAATCGTTATTTTTTTCTGTTTGCAACGATAACAGTAATGTTGATACATTTATACAGTAACGGTAACGACTTGTTACTTTTATTGTTACTTTAATTAACTCTATTCAATAAATAATGCGCACTGATAACGTGTATTAAGTATTCTTGATTAAAATATCTCGATATTCGCTGCAAGACAGTACGTGGTTTCCTCTTATTCTTTATGTAAAAATAATTATTAGTGCAAAATATTTCTATATAAAATGCATATACCCTTAGGAAAAATTATTTTAAGTTTTTCAAATTAACTTATAGTTAACTATACATAGCTTTAAGTAACTTTAAGCAATTTTAAGTTAATTTAAACATCTTAAAGTAATTTTTCCTAAGGATATGCAGAGAATATTGTTTACATATCGTAAACACGTACATAAAAACGTATAACAAATATCTAATTTTATATGAATAAAAGAAAATATGTATCATGTTACACTTACACAGATATATAGACTTAAGTTATAATGATATCATCGCAAGTTATGCGCATAATCAATTTTTGTTCTGTGATTGAAATCAAACACATTTGATAAAAGGTCAGATGCTGTGCAGAACAGATGAAATTTCACTGAACAAAAAAGTTCTCTACATTTTTTCTAATAATTTTGTAGATTTTTAGTTATTAATTAAGTAACATCAATATATTTTCGCGAGTGACTATCCGCCAATCTTCTTCAATTAATAATTATAAATTTACAAAGTTATTAGGAAAATGTTACAGAACTTTTTTGTCCAATTTGATCTAATGTACAAGCGTAGATGTCATCACTACAGCTCATCTATCATATTTCGCGTGATCATTCACAAATTTTCTTTAATTAATATCTCGATAATTATTGCGAATATCGCAAAATGGTATAGAACTTTTATGTTCACCTCAATCCGTACTATGCCTCCACGAGAGCTTCGAAGATTGTTCTGGGATACCTTGTATATACATATAATATGACTAAATATTTTGTGAGTAACAACGCCCAGCGAACTAAAGGAATTGCAGCTTAGAGTTTTAAAATTTAAGTATTAGTATTTTAAAATTTACAAACAGCTTAAACCTACTCTAAATTCTCTGACAAGAGAAATATTACAAAAGATCTTCTTAGGTCGGAGTGACACTAAAAGTCTTCTTGAGTCTACCTCTCTCTCCTATGATAATAATAATAAATAACAATGTTTATAGTAATGCAGGAATAGACTGTTACAGTAATGTCTTGCTAAGGAACATAGCAAATGTTGCTAGAAGCATAAGAAATTGCAACGTGGCGAAGAAATATTTTAAATGCACATTTCAGTTCTGCATCCTAAAAAATAAATAGCACGTATGAAATGAAAGGATAGTCAATTACTGCGGAATGTCGATCTATTTTTCAGTTGTAAAATTCTACTGTGACTTTTATCATAACATTCTCCCCCTATGGCGCTGACAATCTAGAATTAAAGCGCCGAAGCGTTCGCGCTCTTTGTGTCTTCAAAACGCAATCATCCGTCGTGGTTACATCGGTATCTCGCTCGATTTGTCTATATATTTGTGTATATATATATATATATATATATATACACATATTTGACCTGTTTCATTTTCCTTTTTCTCTTTCGTTTAACTGTTCGAACCTTTCCCGGGCGTTTTCACTTCACCGACGGCTACGCGCGCACAAAGGATTCGTTCGGAAGCCCCGCGTCGCCGCGGAATATGCAACGCTCGGCGCAAAAGGCTTCGCGCCGGTGCATCGCGAAGGTGCACTCGTCCGAGATATCAAGCGCGAGGTCGAAGTGCTGATGCGATGACGGTCTCGTTATTTGAGCCAGCCTCTCGCGCGATTAACGTGCGCGATCACTTTCACAGGAACGTGTGTGATCGCGCCATCGGCGCAGGCTCATTGAGACATTAGCATCATCGTGTCATATACTGCGAATCTATTTTTGAAGTCGGATTTATCGAGCGGCTTTGACCCTTCACTCGGCAGTGTTATCGGCCGCGCGTATAAAGTTGCTAGACTTCCACAGGGTCGTTAAACGCACACGCTTTCCGTGCGCTTTCCGCACGCTAACTTAGTATCCTCTCCCTGCTTAAAATATTTGATAGAAAACGATTGGATAAGATTGAAATGGACAGAATTTCTATGACTTATCATGCACCAACAATATAGACTTTCTATATATTTTAATCATATTTTATGTTACTATTCCTTTCAATCATCTTGAACATTGATGTTTGCATAATAATTTGATATTTCTGAATCATAGTAAATATCGCATTATGTACTTATTATTATTTTATCATAAACTACTTATAATATATCCTTTCATAATAATTCTACTTATAACGATGGTTACAAAATGGTCAGATAAAAATGAAAAGAATATCTATGTAGTTTAATCATACCTTATGATACTACTCTTTTCCATCATATTGAATATAAAAATTGGTATAATCAGTTTATATTTATCAATTATAGACAATACATGGTATATGAATTCACTTTCGAAATTTCGTAAATGAGTTGTGAAATATGTGAATCAAAATCACCATAAAATATGATAGACAAATTTTCTATCATTTTCTATCCAACATTTTAAGCAGAGACATGTATGACGTAACGATCTCTTACGAGAGATTAGCGTCACATATGTAACGGTAAAAATTTTGTTCTCTATATCCGCGTTATCAAAGTGAGACTGTTTTATACGATTATGTAGAACAGAGTATGCGTTGCACATTTTAGCCGATTTTCTGGCCCTGCTTCGCTTAGTGCTATTCCCCTTACTTCATTATCTCGCGCGAAACGAGCCGCTTGAGACGTAGGAAAATGTAACTAGTAAGCATTTGTTCCTAATATTCTACACGGAAAAAAGAGATGTGGTGCACCTAACAAAAAATATTTAATTGTAAGCAAATAGCTGCATCATTCTACATATCTTTGTATGATAGTTATGTGTATGGTTGATTTGACTTACTTACTTTGGTGTGTCAACTACATCAATTAAGTTGCGCGTGATCTGGTTGTGGCAACCAGAAATTAGTAAATTAGAAGATTATTTTACATAGACAAGCTAAATATCGATATAGTTGCATTAATCGATGTTATATTGCAAAGCAGCGATGTTAGAAAACAAAAGCAATTCACTACGCGCACAGCTAGAGATGTATACATGTGAAAACTGGTTCTGAGTGTATAAATATACATTTGTAGTTGCCGCGTAATGAGCCGCGTTTGTATTAACCATGTATTA
>NW_022639551.1:404832-424468 GCF_010583005.1 Odontomachus brunneus
GACAAGCTAAATATCGATATAGTTGCATTAATCGATGTTATATTGCAAAGCAGCGATGTTAGAAAACAAAAGCAATTCACTACGCGCACAGCTAGAGATGTATACATGTGAAAACTGGTTCTGAGTGTATAAATATACATTTGTAGTTGTCGCGTAATGAGCCGCGTTTGTATTAACCATGTATTACCACTGCTGCAACATAAGTAACTCAGCCATTACTCTTTGGTTACAGCAACCACATAAATAGTTGTTCCGTATTTTACTGTTGAATCTGGTTGGCACAGCCAGATTTCTGTATGGATCAACCATATTGTTTTTTCCGTGTACTTATAACGATGGTTACAAAATGGTCAGATAAAAATGAAAAGAATATCTACGTAGTTTAATCATATCTTATGAATTCACTTGCGAAATTTCACAAATGAGTTGTGAAATATGTGAATTAAAATCACCATGAAGTATGATAGACAAATTTTCTACCATTTTCTATCCAACATTTTAAGCAGGACTTCGCATGGCTCCTCTTTAGAGCGCGCGCGCACGTTTGCGTGATTGTGTAATTACGATGCACGACCTCGACGGCGAAGACGACAGTTGCGAACTCATCTACGGGTCCACAGGGAGGACGATGCGCCGACCGAGTAAAAGCGACTGTTCGGCTCTGCCTCTGCGCGAATGTGGAACATCGATTAATCGGCCAACCGTGGGCGCTGTTGAGCTGTTTACAGCTACGTAAGAATGCTGACGTAGGTATTACTCCGGTGAATTACCGTGTCGAGAGTTAAATCGTCCGCTCTCGCGATACCATCGCGCGCCGTGTCACTGTTGACTCGTTGAAGTTAATGCGTTGATTGTCACTTTGATTCCTGTCGATTATGCGAAAGCCCGATCGAAATGCTGAGGTTACGACGAGTAACTGTGACTCGAAACACGGAGATCTTTCGTCTCGTTTTATCGATTCCCTATTGACCGATTTTTCCAACGTAATTCTATGCATTTAAATACACGTTAATTATATACATTATATATAACTTAATGAGACGCGGTGGAATATCGTATAATGTGAGTTATCAGTAACGTTTAACTCTCTGAAGTAGGATTAGTGCTCAGATAGGACAGATGTACATAAATTTGGCAGCAACTCTGCTAGTCGATTTGCAAAGATTGCGTCGGTTATGAGTGATTCATACAGCACTCATATTTATCACACAGAATGATGAAATACAAAAAAAATACATAGACATAGATAGAAATACGTAAAAAACATGAAAGAATTATCAAAATTTGCACAAACGCACAAAAAAATATTTCATGTAAAATGTAATGTAAAAATCTGAGTAACTTTTACTAAATTTGTTGCTGCATATCACAATATAACAAGAATGAAAAGAAACCTCCTTCAAGAACATCAAAGGTTCTAAAAAGTATGAAATATAATTTTGACTCAATATTCTTATGTACTTATACTCCTATTCTAATATTCTAACGACATTAGAAGTCAGCACGCAAACTAGACTAAATAAATCAATAATCATATATGTTTGTTACTTATCTCCTTACAGTTATATAGTTAGTCACTTATCTAATTTATCCTTTCTTTGCCGACTTTTAATACTGTTAGAATGTTAGAACAGGATTCTAAGTACATAAGAATATTAAATCGACTAAAAGAGTTCTTTTAAGTCAGTTAAAAGTGTATAGGTGTATCTGTAGGTGGCCTCGGATTCTTAAGAAACTAACGGAATTTCTAGGACGAATTCGGATAAAAAATGGTGTTAATCTAGAATTGTAGATCTAAAAGTGTAGATAACATGTTGGACAAACTACAAGAAATTTTATTTTAATATCTCTAACAGTTCTTGAGGGAACAAACAAACATATATAGAATAAACTGAAAATCTCATTTTTTTAAGTCGATTAAAAAATAGATTTGCATTGTTATACGATGTAAATTTAACGAGTAATTTAATATAGTCCCATAAATTTACTCAGAAAAATTGTAGAGTTTCCATCATAGGTTATCTCACGTCGTGATAATCATAGAAATTTATCTGGGCATGTATTCTTCACTGAAACGCTATATTTATACTATAACTGGTAATACATTTATAAATATAACACCGCAATCAGAGTAAATTCTCACCGAAAGTATCAGTTAATATCAGCAACTGTTCCTATTATGGATGTAGTTTGCAAACGCAGATTGGCAATTATGTGTCATCACACGTAAAGCGCATTAGCGGAAGCCATTGTTATTTCCATGAATACTATTAACATGATTCCTGTGACGTTGCCTTTTTATTTTAAATATGTTGACGATATTCTTTTAGCGGCTCCTAAGGAGTTTTTGGATAACATATTGCACATTTTTAATTCGTTCCATCCTCGTCTTTAGTTCACAATGGAGATAGGAGATGACTGTATTAACTTCTTTTTATTTTATTATTTATTTTATTTTATTAAATATAATTTCTTAACTTAAAAAAATATTTGTTAAATTTTAGAAAATATGTAATAAATATAAAGTAATATTTTTTAAATTTGTGAAATGAGCTGTAAGATTATAAATTTCTAGAAAAAAATGACTTCTTTACAAGAAGAAAATTAATTTTTTTATGTAAAAACTATGTTAAAATAAATATTTGCTTGTTTTAAAAATAAATAAAGTACAAGTAAATCATTTTATAAATCTTAGACACTATACTGTTAATACGTAATAACACAATTATTTTTGACTAGTATCATAAACCAACGTTTTCTGGTCGATACCTTAATTATTTGTCTTTCCACCCTATTCAACACAAGATTGGCATAATTATTGGCTTGGTTGATAGGATATTTTATCTTAGTCATCCTTCTTTCCATAAGAAAAATTTGGATTTTATTATTTTGACGTTAATTAATAATAATTATCCTTTTGACTTAATTTTTAAAGTTATTAAACGCAGACTGAGGTTCCTTATTGTGAATGGTGGTCGAGTTACAGAAGTAGTAGAAACAAAATTGACAGGTTCTGGGTGTGATAAAAAATATATTACCTTACCATTTTGTGGTTCAATTTCGAAAAGACTGACAAAGCTTTTTAAAAATAATTTGACAGACGTTGCTTATTCGTGCACTAATAAATTATCAGGATTAATTCGTGTGCATAAAGATAGGTTGCCTCTTGGTTTCCATAATAACGTTGTATATAGGTTGCAGTGCAGTGGCTGTGATGCTTCTTACGTTGGTCAAACTAGTAGAAGACTCTCTACACGTATTGGCGAGCATAGGAGAATTCCTAAGAGTTCTACGGTGGAGTTAACGGCCATACAGGAACATCGTTTGAGGGAGAACCATGATTTTGATTGGGATCATGTCAAAGTTTTACATGAGGAACGCTTTTACTTAAAACACCTGATCTCAGAAATGATTTTCATCAAATTGCAGAAGCAAGGTCTTAACTCACAAAAGGATACCGAATATTTGAGCACCAGCTACTACGGCTTGTTATGAAAATAAACTTTGTTTTGGTTTCTTTCTCTTCCACAATGTTAATGCTAGGCATATAAATCTGTAATTATTTGTATTTTGAAGACGTGGCGATGTTATCGTTGACAGGATCGGTTTACTTTTAGCTGAACTCAACAAAGGTATTTTATATTGTTCAGTTTTAATTATTTATTATATTTCAATTTTACTTATTTTTATTTTATTTTATGTTTTTTATAGTTATGACGGCTACTTCTCAATATTAATTTATTATTTAATATTATTTCGGTAACGGTCTTGCCGGCTTTAATATTACGACTAACATTCATGTCAATTTGCGCAGGTCTTTTAATGCGTTTGTGTCGTAAACCTTGAGTTTTATTATCACTGAAGAGGGTTCATGGTTGAGCCGAAACGTATGATTGTTTTATATTGATTATTCATGTTCAATAAATATTATACTATTTCCTAACACAAAGAAGATTTTACCCATATGGTATATAGCGCTATTAGTCCTGTGCTTGAACTCGGATTGCCCTTTTTCCTACTTTTTGATTTATATCTTCGTTTGCGAGTTCTTTTTTCTTTCTCTAAAAATTGTTATTTCCATCTTCATAAACGCTGAAAATTGGATTTAGTACTACGTATAACGAATATTATATATCACATAATTTGCATTAAATCTTGCTTTCATTGATCAAAATCAGTGAGATGCAAAACAGAGGAATAAAGTGGTAATGTGTCTACTGAAAATCGATGAATACTCATTGATCATCGGTAAAATAGTAGTTTCCTTAATTTAATCAGAAACATTCTTATCGATTCACTTTCAGAAAGGAACTGTTAATTATTCCGCCTGCTGAGGCGAAATCGATTGTGCGTTTTCGTATGAGATCGCGGTGATTTCTCATCGCGGGGCCGCGCAATCCGACTTCCCGCGTTTCTGCCCGATTCTCCCCGCGATATTTCCGTGATGTAATATCCTTGAATCGAAATTCCCCGCGAGGGGCTAATGTCCCGCGATACCGCGTCTTGTATCGCCGCCGGATATAAATATCCGGTGAACCGGCGGCAGATAGATAGAGATAGAAAGAGAGAGAGAGAGAGAGAGAGAGAGAGAGGGGGGGAGCGCTCTCGTTATCGATCCCGATTTCTTGAACTTCTTCCTTCCCACAGCCGTTGGTTCTGCGGCCAAGTGTAAATTATTCTGATAACCGTTCTACCGCGCACACGAGGTCGACGATCCTGCTCCTTAATGGGTTCGCCAGGACGTAAGATCCGCTTGGGACCAGACGGCGCCAGCCTCCCGGCTCCTTGCCATTACCGGCAGCCTATATTTTACTATCCTGCCGTGCGTATGCACGCTTCCAAATAATTCGATTGTCAATGTGCAGTAAGAGGCGAAATTTAATGAGGCGTAAGGAAGAAGTGATAACCGCAAGAGTTCGATATATATATATAATAATACGGATACTTTACTACATTTGACAAATAACGCTTAAAAAAGATAGAAGTATGGCTGAATCGATTAAAATGAATCAGGGACTTGTAACAATTTGTCGAGTTACCAATCATTTCAGAGAGACTCAAAGCGATTCATTACAGACAGAATTAAACAATTACTTGAAAAATAGTAAGAAGTAGTGAATAATGATGGTAAAAATTTCTCACTAAAAAAAAATTCTCACTACATGATTATCTTCAGTTCCAACTATATTTTTTTGTCGTTCTAACAGAAAAGTAACAATGTGCAACGCTATTTAATAACAATTTTTCTGAATATATTAAGTTGGCGCGAAAGGTTAATCATGTTTGTCAAAATAGTAACAAAATTATTCAATTTCTAAGGTTTAATAAGTTTTACGAACGAAATTAACAACTCGGTTCTTCCTAAATAGTAACTTTTTAAACTTATATTAAGGATTTTTTATTTTCCTTCTAATATCCAAATTTTCTAGAGAATTTAATAGAAAAATAACAAATCTTTTGTAACAATTTAATAATTATCTCGTCATGCAATTACACTGGTTTACAAAAGAAGTAAACTCGTTTGTCACATAAACTAAATTATATTATCTTCACACATAATATATTTTACGCCAGTGCAGATAGATCTTTTTCTATCACCCAAGGTTTTCCAGTGATGCGACTTTTAACTTTGAAGAAAATTGATTTTTTATATATACAGGGTGGCTCACTTAAATCGAACATTTTGAATATTTCACTTATTTTTGATGATACAGAAAAATGTTTCTAATGAAAGTGGAAGGGTGTCAAGGGGGACACATTTTGGTCACGTTGCTCTTTTTCTAGGTGGAGGCGCTAAAAAGATACGAAAGTCACCTTCACTTTTTTAAATGGAATAATGATTTTTTTATAAATATGATTCCTCTATTTATTTTATATATAAAAATACTAAGAAGTATAATTGTCGAAAAATCAATTCCATTTAAAAAAGTAAAGATGATCCTCATATCTTTTTAGCACCTCCACCTAGAAAAAAACAACGTGACGAAAATATGTCTCCCTCGATATCCTTCCATCTAAATCATTTTTCCGTATCATCAAAAATAAGTGAAATATTTAAGATGTTCCATTTAAGTGGACCACCCTGTATACAGACATAGCTTATCTAATTTAAAATGTAGAAGCTAATGATTTCCTGTCATATTTGTCTTGCGGTATATCTCTTTTAAAAATAAAAATGTGCCAGTTTTTATCTTATCTAATTAGAAAAAAACAGCATGAAAAGAGAAGAATTGTTAATCTTAATGAATTTTGATAGACAAATATATTTTAATGCTTAAATTGAAGAGCTTTTATGGAAAATAGTGATGTGGTATCTCAATATAAAAATCTTAGAATTAAATTGAATTTCGAATTGCGCGATCTGTCTAGTAGAAAATATATTAAATCTCAGATAACCGTGACGAAAAACTATGGATGATGGAAAAATCCTGAGTTCATGTTCGGATTCTATGCGGAGAAAATATTATAATAAAAATTACAACAAAATTTGGAATGTGTATAATTATAACTGAAATTTCTATACATTTCTTTAAAAATATTATACACATTTAACTTTTTACTACAAAATTATTGTAATCCCTTGAATATTTTCTATATCGTAATTATTGTAATCCCTTGAATATTTTCTACATCGTATATGTGGTGTATACATCGTCAAATTTACTATTTTTGTAATAATTTATATTGCAATTTCAGTAGAGAGTCCATATTTTCAAACTGTAAAAAGAAATAACTTTTACTAAAATATTTTCTCCGTGTACACATAAGAATATATGAGAAACACATGAGAAACTCCACGGAATAAATTGTCTGCTGAGGCCAGTATTACAGTCACAAATAGCAAATAAAACTTCCAAGTATTCAGGTAACTTTCAGGGTATTTGGTTGAACGTGAGGCATGTACAATCTCATTATTCTTGATGAGGCAGACTAAAAACCCAGTGATCTACTTTCGCAAGCTAATATATCAATCTAATGCTTCGTCCTTATATTTTAGCCGTGCTTCTGTCCTTATATTTTAGCCGTGCTTCTGTCCTTATATTTTAGCCGCGAAAACGACTTCTATCGAGAAACAAACGAACGTCTGGGAAAAGGCGACGCCATTGGCATCGCGCATAAATCTCAAAGCGCAATAACATACGAACGCGTCGTCCCGACAAATAACGACGCGGATAACGGTGATTTATGCACTTTTGCGTATTCTTCGATCGATTGACCGAATGCGCGCGCGCGCGAGCTAAGTTGTTTTCGAATCGCTCGATCGGGGTTGCGTCCTTGGTCGCGTGCGGCTTCTCCTTGCTCATCGCGCGCGCGGCCCACATTTTTATCGACGGAACTGTTTATTTTTAGGGATATACGACAAAATACGGGCCGCCGTCGCGACAGTACTTCTTCACCACGCAAATCGAACAAACGCGGCAGCTTTCGGTAACGCGGCCGGGAATATCGAGATGCTTTATGTAGGACGCCTGGAATGTCGATTATCGACAGAGGCTCCCCGCGACGGAAGATCTCCCGATGAACTTCCGCGAGAATTCGCGGCGCATTCGGTATCCCTCCGAGTCCGAGGAGAATGGCGGGCGCGAAAAATATCACACGGAAAAAACAATATGGTTGTACCAACCAGATTCAATAGCAAAATATGGAACAACTATTTATGTGGTTGCTGTAACCAAAGAGCAATGGCTGAGTTACTTATGTTGCAGCAGTGATAATACATGGTTAATACAAACGCGGCTCATTACGCAGCAACTACGTGGAAAAAACAATATGGTTGATCCATACAGAAATCTGGCTGTGCCAACCAGATTCAATAGCAAAATACGGAACAACTATTTACGTGGTTGCTGTAACCAAAGAGCAATGGCTGAGTTACTTATGTTGCAGCAGTGATAATACATGGTTAATACAAACGCGGCTCATTACGCGGCAACTACATGGAAAAAACAATATGGTTGATCCATACAGAAATCTGGCTGTGCCAACCAGATTCAATAGTAAAATACGGAACAACTATTTATGTGGTTGCTGTAACCAAAGAGCAATGGCTGAGTTACTTATGTTGCAGCAGTAATAATACATGGTTAATACAAACGCGGCTCATTACGCGGCAACTATAAATGTATATTTATACACTCAGAACCAGTTTTCACATGTACTAGGTGCGCAACTAAGTTTCCGGGTTTTTTTGATCAATGAAAAATAGAAAATTTCAAGAGAAATACAAAAAATGGTTTATTCAAAGTATCGTCCCTCGCTAGTTACACATTTTGGCTATTTCTCTGGCAATACATGAATACCACGACGATAAAACGACGCGTCTTTGGACCGAAACCATTCATCCAACCAATTTTGCACTTCTTCGAAATTGGCCAAGTGTAGCCCAGCCAAGCCATGCGCCATCGACCGAAACAAGTGATAATCGGAAGGGGCCAGGTCTGGTGAATACGGCGGGTGCGGTAGCAGATCCCATTTCAGCGTTTTGATGGTGTCCTGGACGATGGAAGTGCGATGGCACGGAGCGTTGTCGTGCTGCAATATCACTCGTTCGTGTCTCGTGTCCCATTCTGGCCGTTTTTCGAGCAATGCATGGTTCAAATTGATCAGTTGTTGTCGGTAGCGATGCCCATTGACAGTTTCGCCCGGTTTCAGCAGCTCATAGTATACGATTCCTTTCTGGTCCCACCAAACGCAGAGCATTGTCTTCTTTCCGAAACGATTTGGCCGTGCCGTCGATGTTGATGCTTCGCCAGGTGAAAGCCACGATTTTTTACGTTTGGGATTCTCGAAATATATCCACTTTTCATCGCCATTAACAATTCGATGCAGGAAACTCTTTCTTTCGTGCCGCAAAAGCAACATTTCGGAAGTGGCTCTTCGATTTTCCATCTGTCTCTCAGTCAACTCTTGCGGCATCCATTTTCCTTCCTTTTGAATTTTTGCCATGGCATGTAAACGTTTGGAAATACCTTGGCGAGTCATGTTTAATGCCTTCGCAAGTTGATCTTGTGTTTGCGTATCATCTTCATCCAATAACGCTTGCAGATCGACGTCCTCAATTGTTTTTGGTCTTCCGGAGCGCTCCTTGTCCTTAGTGTCGAAATCTGAAGTGTCCACTTCTGAAGCGTTTAAACCAATCTTCACAGGTGGTTTTCGATGGTGCATGTTTGCCGTAGACCTCCTCAAGCAAACGACGTGCTTCAGCTGCATTTTTTTCAAGTTAAAGCAGAAAAGCAAAGCTTCCCGCAAATGCTGTTTATTCAGCACAAAACTCGACATCTTCATTGTTAGAAAAAATATTTTTGCGTTGCGACATGTGTTGGTATTATGACTGGTTATTGTTGACAGATGTCCAAGCTATAAAAGAAATACAACTTTAGACATGTGTGTCGACTACATGTGTCGTTAGCGCCATCCATGTGTGAAACCCGGAAACTTAGTTGCGCACCTAGTATACATCTTTAGCTGTGCGCGTAGTGAATTGCTTTTGTTTTCTAATATCGCTGCTTTGCAATATAGCATTGATTAATGCAACTATATCGATATTTAGCTTGTCTGTGCAAAATAATCCCCTTACTAATTTCTGATTGCCACAACCAGATCACGGGCAACTTCATTGATGTAGTTGACAAACCAAATTAAGTACCCAAATAGAAAAATGTGTTAATTCTGAGCTCATATTGTATTCACGTATCTTCAAGCATGAGGACAAGAATAGACACCGATGCGGGCTCATATGCGTCTCAGAATGTAAACATGTTATGATGTCACAAAAATACCTCATTTAATAATAATAATCAACATCATGTCAAGAATTTGCAACATAATTTGTACATCATTTGTATGCATCTGATGCTCATGTCATGAGATCACGTAATGATTTTTAAAAAAATATCAAGTTTGAATCATAGTATGAAGTCACATTGTGATGAAACATGTTCATCACGCATTTCTATCTGGATAAATCAAATCAACCATACACATAACTATTATACAAAGATATGTAGAATAATGCAGCTGTTTGCTCACAACTAAACATTTTTTGTTAGGTGTACCACATCTCTTTTTTCCGTGCACGATTACCCTCAAGACGAGTCGCGTGTCTGATTTGCATTCGTCCGCGAAACGTGACGTGTGCGATTCTCGTATCAGCATTCGCCAGCGATATCGGACATGGCCGACTGAGCGACACGTTGTCGCACACGTAGTCTTCCCGGGTCAACGTCCATGCCGCGCGTATGCCACGCGCGTTACGCAGAAATGGTAGACAGAAGTGACAGAGCGAAAACAAAGGGAGGATATACACACGACTCAGCGCGGAATGAGCAGGTCTGTCATGCGATAGGTCGATAAGTAAGCTCGCGTCTGTCTGCTTTCCAGCTGAATGAGGCTGATGGAACCCTTGGGTGTCGCTCAGGACATCGTGGAGCCGGCTGTGCTGAAACGATGGGCCGATTATCCCGTTCAACACCGGTACACGGACTACTCCGAGTCGATGAGAGAGACGGCGCATCACGCTATAAGCCCTTTCCCTTGTCAGCCGTCGCTTAACAACAAGCTCGCGCTATGGTGAGATCTTGAGCTTAGTCGTCGCTTTAAGGGGGGGAAACACGTTTCGAAGGTAAAATAACAAGTCGCTTTTTCGTCAACTTCTTTTCTACAAAAATTGTGAGAGACATTTATTTGAAGTTTTGTATAATATTATAAATCTAAACTGTGCACACAATTTCCAGAAGAGGATCCAAGCGTATATAATCCGTTGGTTCTTATGATTTCGCAGATCCCAGGAAAACAGAGAAACGAAAGATATTATTAATCGCTGTATAGCTATCGTTGTAACTAGAATAATAAACATCGAAACACTCTAAATTTTTAATTTGTAAAAATTTTGATGGAAAAATTTCCTAAAAAATTAACAGTTTTGCATAAAAAAAAAGAGAAAATTGTCATATTTTAATTTGTCTAGTTCTAACTGTGAAGAGAGATATGTCGTGAACACGTACCCATACAAGTTGATTAATTTATCTAAAATCATGGGTGCCAATTGCAAAAATATTATTTCGAGAAAAATACGTTTAAAGTTTGTACGATAAAGATAAATTTCAAGTACTTAAGTTTTACTCTAATTAACAATTCCAGATCCGTATAGGATTCTTTTTCAGAACTCATATAATTCATTTTAAGCTTTTCTGTTATTCTTGGCAACAGCTTGACTTAAATATATGTACACGTATGTCGAATATTATTATAAATTATGAGCTTTGCACCGCTGCTAAACAAAACGATCAACAATTTTAAAATTCATGTATAATGTCGATATATATTACTTTTTAATGTCTTTAATAATTTTTAATATATCATAGTAGTTTTTCATTAGGATTTTAATTTTAGAGTTTTACAAGAAATTAAAAATAAAAATTAAAAGTAGAACGCCAACCCCAAGGCACACGTATAAAAAGTGTAGCTTTAAAACTTTAGCTTCAAATATTTCAACTCTCGAATCTTTTTCTAATTGCATAAGCGATTAGATAATATTTCAATATAATTAATTCAATTAATTGTAGTGGAAATTTTAAATAATTTTTAACATACTCATTTTGCTTTACAATTTCTTTTATTTTATCTATATTCTGTAAATAATTATAAAAGCATTATTAAAAAAATCGCGTATTAGTCGATATTGCATCTAAAAATAACGCATATTGACGCAATTTGACAATAATTCAGAACTTGAATCAAAATCTATTGTTTGAAACGCCAATTCAGCAAACGTGATGATCAAATAACCTATTATGATATCAAAACCTATTATGATATATTTTACATTAGAGATTACATCATTAATACAATTTGACGTTGTCCTACTACACCTTATTTGGAAATATTTTTATCCACACTAAAAAAATTCTTATGATAAATTTAATACATTTCAATTTATGGTTCAATTTATCTACTATAACTTCTGTGTTAATTTAATAAACAAGGAAAATATGTTAATTAAAAATATAACAGAAAAATTTCTGCACGGATCAATTTTGATATAAATTTATATATCATTGTGATAAAAATCATTTTATAATGATTTTTACTGTGCGTTATACAATATATGATGTTGTATCTAGCGAAGAAAAGATAATTAAAAAATAATGACACAAACTTAATTTTGTGTGTATATATATATATATATATATATATATATATATATATATATATATATATATATATACACACGCGGTAAAAAAACATTTTGTATTTGTGTTGAAATTGATTCGTGAAGAAATTTTTGTGTTAAATTTAAAAAATTTTTAAGTATTAATTTAATATACTGTTGCATGTAATAAATTGTTTTATTATTTTGCGTTAAATTTATATTTACTATATAAAATATTAAAAAATAACAAAATTTATAAGTAAATAGAAGAGTTTTTGATGATATATTTTATATATAAAGTGTATACAGATAACTTGTGTTATTTGTTTAAATATTTATGTTGTATTAAACTAACATGAAATGATAATGATTCAGAACTAGGAGTGGATTAGAATTAGAGAGGACAAATTAAAGCAGATAAATTGGACATATAAAATGTATTAAATTTAACACAAAATCTTTGTGGTACTTGTGGTATAAAATCTTTATTTAAGTATTCAAAATAATATATGCAAAATTTTGTTGTAATTTAGAGTTTGTTTCTTCCGTAATTAATTAACTAATTAAAGTTGACTAGAATTAAGAATCATAAACATGCTCACAAACATGTTTACGACTCGAAATAACATACACATATATACATACATATATATATTTTTTTTTTTGTTTTATTTAATTCTTCAAGGCACACATTTACGTCCAAAATTTTTTATGAAATATATTTTAAGTCAATATTATAATAAAAAATAAAGTAAATAAACTATACAAATGTAGTGTTGAAGAAAAATATGTTATTATTCAACTCGTGTATATATTCCATACGTTTTTATATGAAAAATAGAAGTACTAATAACGTATTTTTAATTTCCAATAATTTTTTGCGGAATTATATAAGGATAATATTTCTTTGATCCTGTTTTCGCGCGAATTCAAAATGCCTCGGGGGTGTTGTTCTCCATTACAGGCTCTACGCTACTAGGCGGTGTTAACCGTAATATTGTGGTATAGTTACGCAATTCATGGTCGATGTATCGATTTGTTTCAGGACTGGAGATATTTCGATTTTACAAGTAGACGCGATAGTGAACTCCACCAACGAGACAATGGATGATAATAGTCCCATGTGCCAAAAAATGTTTAGCCGAGCTGGTACTGCGCTCAAAATAGAAATATATAACGATGTAAAAGGTATGTATGCATGAGGATGCGAGGTAACGTGGTCTATACTATGCAACAACGACACAGCCTGCTCTAATATTCTATTTGCCTATTGTAGAATGCAGAACTGGCGAAGTAAGAGTAACACAGGGTCACGGATTACCTGCTCGTTTTATTATTCATACTGTTGGACCAGTTTATAATGTGAAGTATCAAACAGCTGCGCAAAACACACTACATTGTTGCTACAGGTGACTCGAACGTGTCTAAATATATTGTATGCAAGAAGAAAAATTTAAGGTTTTGATACTAGAAAAAAAACATACTAAATATAAGCTCAAGCGAATACACGGAGAAAAAAACTAGAGAATATCTAAATTTAAAAAAATCTAAACTAAAGACAGAAGAATATCTAAACTAAAGAAAAGACTAAAGAATATCACTCGCGTAAATAATGGTTGCTATAACAAAATATTAATTAATATTAATATTTTGTAACGAAATATAATTATTTATTGAAACTTATTAATTATTTATTTATTGAAAATTATTAATTATTTATTTATTAATTATTTATTGACAAATTTTGATGAAATATAATTATTTTGTCCATGCATATTAGATGTGATTGTACTATTCTACTTTTTACTTTCTAAAAGTAGTATACTGACCTTTTCTGTTGTCTGTCCGTACGTGTTGAGTAATACTGTTAGTGATATGACGTAACCAAACCCTACGGATCTCTTAAATATAGTATTTGTTCTACAGACCACAATAGAAGGACAGCGATATTTCTTCGGTTGAGACAATTATATATATATATATATATGAGGATGTACTGACTGAATATTATGTATCATGAACTGTGACTGAGAGAACTGTATAGATGGGCATATAACAAGAGCAACTTTTTAATGACATATCTATTTGATTCGAAATCACATACTCCCTAATCATACAATATATAGATGTAACAATCACAGCAATTTTCTTCGTGTAACGATTTTAACCATGATAACCCGTGTCGCTCTGTCGCAGAAACGTCCTGCAAAAGGTGAAAGAAATGGGTTTGCGCACCATCGCCCTGCCGGTAATAAACTCGGTGCGAAGAAATTATCCTCCGGACGCAGGAGCTCACATAGCTCTCAGTGAGTACAGATGCGAGAGTGGATTTCAGCGTGCGAAGTTTCAGCACGACTCGCAGTACAGCGATGAATACTGAAAGATAATATACTCTTTCTTCGCAGGGACCGTCCGTAGATTCATGGAGCAATACAGTGACTCGTTAACGTGTATTATATTTGTATTGGAGCCGTGCGATCTCGGGATATACGAGGTGCTTCTGCCGCTTTATTTCCCGCGAAACCTGGCGGAGCAGGATAACGCTTGTTGGCAGTTACCGAGCGACATCGGCGGCCCTGACGGGGAACCTTTACTTCCGGATAGGCAAATTAGAATTATTGACAATCCTCAGCACGCTTTGCACGGTAACGTGGTTACGCTCTCACGCGAATTTGCGCGTGCTTCAAGCAGCATTCTTTTTAAGTATCCGTTCACAATTTTAGGCGACGAAACGGTAGAACTCTCGGCGCAACTAGAGACCTCAGTGAATATCGGCGAGCACGCTTTCGCGCAGATGCAAGGTGACTTGGACCGTCAGAGACTTCTGGGCGAAAGACCCCCTGCCGATCCGTTGGCGGACATAATGTTCAAGCAAATGCAGCAAAAAGAAAGGTAAGAGAGAGAGGAATTTACGATATCGAACCTGATGATCTCGGCGAGAATATTCAGACTAACACTTACGTTGAAGTTTCTGCAGAAGATCGGAAAATATTAACGTTAGAACTTCTGAGGAAAGTAAGATAATATTTATATTAGGATTTCTGCGGAAGATCAGATAATATTAATATTAGAATGTTTGCGGCAGATTAGATAATATTTATATTAGAATTTCTGTGAAAGATCAGGCGATATTAAAGTTAAAATTTCTGCGGTAGATCAACGACATTTACATTTGAATTTTTTTAAAAAATCAGATATTTATATATTAGAATTTCTGCGTAAATCAGTCTCGTAATATTTACGTTAAAATTTCTACGGAAGATTAGACGATATTTTTATAGAATCCCTGCAAAAGGATAGACGATATTTGTATTAGAATTTCTGCGAAAAATTAAATATTATTAACGTTAGAATTTCTGTGGAAGATCGACTTTATTGTTGCTGATGAATATACAAGTACATTGAAAATAAAGTCCACGACCTAATCAAAAATTAAAAAATGAATATATATTCCGATCAAATTTTCTGATCAACTTCTGATCGGAAAATCCCAAAAACAATTGAATATATTTGATATAAACTTGAACAAAATATCTATTTGTTAATTTTTTATTAAATCGTGGATATTTCTTTGTACACGGACTTCACCGTGAACGAGTTAGCTCCAAAAGGGAAGCATTGATTTTTAGGAATATTAATAATCATTACTTGAAACTTGTCCCATGTGAGATACTCAGATTTGAATTTAGAGTTAGATTTGAGTCTCTCTATTTAAAGAATATGAAATATATGATATAATATTTGTAATTCAGCGGAAAAACTCACGTTTAATTCTAAATTCAAATCTAAGTATCTCATCTGCAGTGAGATTTTGTAACTCATTACAAAATCTAGTAAACACCAAATAACATTAATATAATTAATAAATTTACCTAATAAACATTAAGTAATATTAATATAACATCAATGTTACAACTTCCTATTTAACAATATAACTATATTGTTATATAACTGTTATATAACGCATGTGTTATATAACAGTTATATTGTTGAATGGGAAATTATAACACTGATTATATTACTGTTACTTGATGTTTACTGGGTAGTGATATTGTCGTTTTAACGACAGTTACAATATCGCACCCCTAAAGCAAATTTCAAGTAACAACTATTAATACTTTAGACTTTTACGTTCTGCCAATCATTGAAATCCTCTCACTGAGAAGTTTCTAGACTTTTCACATGTTGTATTCCGGTCGCGTTCAGTTATTCACTGTCAATATAGATAGCAACTTTCCATGTTCGCTCGACGTCCCGTGAGAAGAACAAACTGCCGTGCTACCGGTATTGGCAGTGAATAATAGAACGCTACTTGTGCACTCTGTTATCCTCTTTGCACTTTCCCAGTCTTTCTCTTTCTCTGCTTTATCTACGCGACACACGCGATGATAAAATATGTATTCGTACAGAGTAGTTACCTTTTTTACCGAAGAAGATGTCGCGTGTCTCACGTGGCACATGTCGACAGATTTCTTCCATGCCGACGAACATCGATGTGCAAACACAGACTTCTATATACTACTAGAATGTTAACTTCTTAGCTGAGGCAAAATGACCATTTTTGTTAAGGCATTCCATATATTCACACATTGAATTTTATCTTAACAAAGATGCCACTATTCACATATGTGAAAATTTTTCTTCACTTTTCTACAGGCCGATTGTAAGGAATTAGCAGTCTAACAGTACATAGAAGTCCGTGCAAACGTCCCGCTTTACGTGTGAATGAATAAAACAAAGTACGGAATTTCCAACAACAGAAGCGAATGCAACTGGACGGGGCTTTAACCGCCTGTAGAAGCTGAAGATATATTTTTAATAACTTAATGAAAACTAACAAAGACGCGCGTATCGATTCTCTTGCGACGTATTCCCGCACGTGATCGGATATAGACGAACTATAAGTCTACACGTACTCGCTATTCGTACTCGACTTAATAACTTAGGTAATCTCATTTAGTTTCTATCGACGTTATGCTTCACTAACTACTGACACTAAACTCTTTTTCGTAATGAAAGAAGCGGAACAACATCTAAACTGACGTTGTACACAGAGGAAAATATCATTTTATTATTAAGAAAAGCGACCACTCAGTTTACTTCCCTTCTTTTAAATAATAGTTATCTTCAACAAAGGATATTTTTTTATAAATTATCTTTATCTTGTCGAAGAAAAGGCTGGTTTGACTCTACCCAGACAGCACAAGATCTTCAAGGAATATCTTAGGAACTTATGCGAATATTTATTCCTTAGGATGTTTTTGGGATGTCTTTGAAAGATTATGCTGTCTGGGTATGCAGTAAGCAAATCGAATTTTTCTTTTAATTTAATATTTTTGAAATGCTAAACTTTAGCATTTATTACTTTTATTATAATTGAAATGCTAAACTTACTAGAATTCAAGATATATTTTGCGTAACTATGATGTGCTTATATATGCGATAGATTTGCGGATATATAAACTTATAAAATACTTGAAACAAGTAACATTTACTTGAATGTAATATATATTTTTGTATGTATGATTTCAATGATTGATTGTTTATTCCTGTATTGTTATATTTAACTAACGGAATCAACAAATTCTCTTTAAATTCGTAGAAAGCCAAGCAAAATTTATATGAAACCTCTCACCATTTATCTAATCAGTAATAATAACACATATCCACCGTAAAAAGAACAATTAGATCAAATAGATTATGACACATCTAGGTATGTCCGACGAAAGAGAAATGATGTCATATCAGCAAGGCCATTTATCGATCCCCATATGACGTCTGTACAAGCTTTGCCTCGCAATATTTGTTCCTAATTAATTTCAGGACCGAAATATCTGCCTGCGTCACGGAAATAAATCATTCGCGCGAAGCGCTGACATTTTCCGTCGCATTAGATATTTATTTCCAAGACTGAAATCGTGATCGACGTCATTTCCCCGTGACGAGACTGTTTTATTGTGATGAGGCAAAAGACCCAACTGTGGTTAAAACCATTGATTACACGTGCGATAGTGACTCATAACATGAGTCTCTCTTTCGAGTTCGAACTTTGACTGTTTGTTGTTTTAATGAAACAGAGCGAGATAATTCGGTTTTCTTGCGATTAAATATTAATAACGTATTACGAGTAATATCCGAACAAGTATAATTCTGCGAAAAAAATAATAAAAAAATAATATAAAATAATATAAAATTAAATTAAAAAATTACATACAAGTATGTACAATTACATACAATTACACATGATTTTTTTCCATATGGCCAAAATAATCATACGTGATTATATAGTTCACACTATAAAAAATACTGTTGTACAAATATAACGAAAGTAACTGCTTATATTTGTAACAGCCCGCGATGTCGACGTTTAATCGTATGAAATTATTTCCTCTTTTCTCTATTCAACAGTATTTCTTTCTCCGTATGAATATATATAATTACATATGAGTATTTCGATGCATTAAACTTCACAGATGTGTTGATTTTTTTAGAAACAAACAAAACATAGGAGGTCTGCATTCTTTATTACAAAGTTATCTATGCATTAGATAAGACACAGATGTGTTAAGTGCCAATAAAAACTTTCCAAGGAAAGCATTTCAATGTTTATAATGTTATAATAAGGAATGTAGATCACGTTTTTTCTGTTTTTTTTTTTAAGTTGTTTTACATCTGTGAAGTAATGTATCGATATATGAGACCATATACACAGAGAGAACAATTTGATTGAATCGAATAAACACTTCTTTGGAATAGTCTTTGGAAACGAATTTTTTGATTGATCAAACAAAATTTTGTTTGACGCAACAAAAATATTTATTTGTGGCTTAGTTTCAAAGAAATATTTTTGTTGCGTTAACCAAATAATTTGTTTAGACTATTCCAAAGAAAGATTTATTTAATTCACTAAATCGTTCTTTCTATATATATATAGAAACAAAATTCATGTATAGGTAATATACAAGGTAGACATTCGCCATCGTGTGCTTATATATTGGATCAAACTGAACAAATAACTATATAGATTTTTCATTATTAATTAAAGAGGATTGGTGCATATCACGGATAATCATCACCAACTTTCTTAAATTAATTACATTAATTAAATAAATAATTACTTAATAAATAATTACTTAAATTAATTAAATTAATTACTTAAATTAATTACTAAAAATCTACGTAGACATTTGCAAAATAATACAAGACTTTTTTGTTTAATTTGATCTAAAATATAAATATATAACAGCAAACGTCGCCATCACAGCTTATCTACGTATGTATCGCCCGTGATCATTCATCAGTTTTCTTTGGTTAATAATTCAAAATTTTATATGTTTGTTTGCGAAATGATAAGAAGAATTTTGTGTTTAATTTAATGAGTTCTACCTATACACCGCGATTGAATAATGAATTGTCAAACATCCTCTTTATTATTATACATATATATATATATATATATATATATATATATATATATATATATAT
>NW_022639551.1:424491-430371 GCF_010583005.1 Odontomachus brunneus
ATATATATATATATATATATATATATATATATATATATATATATTCCTTTTTGCTCAGAATCTTACGAAGTGAGATTAGCTTTTATCCCCAAATTTTAGACAGTTTTAACACTCGAATGTTTATGTACACGACGCTTAAAAAACGATCTTCCGTTTGATTGCAAGTCCAAGGAGAAATTGCATCAGCTTGACAGAGAGAGGGAGAGGGAGAGAGCCTGTTGATTCACGATTTCGCAAAAATATCCCTCGGAGCTATTCTGACCGGGTCAAGGTAGCGAGATTGCGTTCTTAAAGAAAGACTTCAATGTTTAAGACGCTATTACGCGCTTCTAACCGTGTGCTGTCGTTGCCTTTGCAATTATCTAATTTCACCTTGAAAAGAGTAATTCAGGGGCGACACACCGCGTGTACGTTATCATTCGTACAAAAACAAGTCAATCCGATATCAAAATCGCGATGCTTGCTCGCGCGCGGAATTCGACGAAATCGTGATGGCGTGTCGTATTCTATTTATACGCGCAGATTCTTTACGATTTCGCGGATCCGCCGGAACACTCCGATCATGCCAATTAATCCGCAAAACGTGTGTTTGCCTTACGTAGCAAAATAATCTCTTGCCCGCCGGATGTTCCTATCACACGAGATTATTTCGACGAGGCTGGAATTCGTAAGTGCGCATGTAGCCTACGCGAAATCATCCTCCATGCAAGACCACTCCCGAGAAATCCCACCGTTTACATCCTCCCCGCGGTTTACACTCGGAAGTGCAATGTTGATCTTGCCAATTTCGACCGTTGCGCGTTGGTCTCGCTAACAGAACAGCGACAACTTATCGTCGGCGAGCACATTCTGCTCGAAGAGAGAAATTGGAAGTCGAACCGCGCGTTCATCCCGATACGCATTGAAGTAACGGTCCTAATCACGGATATCTGAAGGTAGCGTAACTTTCATTTACGTAAATTTGTCGATCGAACATTAAAAGGAACTGTTAACACCAACATAAGTACACCGTAAAAACTGATGTGTTAAATTTAACATTTCATGTGTCCCAAATCATCCACTCTCATTTATGTGTAAATTTAACACAAAACAAATGTGATAAAAAGTAACACGCATAATATGTAAAAAATTAATACAAGAATTTAACATTTGAATACCGTCAGGAATCACAGTTTGTGTTAAATTGACATATGTATAATGTTAAATTAACTAAGATAAAACGTTACTTTAACATTTGAGAGAAGTACTAATCTATGGTTTTGATGAAATGAAAATATTAAATTGACATAATCTATGTCTGACATATTAAATATGTCAATTTAACACAACTTGTGATTCCTAACGGTATTCAAGTGTTAAATTCTTGTGTTAATTTTTTTCATATTATGCGTGTTACTTTTTAACACATTTGTTTTGTGTTAAATTTACACAAAAAGGAGAGTGAATGATTTGGGACATATGAAATGTGTTAAATTTAACACATCAGTTTTTACAGTGTAACGTACTTTTTAAACAAAATTATTAGACTTTAAATTAATTGATTCTAATTTTTTTTAAATAATTACAAATTTTATACATAGAGGAGACTGAATCTAGATGATCCAAGGGATGTGTTGGCTATGTGCTTTGTTCATCTGTTTGTTGCAAAAACAGTGGAAACAACATCGCAAAATGTTTCTTTTAGAATATAAACACATTTTCTCTGAAAAAGCTTCATTAGCAACGAAATACAGTTAAAAATAGGAAAAACTGATTTAGAAGCAGTCAAATACATTTTCGAATATCTTGAAATTTAGTATTAATATTCTTTATCGTGAATGTACAAATTTAAGTGACGTGTTATTAGTTAGTATAAAGTTTCCTACACGTGTACATAATAAATTGTTTCGTATAATAAAAGAAATTTTCATTAATAAAATTATTGAAATTGAATATATGGACGGACGCAAAATAAAGTTGGCTACTATTTAAGAATCAACAGGACTGTAGAGATTTCTCACAGAGTCCCTGGAACTACTAATCAGGATACACATTTTATATAAACTTTCTTTTTATTTTTTTATCTTATGCTACTAGTATCAAGTTAAGATGGCCACATTGCAATATTTTCGTATTTTGGTTATTATAGAAGAAAATATTTTACAAGATCGTAGCGGGTATAAAAACAGACAGGAAAATTGTTTCTATCATATTTTTACAGTCAGTCATAATAATTAATTGTGTTTAAGAAATTAAAATTTTTAAGTTCTAAAAAATGTGCCTTAGCCCTGGTCTCCTCTATGTTCTAATTATTTCGCATCCCTATAACGGGATATACGATATCTGATTTTATATCAATAATATCCATATTCTCATATTATTTTAGTTTATAGAAAATAATGGTATACATAGTACAACCTTCTTTAATAATTTTATAAATCTAAGAATCAGTAAAGCAAATGATATTCCAAATTCTTTCTTAAATATTAGCAACGTTTGCTTAAAATATAATTGTAAAAGAACTGAAACAAAATAAAAAAAGATATATATATATATATATATATATATATATATATATATATATATATATATTTTCATCATAATATGTTTCTATCATAATGTATATTTTCTTAATAAATTAATTAACCAAATTTGACTTGGAACTAAGACTCGATCCATAACAATGGTAACTTTCGTATCAGAATTTATGAATTCTTGAATTTCGATTCTTTTTTTCTTTTTACGTATTAAAACAGAAAATATCAATGAAAAAAAAACTATTTAATTTAACTGTAGTTCAAGAAATATAGACTAGTTTTTGCAAATTAATGGTATGATGTATAAAAATGTAAAACAAAATGGAATATATTTTTTACTATAATTTTTTACTATAATTTTTTCATGTTTTATACACTGTCAGACAAACTAAAATTCTTTTTAAATGTTACAATTATGAAGTAGGTTTTAACGTTTCTGAAATAAGTTAGAATAAAAAAATAAAATTCAGAACTTCTAAGAAATTAAAATAGATGTCGCATAGACAAATTGTTACAGAGTTATCATACATACCTGATCGAAGTGGAAAAATAGCTTTCAAAGAGTCGATTTTTAAGTGATTTCAAAAGAAAAAAGTTTTTAGCTGTATATATGTTTGTTTGTTTGTATGTTCCTTCATAACTCTAGGACCGTTAAAAATATTGAAATAAAATTTTGTGTAACTTATTCAGTATATTATTGAGATTAAATTTTGTGCAACTTATTTAGTATATTATTTACATAATGCTTAAATTAAATGTCATTACTCAAGTTTGTTCGGGTGACCTGAAAATAATTTTATTACTTTCTTGAAAACTCGAGAGGACCTAAAAATGCAAGACAAAACTTTTATTTTTAACTGACTTTAAAAAACAAGCTTTTAGTAAATAGTTAAAACACATAAAATTAGCAATTTTTTAGTAAAAATAAACCGCCTTTCAAAATCTCAAAAATTCTAAATGTATGAAATAATTTTGACTTAATATTTTTACGCACTCTCAATCTTATCCTAATCTTATTCTAACAATATTAAATGGCGGCGCAAAAAAAACGAACAATTAGGCAAATAACTATGTAAATATAGAGAGATTAATAATAAAAAAAGACATAATTATTAACAATCAATCAGGTTTTCATACTGATTTCTAATATCATTAGAATATTATAATATACGAGGAAATAAGGATAGGATGTACATAACCAGAAATATTAAGTTGTGACAAGTACAGTTGCGTCATACTCTAATTATAGTAATATAATGGTAAAGTGTACGATTAAGACTCATTCTCAGTTACTTTGATACATCAATTGCATCAATGTATTCGCGCGTGATCTGATTGTGGCTACAATCGGTTGAGGTGACATTTATCATGGATGCACTCTGGTTGGAGCAACCAGATATCACCAGTGCAACTCAGTAATTGCTTTGTGGTTGCAACAACCACATAATTGGTTGTCCCGTATTCTACTACTTTATATTGCCCCTGATTAGCACAACCAAATTTATACACGAACTAATCATATTGTTTTTCCTGTGTAGGATTGTAAGTACATAACAATGTTGAGTCAAATTATTTCAATACTTTTTAAAACTTTTGAAATTTTTGAGGGCGGTTTATTTTCGTTAAAGGAATTTTTTGAAGAAATTACCTCTCGATTGTTGTCTATTATCGCAGTTATATATATAGTTATGTATAACTAAATATATGTATAATATATGTGTACATACTAAACTTTGATACTAATATTTGTGATCAGCACCACAAAATTCATAATTGACGGATCAGATCAAGGATATAATTTTTGTGTTGACCAGTGTAACAGGGCCTGTTACCTTATACCTCGCGCTTCATACCGGCGAGATTCATATGCCGAACGGAAAAATGGGAAACCAAAGACTCGCGCAGGAAGAGACACGCGTTGACAGACCCAAGGCCGCGAGGTAGTATTACCGTAATTAAAGAACACATCGCGATCGAATTAATAAGCTGCTCGCGAATCCCTACTCCGCGCATCTTCTCTCTCTCTTCCCCTCTCTCTCTCTCTCTCTTTCTCTTTCCCACGCGCGCGCGCACGCACATCGAGCACGTAGTTTCGCGAACCGGGCAGGCGCCGTGGCGCGCCGCTTCGACAGGACTCGGCTGCGGGAGAGACCTCGGCGTCGTCGTCGTAACCGTCGTGGCCGTCGCGAACGTCGAACAGCCGAGGGAGACAACTCCCGTTCAGCAAGACGCTTCGCGTTAGTTGGTCGCGATCGGTCGTGCCGCTCCTGTCACAGTCCGTCTACATCCTTCGATTGTGCTCCGACCAACAGCTGCGTATACACCTGTGCATACACCTGTGCATATATCTGTGCACGGTGCCGGTAGCTTGCCCCTTGCCGAAATCGTGCCGTGCGCCGTTTCCACACCGACGACTGGATGTCGCGGAAAAGGACGATCCTGCACGGCTAATTGGCTGACCCAGTCGCGCGTCTCCTCCTCGTGTTTCTTTTTCTTTTCTTTTTCCCAACGCGCGGAGGTCTCGAGAGACGGGAGTGCGGGTCATAAGAGGGACGTAACATCAGAATGGTCATGATTGATATGGTGGATGTCATCGAGGATGAAGACCGGTGTGTATAACCAGGCGGAGCGGTGCGAGAACTTTTGGCGCACACTCGTCGCCGATTTTCCATCAGATAGAACCCCGCGAACGTCACAATTCGAACGGGCCTTTCGTCGAGCTTTCGTCTGCCGCGCGCCTTGTCCGTTCGCTATTGATCCCCGGCGGCTTTTATTGGCGTTCATCCAGTGCGTTTTCCCCCCGAGCCGGTCGTCATCGGGGTGCCTGCCAGGAGAGACCGCCCGGTAGACGATCGATCGGGTATCGAAAAGTTCCACGCGTGGAACGCAGCGTCGTCGTCGCCGACGCGACGACGATTTTGCAGCGTGTCCGAAGTAACGCTTCGCAAACAAGTGCAGTCGTCTCGCCGTGAGACGGCGACATAGTTTTGAATTGTCCGGGAAATTACCTGGGAGAAAAAACAGACGGAGATTGAATCTCAGCCTTCTTTGAGCGCGCACGCAGTGCCGCTAATTGCCAGATATAAAGTAAAATTCGTGACGAGACCGGCGACGCGCGGTTATTCGCGATAAATCATATCTCCGAGATTTTCCCGCGTTGGCACGCGCGTTACAAGATTGGAATTTTACGCGCGCTCACGCTGAAATTTACGCTCCGTATTATGCAAGGCGGCACGTTCCTCTATGCCGTAATTAAAGCTACGTGACAACAGGTCGTATCGCGAGATTCAGGACACGCTTCCGAGCTCGTTAACGTCTGTCACCCTTCTCTCTCTCTCTCTCTCTCTCTCTCTCTCTCTCTCTC
>NW_022639551.1:431008-474068 GCF_010583005.1 Odontomachus brunneus
TCTCTCTCTCTCTCTCTCTCTCTTTCTCCCTCTGCCTCTCCATGTGTATGCATGTGTATGTATGCGCGTGCTCTCGGATGCGCGCTCGCGATTTCCACGACGCGAATTTCATGAAACTCGCAAAGTGATTATCCGGATCCCCTCGTGTGTCGCGCGTCGTCGTAGAAGTCAAAGAAGCATTGACGCGGCTATATAACTTTGGAGGATCACCTCGGCTTGATTTATCGCTCGTCGCGAGCGTGTACGGAGCATGAGAATGAGGTCATACGCGTTAAATGTGTCCAGACGGCGCATTAAAATTACGACAGCTCGTGTATCGAACGGCCGACGATACTGATTTGTAATAAGGTATCGCTGATTGCAGGTACGAGAGGCTCCTCAGGCGGGCGAAGACGGAGGACCTGACCGAGATCTCGGGGATCGGCTGCCTGTATCAGAGTGGCGTGGACCGACAGGGTCGGCCGGTGATCGTTTTCGTCGGCAAATGGTTCCCAGCCAGCAAAATCAATTTGGACAAGGTACAGTGATTGGTCGCGCATTTCTCATCGCGCTCCTTTCCACACACTGACAAGGTTAATTTCTCACCAAAAGTTATAGTTGTCTTTGACGTCAGTCGTATCTCCTTGTGTGTTGATCCTACAAAAAAGTGGTAAGGTAAAAGTACTTGCATTACTGCCTGGACACATAACTCCAGACATTCTTATCGTTTTGGTCTAAATGCGAATATTTAAACTTTTAACATTGAATATGCATACATACGTCAAATGTATACGTATATTTTATGTTGAAAGTTTAAATATTCGTACTTGGAGATTAAACCATAAGATTGTCCAGAGTTACGTGTGCATTGATACTTTAATCTTAAAGAGATACTGAAGTAAATAACGAACTACAAAAATATCGATAACGTAAATGCGATCATACTATTCTTTTCGTATTTCTTGTACATATAGATCTTGTTTAAATGTGTTCTACTTGACTTTAAATTAATAAATAAATTATATTATATTAATATTAAATAAATTGCTCTGCTTTGTTCATGCTAGCAAGAAACATAAACATAATCACGCATATATAGGAATATTTCTGCAAACCTCTCGTTTATTTTTGAGCTTCTAAATTCAGTTGTAAAGAAATGTTTCTTCAAATGCTACGGAATTTTTGTATCAATAAAATAAATATTTACATCAGCTAACAGCTCGAGATGTCAATTTAAAAATTGTTTGTCGTTTTCGTGATGTATTGAGCAATGCTCCAATCTATTATTGCACGTGCTTTCAACGTGTAAAAACTCTTGCAATTCTGTGCAACCAATACGACGTAAACTTTGCAGAAAAAAGTCAATATTTGTCGGTAATTTTTCTCAAATATTGCATCCCTTTAATACATAGAAAAAAAACATATAGTTGTATTAACGTGAAGTTTGATGACAATAAACAAATCAACACACTTTTGTTGAAGGATACAGAATTTTTTATTTTTACGATCCTTTTGTTCTAAGAATCAAAAATTCCGTTTCCTTCAGCAAGAAAGCGTTGATTAACCAAATTCATTAACCAAATTCCACGTTAATACTTTTTTCCTGTATAACAATGTGCATATAAAATATTATCATGGTGACACTGTAGTAACATTTACTACAAAAATGGTTTTCTTGATTCTAATTTTTTCGCTATGTGATTATAGTCACAAATACCAAACACCTTTCTCTCAGTCCGCGGGAAAATGTTCTCTTAAATCAGCAAAATAAGTCGACAACACGCCGCACTTGGAATAAACGTTCTTTATTCCACGGTGATGTTATTGAAACTAATACTTGAGTTATTAAAACAATATATGATGTATTGATTTCAATAATATCGCTATTGTATCACACAAGAAGACTTATTCCAAAATTACAGCGTTGTTTACTAATTCTATCGATTCAACAACATCTTTTCCATGTGCCAACGTCAATTAAACCTTAATATGAGTCTCATCCTTTGTCTGAAGTGAGTTCTCAAAGGTCAAGTTTAATCGACTTTGGTGGAAACAGGCGTTGATGTTGTTGACTAAGGCCAAGTTTTTTCCACAACATCAGTTTAATTTTAACTACCGGTTAAATTCCAATAGTGATTGGTTAATTCTGACTAACTCTCCTTAATGTCAAATGCGATTGATCAAATCCAATAGAATAACCAGTTAAATTAATTGAGCCTAAGATACACGCGCCGCTCGAATGTAAAAAATCTGCGCCGTTTAACGCGACGAGATATAATATAAACGTCGCAAGCATTCTACGTCGATTATCATTTTACGAGCACATCTGTCGTAAACATTAGTTAAACATAGGACACGCGAGTACGCAAACATGAGTGTATCACCGAGATTAGAGCGCAACATATGGACGCTTCCTGTCGGCGTTGGACGAAAAATGGAAATCCCACTCGCGCGTCACATCCCAGTGAACACCGACTAGCAGTAACATAACTTCAATATTATGATTTCACATACGATCTTGCGAGCGTAACATAACATATGTTGTATGTAATAACAGTTACATTGTTGAGTGGAAAATTCTGTTTCATTTTCTATCCGAGTGTCCGTTGAACTACACGAATATAACGAGAATAATCCGCAAATTTATCGCGCGCGCTTTGGTTCAACTAATTGTAAATATATTAAAATGTTTGCACGCTACAAAAGAGAGCGTCTGTCAGACGACATTTAAAAGTACAAGCAGAGTTACGAAATAGATCAACTGGTCGAGGATATTTGTATTTTTATGTAATATACATGAGCGAGATTAACACAATTATATTTATCAATTATATATGGCACTATAAAATTCAATATGAAAATTATTGAAATCGTCCGTGATTGACACAGACAACTCTAGGCGACTAAACGACCTAAAAGTTTCTGGACATATAATATAATTATTAAATAGTTTGAAAATATATAAAGAATAAAAAATATATGTCTTTTTGGAGAGAATCTGTGTTGCAATAATTCGGGCTGATAAGCTTGATACATAATAAATACAGGATTATTTAGAACCCTAAACATCAAAAACCATATTATGTAAACCGTAAATATAGATAAATTTTACTCAGCATATTTTCATTTGCTCATAACTTCCGTCAAAATAATTCAATGCTTTTCTTTCTTAATCGGTGCAGAAAATGAATTTATTCATGAAGAATGACTTATTAATGTTTTTGTGATTTATTGACGTTGAAAAAGATTATAATAAACAACAAAACGCATATTTTTAGAAACGGTAACGTTTGAAATGTTGGTCTGGGCAAATTTTCTAGGTTAATCCTGACTGTAACACCAAGCGTGATCCAGACGTATTTAAATTTCACATTTAAAAATAAAAAAGCGCCAAGTCTGTGCGCTCCATTGCCCAAACAAAATTGAAACATAAAATTAAAATGAATCACTTAATCCCGACAACAAGTTTCATTCTAACTTTCAAAAATTTCTTCAAAATGATGCATGAGATCCACGTCAAAAGTAAAATAAAAATGAGAACAATGATTGCAGGTAATTCCACAAATTTAGCTGTCTATTTTTGGTAATATAGATCCGATCTATAAATAAAGCGTGTTACCGCTAGGATTCAGCAAAATCTGAAATTACAACACTGATGTAATGTCACTGTTGGTTGGTGTTTACTGAGATAGCGAGTATCTGTGCGAGTTCTATTTATTCTCGAGCAAATACCGAACGGCCGAGCTATCGATCGCCGCGTGTATAGTAATTTCGGCCGACCATGAAAATGCGATCGCAATCGTTTTCGCGGATCGCCCGCCGGTGTAGTTTTCAAATGTAATCGAAGATCGTTCACGTTCTACGACGGTGCAGCACAATGTCGTTCTTATAGCCACTCTCGACTGTCCTTTGCGATGTCATCGATTCGTCTGGCTCTCGCAGGGTAGAAAAAGGTGGGATATTCTCCTAGCGTGCAATTATCCTCGCTCCCCTCCGATACTTTGCTGGACGGTAACCTTTTGTCGTATTCATGCGTACACTCGCACTCGTTTCTTTTTCCATTCCTCCCTCTTTATCGCAACATCTCTGTGGCCGAGACTTTAATGCGATTTAATATACGCTCAAAAAGATGGTCTTACAGTTATCGCGAAAATTATCTACACGGAAAAAAAAATGTGCTAATATATGGACAACTAAAAATATTAACTGCAGGAGCAAATTTTCTTGCTTTCATAGTAAAAGTTATTTAGTTATGATAGCTAAACAATTTGCTAATATATGGACAACTAAAAATATTAACTGCAGGAGCAGATTTTCTTGCTTTCATAGTAAAAGTTATTTAGTTATGATAGCTAAACAATTTGCTAATATATGGACAACTAAAAATATTAACTGCAGGAGCAGATTTTCTTGCTTTCATAGTAAAAGTTATTTAGTTATGATAGCTAAACAATTTGCTAATATATGGACAACTAAAAATATTAACTGCAGGAGCAAATTTTCTTGCTTTCATAGTAAAAGTTATTTAGTTATGATAGCTAAACAATTTGCTAATATATATATTAGCAAATCTTTTAATAATATGAATAATATATGAATAATATATATATTAGAATAATATATATATGAATAATATATATATTAGCAAATCTTTTAGCTATATTAGCAAATCTTTTAATAATATGAATAATATATGAATAATATATATATTAGAATAATATATATATAAATAATATATATATTAGCAAATCTTTTAGCTATCACAACTAAATAATTTTTACTATGAAAGCAAAAAAATTTGTTCCTGTAGTTAATATTTTTAGTTGTCCATATATTAGCAAATCTTTCAGTTATCGCAATTAAATAATTTTTACTATGAAAGCAAAAAAATTTGTTCCTGTAGTTAATATTTTTAGTTGTCCATATATTAGCAAATCTTTCAGTTATCGCAATTAAATAATTTTTACTATGAAAGCAAAAAAATTTGTTCCTGTAGTTAATATTTTTAGTTGTCCATATATTAGCAAATCTTTCAGTTATCGCAATTAAATAATTTTTACTATGAAAGCAAAAAAATTTGTTCCTGTAGTTAATATTTTTAGTTGTCCATATATTAGCAAATCTTTTTTTCCGTGCAGATATGAAAAATTACACGGAAAAAAATAATTTGCTAGCTCAGCAAATTTTCTAGCAAAATCTTTTCGTTATTATATAGACAGCAAAAAGATTTGCTAAGAGTACTAATCACTATTTGCTGGATATAATTTATTGAATCTACGTTTTGCTTCGATAACAAATAAATCTGCTAAGAATACATTATTTTCCATCAATAGCAAATTAACGTGATTCTTAGGATAAATACACTCAACAAATTTTTTCTATCCTGGCAACGAAACTACTTCTGTTCTGATAACGAATAATTTAAAAAATTAGTTATGTCAACAAAATTTTTTTGATGTCACTACGAATATGCAATAACAACGACGATTTTGCTAAAAGAGCAAAATTATTTTTCTTCGTGTAGCTAAGATAGATTAGCTAAGATAGATTAGCTAAGATGACTGACTGACTGACTGCGATATCGCATATACGTTTTGTATTTAATCAATACAGATAGCAGAGACAGAATTTCTATCTGAATTATTTGTGAAATTTAGCAAGAAATTCTCTTTACGACGCTCATCCAGGTTAAAGTCTGTGACACTTCTTACTGGCTATGGTAGACAAGAAAACTAGCGTCCAGAGACAAACGAATGTATAATCCTCACACTCACCTAAATTTGCTCGCAGACATTACTAGAATGGTACCGCTATAAATTCTACCACAGACATTTTTCTAGCAGATACAAAGAGCAGCGATAAATTTTAACTGTAATATTTAAGCTTCATTTACAATGTGCTCTTTGCTTCCTTTTTTGTTTTCTAACTTTTTCTAACTCAAGGCTTCAGGTTTGAGTTAGAAAGAGACAAAGAGATCAAGCTTTAAAACTCTACCTACACGCAAATTTTCTTGCTTTTATAGTAAAAATTATTTAATTGTGATAACTGAAAGATTTGCTAATATATATATTTATTAGCTATAATGATAATATATATATTGCTATAAAGAAAATTTGCTCCTGCAGTTAATATTTTAAGTCGTCCATATATTAGCAAATCTTTTTTTCCGTGTAAGTCAGCGAAATACAGATAGCAGAGACAGAATTTCTATCTGAATTATTTGTGAAATTTAGCAAGAAATTCTCTTTACGACGCTCATCCAGATTAAAGTCTCACACTTCTTACTGGCTATGGTAGACAAGAAAACTAGCGTCCAGAGACAAACGAATGTATAATCCTCACACTCACCTTTTTTTTGAATGCACGTTTTATCGAACTTCCAGCCGCGCTTTTCTTCGATTCGAAGACGACTTTATCGACTTCCCGCACGCGGAAACTGCGCCGACACATTATCGCGGTGTCACTCATGCTTATTATACGTTGACGATACGTCCGCGTCGTTTACAAAAGAACGGACTCTTGAACGAGCATCCTCGATCACTCGGCGTCAATCTTCGCGCCGCTCGCACCATCGTGCCGTTTCCTTTTTCCACCAGGCCTCATCCTTACCACCTCGCTAGTCGGAGGAGCGCACATATACATAGAGGGATACACCGGCGGGTGGCAAATCGATATTTACACGTCCAGAAATAGACCGACCGCGGAACGACTCCCCATAAGGAGGGCGAGCAGATTGCAACGTCGTCGCGACAAAGCGCACACCCATCCTCAATGAAACTTCCTCACCCGCGTCGCCTTCTAACCCATTTGCGCGCCCCTCCGTCGACGTGAGTTGTTCGCGATTACACCGCGCGCCCCTAATCGTTGATATGGCGGAGAAAAAGTTGCAACACTTCTCTTCACAGTGGAGAAAAAGTTGCAACATTTCTCTTTCCTTTTTTCAATGAATATTGCAGCGCATTCGTGCTTGAAAGGAGCTTTCTTTTTTTTTTTTAGTAATTCTGAAGAGAAAAATATTCACGTTCTAAAAAGGTCATCGAGCTAAACGTGCTGCCCTTTTTCTGACTGACTGTATATACATGACGAACGCGCACGATAACGATCGGTGATCGCGGAGCCTCGAGAGAAAAGCGGATTAGAAGAATAAAACGCGAGGCCTTTATCCTCTTGCAGGAAATTAACCCTCACATGACGCGTTTTTCATCCACGCTTATTTAAATTCCGCAAAAGTGCTAATGAAGATCGTAATGAAAAATTGTAAATATATGTTCCAATCTGTAGAATAGAATTATGTGTAGAAATGACCGCAAATTTTTACGTATTTTATTGTATTGCAGGTATAAAGAGAAATGTGAATTTACATAGAAATTTATAACTTTTCTGAAGATGAACTTAAAAAATTAACATTCAATTAATATTAAATTAACACTTTAGGATTTTCTAATCAATCTTTAAGAAATCTTTAATAAATTTTTAAGAAAAAAAAAGTATTGCATATTTTAATTCGTCAAGAAGTGTAATTATTTAGGTATGCGAAAATATATCATTTTTTATAAAAAAAAATACATCAAAAAGTTAATAAAATCATTAATAGTTTCAAGTTTTTGCGACATTAATTTGTTATGTAATGCGAATTTTATTAAAATTAATACAAAGATTAGTTATATCTGAATCTTTTTCTTTTTGTTTGTGATTAAAGTTTAACGATATAGAATCCTTGATTACATATAATACAGCCAAAAATAAATAAGCTATTTATATAAAACTTTTCTTATATATTATATTTAATGTAAAGAACCAAAATATAATGAAAAATAAACCTATAGAAATTTTGCGTTTTTGTTATGTGACAAGCCATTGAAATATGATTAAACCTCAATAACGTTGAGATCTTATATTTCCACCTACTATAATTTTTTTTTAGCGCATAAACCGAATGTTCTCATTCCACTAGTTTGTAGGTGATTTAAAATTAAAAAATCGGGATCAAAAAAATGATCCCAATATGCCAGATTAAGATTAATCAAGTGTTATTAGAAAATAAAGTTCCAAACTATCAAAATTAATAGTCATTATCAACGGGCTCTCTCTTGCGCATTAATTATATTATTTATTATTGTTATTTATTAATTATATTATTAATTATATTATTGCTTACTGTGAATGACTCTCAATTTTGACAGTTTGGTAAGCTCCCAACATTATTCCATTCATTTCGTGCACACAACTGTATTTATTCAATTCATTAAAAACGAAGAAAAATCAAACAATTCTGCTCTCTTTGTTCCGTGCTATAGACAAGACTTTGTGCAAACTTTATGAAACCCGCAACTTCTACACGACTCTCGAGTTAAGAAAACGATACTTGCCGCGTAAAAACACGCGCAACTTCTGTAATCATTACTGTGTATGTAACATGTGTACGCCGGGAAAACGTCATTTGACAGCCGACGAGATTTACATTATTCAAAATCCTTCGCAACCTTTGCCCCTCGTGACCCATATCTGTCGCTAATTTCCCGTATCGTATTCTACATTTTGCGACCGTCGTGAAAATATTTTCAGCTTCGTTCGTGCGTCATTTTTTTATTGCAGCTATCGATTCGCCATCGTGTATTGTCGCTGTGTGGCGGCGACCTAGAACACATCCCGCTGCTTGAAGTTTATTCGAGACAGAAACATCAACGTCTTTGAGCCGCGTGTAGAATCTGTCGGTGTAGCCAAAAATACACGTCGCCATGTAGCAGCTGTTCAAATAACTTCGCGTACTACGTCATATTTCGAGGCGCGTGTTGTGAGACGCAGTTTTTCATGACGCGGTGTATTATCTATGTGTTATCAAGATGTGTCGCGTCTGTCAAAAGTGCTTTCTTCATTTCTGCTCTGCTCTGATGTTGTCGCACGTTCCTCGAGCCGCTCTTGCAATGAAACACTTACGCTCAATCAGTAGTTTAATACTACAATTCTAAGCGGAATTGTAATTCGTAAATCTCGTAACTTGTTCTCGTAAAATTCGTAAGAACTTATGATTTACACATGATTTTCGTAAGAACTAGATTTACAATTCTATGCGATATCATATGTCGTACAATCACTTGTAAATCGTAGAAATTTACGAGTAATTGTACGACATATGATATTGCATAGAATTGTAAATCTACTCATAAGTTCTTATGTATTTTACGAGAACAAGTTACGAGACTTACGATTCTGTTTAGAATTACAGCATAAGTCTCATATATTGAATACTTGAAATACTTGAAATATATGCTTGAAAACTTTCTCAACAAAGTCTGGGTTGAGAAAACTTTCTCAACCCAGACAACAAAATGTCTAAAAACGGAACATCGTCTTAAAGATGATCTTTAAGATATCTTCCAGGCGATTTACGTATAAATGTCTTTAAGACGCCTTAAAGATTATTTTTAAGATGTCTTATGTCCCGATTTTAGACATTATGTTGCCTGGGTACTGACTTCTTTCTTCAAAGAAAGTTGGCGAACGGTAGTGCGTGATTCTTCGCCAATCTTTTTCAATTAATAACTTTAAAATATGGTTATTGGTGCAAGACTTTTAGTGCAGGACAAATAGTGCAGGACTTTTCTGTTCAATTTGACTTAACATATAAACATACTTACCATCGTACTCTGCATCATATTCTGCGACTACTCGTCGTATATTTTTTAATTAATAACTTTAATTAGTAACTCTCTAATCAAAATTTTACGTGACTGTTTGCAGAACGATATAAGAATTTTTTATTCAGTTCCTCCTAACATGTACACGAGAATTGTCGTCGTCAAACACCTTACATAAGATCTATATGCATAAGAAATACGAGAAAGAAAACCTAATCATGTCAATGCTTATCTGATATGACATTTTGACGATCGCATCTACGTTATCGACATTTTTAGAGTTCATTATTTACTCTGGCATCTTCTTAATAATCGTTATTTGAAACTTATCTCCAGTGAGACATTCAAATTTGAATTTAAGTTAATATTAATAGTTAATTAATAGCTTACTAATAGTTATCATCTGAAATTTATCTAATGTGAGATGCTGAAATTTTTCTTCAAAATTAGATCCTAACTTTTTAGTGGATTTGTAATTGCGACTTAACTCTTTCTGAAAAATTCAGATCTAACTCTAAATTCAAATCAGAGTCTCCTACTTGAGATAATTTTAATGTTACGGCTATTAATGTGGATCAAAAGCCCGTATTAATAGTTATCATTAGTTAATAATCAATAGTTATCGTTGCATTGTTATTTATAAAATATTTGCATATAAATATCTACATATTAATAATCATAGTGGATTTGTGATATACATTTATATCTATAATCACGACTCAACTATAACTTTCAATTAACTCTGAATTCAAATTTGAATATCTCGAGGTCTTAAATCTCCATATCAATAGTCATTATTTGAAATTTCTCTCAAATGAGATATTCAGATTTAAGTTCAAAGTTAGATGAGAGTTAAATTTAAATTTTCAATTGAATCACGACTGCAAATATAATGTTAGATAAGTCATATAATTGAATTGAAAAAAACTTGGATCTAATTCTGAATAAAAATCCGAGTATCTCACGTGAGACTTTAAGAAACGACTATTAATACAGGCCTTAGACTTATGTTAATAATCGTTACTTGAAACTCAAATGAGATATTAAGATTTGAGTTTAAAAATGTGAGTTTTTAGCTATGAATCGCGATTACAAATCTAATGTTGCATATATTGTAGAATTCAAATAAAAAAACTCAAATCAAACTTTAAATTTAGATTTGAGTATGACGTGAGATAAGATTTAACAGTGACAACTATTGACTATTAATGTGTAAATATTTATATGCAAATATTTCATGAATAACAATGCAACGATAACTATCGATTGTTAACTAATGATAACTATTAATTTAATCCACATTAATAGCCGTAACATTAAAATTATTTCAAGTAGAAGACTCTGATTTGAACATAGAGTTAGATCTGAATTTTCTAGTCGCAATTACAAATGCAATGTCACGTTTTGTAAAATATTGAACCGAATAATTCAGATCTAACTCTAAATTCAAATCCGAATCTCACGCGAATTTCAAGTATAACTTTTAATATGGACTTTGGAATTGCGAGTGTTTCAGTTGAATCGCGATTGCAAATACAATGTCATGTCGTACATTTCAAACAAAAACTCAGATCTAAATACAAATTCAATTCTAAGTATGTCACTTGAGGCAAGTTTCAAGTAACGACTATTTACAGAGGTCGAAATGCACGACAATCAGAGATCAATCATGTGTCTTTAGGGTCTCGATGCAGATAATAATGCATTTTGTTATTAAAGAGACATTAATATCATTTCACCTTGGCATCAACCAATCGATGAGCCCGAAGCTCTTGCTTCCCGTCAACTAAATGTCAACGAATATCGATAACAGTTGCTTCGAAGACGGAAAAAGTCGGCCTTTTTTTCACTTCTGCGAGGTAACGGACGGTAATGACGCTGATGTTTATGCAGAAATTGCACAATGACATCACTTGGACAATCATAGGCGGACACGCATAGTTGCACCGCGTGAGGATATACGCGAAATAATGCCGAAGCGCGTAACCGCAACGTCCGACAGTATCACTTTATTCCGGAATTCGATCGGTCTTGTGTCGACGCAAAGTTGACACAGTCAAACATGATAGCTTTGATACTGCGCAAATCTATGTGCATTCAAAATTATGCAAATGTTTCTGGCATTTCATGAATAATAATACAACGATGTTCATCAATTTGAACAGTGTCGAGTTATAATCATTTAATACGCGAAGAAAATATATAGAAAAAATTTATTTATTCTTGTCAAAATCCTGTAACTTAATCGCGTAAACAGAAGTACATCTTTCAATAAATGATGCAATTTCCAAAATCTGTTTGATTTTGAAATCGTAAATTCTATATGGAAAAAATATTACATTAAAATTATATATTTTTTACAATGTTTTTATTAAGCAGGACTATACTGAAGTTGTAGTTAAAATTATTATAGAAATAATAATTTTGACGATCCGTCTGATATACAATATAAAATTACAACAAAATTTTTATGATTTTAACAATACAGAATTATAAACGAAATTATTAAATATTTGTCTAAAAATGTTATGCACGTTTAACTTTTTACTACAAAATTATTGTAAATATATTATTATAAATTATATATATAGCAAATGATTCTGTCACTACAATTATAGTAATTATTTTAATCTTTTTTATATTATATATCAGACGAATCGTCAAAATTATTATTTCTATAGTAATTTTAACTACAACTTCAGTATAGTCCAGCTTAATAAAATCATTGTAAAAAATATATAATTTTAATATAATACTTATCGTATATTTTTTCCATATAAAATTTACGATTTCAAAATATATACAAATATATAACAAACTTTATATATAAATATATAACAAACAGATTTCAAAAATTGCATTATTCATTGAAAGATGTATTTCTGTTTACACGATTAAATTACAGAATTCAGACAGGAATAAAAATTAAATAAATCCTAGGAAGTTATAAAAAGTTGTACATTAATAGCAGTATGAGTTTTTTTGTTATGTATGTCTATTAACAATATCTTAGTATAAAAAAATAAAATTTTATAGTGAATACCAACATCAATATGTCCATTTCAATTCTGTTCTGCAAAATTAACACAGTGATGTTAATATTCACTATAAAATCTCTTTTTTTTTGTATATACCAAGATATTGTGTTAATATATACATACATAACAAAAAAGTCATACTCTTATTAATTTACAATTTTTTACAACTCTCCAGATTTTTTAGAAAATTTTCACTCCTGTCATGATTCTGCAACTTTTTGAACTGAGGTAAAGCTCTGCTCTGTAGCCTAATTTCTTATCGCGAGGCACTGTGCCGGGCTTACAGCGCGCTCAGGTCACCGTGGGTTCATCGATCGCGCCACGAAACTCGAAACATTGTACTCGTCCTCGAACTTTCAGTGTCTCGCGTAAGGTGACCGATAAAATCACATTGGGAAATCGCGACGTCACTTCTACGGGAATAATATCGGCCAGGAATATACACACAATTTTCACACACTCAACGACGACGTCACACATCCTGCCGCATATATCGTCGCAGAGATTCCATCGATCCCGGGAATATTTACGCAGCATTTATTTTAGGACGTATATTTACCCCTGTTTTTCCCTCGTTTACTTTAACAGCGCATTTTTTACACAGCATGGACGGTTAACGTGGTTTAAAGGAGGTATAGCTAAGCTGTCCCTCCTTTTAAATTCTATTTTGTAAGACAGAAACGAAGATAGTGTATAGAAAAGACCGGGGTTGGATGCACCATATATTTCAGAATTTCCAAGTTATTTTCTTAGTCAACAAATTGTTGTGACTAATTGTGCGAACACGATAGAGACAGCCTTCTTCTATATATTAATACCTGCCACGATTCTGTTAACCGTATATTTTGTTTTGTAATAACTAATATACAAACATGCGGCAACATGGCTATCTTATTTTAGTATCGGGTGCAATTTAGTATAGTATAGGATAAAAAAAGCTACATATAAAATATGTATCCTGATTAGTAGTTTCGAGGTCCCCACGAGAGGTCTCCACAGTCCTCCTGTGATCCTTTAATTATGGGCTAATTTTTCCACCCATATGTTCAATTTCAATCATTCGCTTAACTTTATTCGTTTACGATGAAAAATATTAATACAAAATTTTGAGAGGCACAAAACTTTACTTTGGTATACTACTAAATCCAGTGTTTTCTTATTTTTTAACTATAATATTATTGCTATTTTAATGAAACTTAAGGAAAAATATCTATGTCCAACTTAGCACATACCGTTTAAAAACATGTAGAAAACATTTTACGAACAGTTATGAAATGGTTTAGAAAACATATGTGAAACCAATATGTGCCACTAGAGATTCTCACTGTTCCTCCGAAGATAAATACTAAAAAAATACATGAGTAACATGTATATAAGGTGTCCCAGACTCTTCTCCGCAATTTTTGTGGGGACGTAAAACGGATTGAAATGAACATAAAAATTCTATACGTTTGCGACATTCGCAAATAGTAGATTAATTGATAGAATAATGGTAGATGAACTGTAGTCCCTTATAGAAATATCATACTAAGAATCATTGATAATTACTTATTTTCAGTATTAAAAATACTGGATAATAAGTAATTATCAATGATTCTTAGTATGATATTTCTATAAGGGGTGACGATATGTGCTTGTATATTAAGTCAAATTGAACAAAAAGCCTTTTATCATTTTGCAAATAACCACGTAGATTTTTAATTATTAATGAAAGAAAATTGTTATATGACTATGCGCGATAATATGCACAAATCTTCTTTAATTAATATTTAAAAATCTATGTGGTCACTTGCAAAATTTCTTTGACTTAATGTATAAGTACACAACGGCAGATGGCGTCATTATAGTTCATCTACTATATCGCGCATGATCACTCACTAATCTTCTTTAATTAATATCTCCAGATTTATTGCAAATATCGTAAAACAGTATGGGACTTTTATGTTTCCCACTAAAATTGCGGAGGAGAGTCTGGGAGACAATAATAGTCAAGATATTAAGTAAAGAAGATTAGTGAATGATCACATGCGATATGGTAGAACTGTAGTGACAATATGTGCTTGTATATTAAGTCAAATTGAACAAAAAGCTCTTTATCATTTTGCAAATAACCACGTAGATTTCTAATTATTAATGAAAGAAAATTGTTATATGACTATGCGCGATAATATGCACAAATCTTCTTTAATTAATATTTAAAAAACTATGTGGTCTCTTGCAAAATTTCTTTGACTTAATCTATAAATATACAACAGCAGATGGCGTCATTATAGTTCATCTACTATATCGCGCATGATCACTCACTAATCTTCTTTAATTAATATCTCAAGATTTATTGCAATATCGTAAAAATATCGCAGAAATCGTAAAACAATATGGGACTTTCATGTTTCCCACAAAAATTGCGGAGGAGAGTCTGAGACATTTTGTATATTTATAGAATCATTTAGATTCGCATCTCTCCTATAAGTAAAATCAATTTACTATGTAGTATATGCGTGTGTGTCTTATCGCTTGTATCTCTTGTGTTTCTAGGCCTTGCTATACCTCATACAATTGTTGGATCCAATCGTGAAGGGTGACTACGTGATCGCGTATTTCCACACCCTCACGGCCAGCAGCAATTACCCCAGTTTACATTGGCTACGCGAAGTCTATAATGTGCTTCCCTATAAGTAAGTCCTGCGCGAACGCATTAGCCTTATTGATCATGTCTCAGACCGATCGATCGATTCGCAAATTAACGTTTTCACACGATTGTGTGACGACGTAGTATGTCGCTGTGATAAATCGCGCCGAGTCACAGAGTTACTTATTGTCACTTACTCTCTTAAAGTGAATCAGTGAATAGTCACTGATATCAGTTATGAGTACAGCACTGAGCACTTTCAGTGCAATACTTATAACTGCAATCAATGTATATTCACTGTTTTCAGTGATGTTTGACTGATTCATTTTAAGAGAGTACTAAAATTCGACGTACTTGAGACAAATTTCTCTTTTACAGATATGAGATCTTGAGACTGATTTCTTTTTTTACAGATACAAGAAGAACCTCAAGCATTTCTACATTATCCATCCTACCTTTTGGACCAAGGTCAGTGATACGGTGCCATCGCGCACGATATATTATTAAGTCTGTTCTTTTTAGCTGAATCAGTGCTGCACTACAACTTCGTTTCTTTTCCCTTCAATGCTATGTCATATACAGATATCCTTCGAGTGACACGATATTGGATTACACGGAGTCTCAAATAGCGCGGTCAAAAATTCCGGAAATTCTCAAATAACACGATACTTGAGTCGCAGTTCAAGTAACGCGGTCACTCAGTAAAGGACGATGCACACAGGAAAATAAAAAATTGTATCTTAACTTTTTAAGGCCCATGCATTCACCCCGTTTAAGTAAAATTTTTCTATTCAATAAAATAGTTTCAAAAAACGTCCTTAATGAATTTGGTAGTCCGAATAAAATTGACCGTCGAAAAGTACAATTTATTAAATGTATATAATTATATGTATTCATGTTTATATGATAATGAATATAAAAACGCCTTGTGCTGTAAGATGACATCGATAGAAAAATATATTCTATCTAGGATAAATCAATAGTATCATATCGATGGAATCATTTGTCAATATAAAAAATTTGAGAAGTAAATACATATAATTATATATACTAGGTCCATCTACAGAGAGACTTGAAACGTTAAGCAGGATTGGATAATAACTCTAGTTAATCCTATATTAATTCTATATTTAATTTTGTAACTTAGAAGTAAAATTCAAAAGTTAATAACTTTTAACTTAGCTAATTTCAAATGAATTTAATTTAAACTAGCTATTTTAAAATGCATTAACTTTAACTTATTAACGTTTATATATATATATATAGATTAAAATAATGTATCAATATTAAAATCATTACGGGCTGCTTGTAACATAAAATGAGAAAACTAAAAAATAATGTCAGCAGAATTATGTTTCGTCTTCTTGAACATCAGTATTTTTTTTTGTATGGAATTCAGGAAAACAGTATATTTTCTTATAAAAGATTACCTTTTCATTATTTCACGTAAGTTCAATCCATGATTAATTAGTTGATTTATACAAAAATATATATACGTATATAATACGTATATAATAAACGTATATATTACTTTGCATAGTCAACTTTTAACTTCAATAAATTCATTCAAATTCAATGTCTAGCATAAATTTTAATTAAGTCCCCAAGGAACACAAAGTAACAGTAACATAACTGTTGGTTGTGATTTCCCATTCAACAATGTAACTGTTATATAACACACGCGTTATATTACATTTATAATTTTAAGTGGGAAATTACAACTGACAGTTATACAATTGTTATTTGATGTTTGCTGGGTTATTATTTGTTTATGTAATTTTTAACTCTCTTAACTCTGTAAGTTAATTTTATAAACCACTAATTCTAAACTTAACTCAATTGAAAAAACATTAATTTACTAACCCTGATCCTAAGTCTCAAATAACACAATTTTGAACGAGATGGTGTAAATTAACCGTGTTATTCAAGGGTCATTAGTCAAAGAGTCATTTGTTTTACCTTAAAGGCAACCTAGTTCAGCTAAAAGGGACAGAACTGTATTGCTACAAGTGCAATTCGACAGAGAAGATTTTAATACGTATTTTGCTCGGCAATTATCGTTGAAACGCAGAAACATGCTGTTAATGTGAACGCTATTACTGTATTTCCCACGTTTATGTTCCACGACAAGCTATCTTCGGTACGATCGTATCGGGTTTCCTGACTGTTTGTAATCCAGAAGTATAGTTGTGCGTGTAATCCTGTATTTTGCTTCATCGAGAGAGAGAGAGAGAGAGAGAGAGAGAGAGAGAGAGAGAGAGAGAGAAACAGAATTTGACAAAGAGCAAAGAGGACAATTGGGAATAAACAATTAGCGCAAACGGTCGCGTTTGTTGCAGATGATGACGTGGTGGTTTACGACCTTCATGGCGCCAGCCATCAAGCAAAAGGTTCACAATTTGCCCGGAGTGGAGTATCTCTACGAAGTAATGTCGCCTGACCAACTCGAGATTCCGGCGTACATCACAGAATATGATATGACGGTAAGCGACAAGAACCCTATTCATAACAAACGTTAACTTTTCATACTTTTTAGTCGCATTTGATATCTCAGGCCGACGCGAAAGTTTTTATTAAAGAGAGCGCTTATGCTCTCATAAGCTTTCAGTTCTATTTTGTGCCTTTTTCTACCTTACTTCTTTGACCGCACTTTTTCTTGTAAATTCCTAATTAATATTCAAGTATTCTATTTTCGATAAAAATTTATATCATTAATGTTTTAATTAGAACTTTTATTAAAATATAAGCATAAAATATAGCTAATATGAACGTTCGTACGTTTTGGAACGCGATTTTAAGAGTTAAGGGGCTTTTTACCTTTAGAAAAATAAGTTACAATAGTTCGCATTTTTCTCGCTTTTTTAAAACTCTGCAATGTCTTGAACTATAACTTGGCACTTTATTATATAAATATAAAAGAATATTAAAAATATAATAAATTATTCAAATATTTTGTACATAAAATTTTAAACTCGGCCCAAAATTTTAAACTATTATGCCAAAATTTACACACAACTGCAATAAATTTATTACTATTTGTATGATAGTTAAACCAAATATACAATATTTTCTATATATGTATATAAGTATAAAAAAATATAAAATAGATAAAAAATATTCTATTCTGATAAATGTACTTTTTCGATACTACAGCTTGGATTACTCGTTATTTGTAATGCCATTATGAGAAAAAATTTTATCTTGTTTAATAATTATTGTGTAACGTATAATACTATTGTGTATGCACGTCTATCATAATCAGAAAATGAAATATTCGTTGCGCTTCTAAGCCGTAATGGGCGTAAACATGTCGTTCACATCGCGTTGCTTGTCGTCATTTGAAACTGTTGCACAAATCAATTTACTGAATCAACTTTAGATTGAAGAAAACAGAGAATATTTTTGGTTCTTATGAATCAAATTCGAATTCTAAAAACCAGAAATTCTGCTTCCTTCAATCAATTTGGTTCATTTTTAGTTCATTCAATGTCAGGTTAATTCAATTAAACTTTTCTAGCATTGTCTAGCATAAAGTATCTGTCTAGCATTGAAATAATACATAATATATATGAAAGATATATTCAGAATAAGAAAATTTTTTTTCATTCGCGTTTTAAAGTCATTGAAGATGTTTCATACTTCATGGAGAAAATTATTTCTGCGCGCACATTTTATTTTTGTTTTTTAAAAATCTCATTCTTAAAATAAAAAATCTAGTAATTTTCTTCGAATTTTTTCTTGAAATTTTTTCTACTTTATAAACGTATTCTAGACAGGCAAAGCTATTACTAAGATACTTTCGTAATTTCTTCGATAACTTTTCTTAATGTCTATGTCTTCCAGAAAGAATAATATTCTCTGTGTACAATTTTTGAGAAATCTTATACGTTGAAGTTGAAAACATGGTTTCAAGATAAACGCGTTTAAAATATTAGATATAATAATTCTGAACAATCATTATATTTTTTGAATATTCCTTTATACTCATAATAAATTTACCAAGTTACAAATCGATACGCTACAGAGCTTTTTCAGAAAAAATTTCGAAATACAGCCTACCCAGCAAACATAGTGTTGCATGTAACATACCTATTAGTTGTAATTTCCTACTTAACAATGTAACTGTTATATAACACACATATGTTATATAACAGGTATATTACATGTAACTTTATTTTTGCTGGTTTGTTTTTCGAGCGATCGAAAATCCTTTGAGTATATTTTAATTTCAAGTATGTTTGTTTTCGTTTATCTCATATAAACGTCACGTATAATATATTTCATCTTGAGAATCAAGAAGGCGTATTTAGCGACCAATAGGCACTCAGAATAGTCGACTGCAAATAAAATTAAGAGTACTGATCTCTCTCTTTCTCCTTTTCGACATTCGGGAGGAAGGATCACGTCTCACGAGCCGGTGTCGCTTCTTCTTGCAGATAAACGGTCTGAGGTATTACCAGCCGGAGCAAGTGTCATCAGCGCCGTCGACGTCCACGTAACTCGCAGGTGAAAAGCGCGATGAAGGCAGCGAAGCGTCAAGAACAAGGCCAGATCGGGTGTTCCGCACGTTCGTGTTGTTGACTGTTCGTATTTTTACGGTGGCACCGGTGCGCCACTTGAGTGTGCGAGCGAGCGTTTGCACGAGATTCGTGTCCCGCCGCTTGTCAACGGCGGCGATAAGGCGAGGAATGCGACGCTGCATAGATACATTAAGCCGTATCTTGGAGAAGGCAGTACGGCCCCGCGTTACTCCCCCGAAGTCGATTTGTCCAAGTGCCTCCGAGTGACGGACAGTTTAAGCAGGTTGAGGGAAGAGATGCGAAGGGATGATCGGCCGTATGTATAGAAGAACATGAACGCTACTAATCAAGAAACCACTGCCCGCCTGCTTTCGACGTAGACCGGTTCTTCTCGAACTCGCGCGCAGACTCTCGCGTCCCCGAGGAAGCACGAGGAGAAGATACGAACAAGAGAAATATAGCGGTGTTGCACACAATCCGTGATAAGATGAGTTGGTAATCGAGAGAAAGAGAGAGAGAGAGAGAGGAGAGGCCGAGGACCGACCGATATGCGTACTGCTCGAGGTGCTAAGCAGCGTGTACTCATCTCATCCCATAATAGAGCTAACAAACTACTATTCGCTTAGAGCGAACATTGGCTGCCAAAACATCAGTAATCAGTATTTCCACCGCCGCCGCCACCGCCGCCGCCGCCGCCGCTGCCATCGCCATCGCCGTCGGCGTCGACGTCGTCGCCGCTTGCAAACACGAAAAATCCAAGGCTAAAATATTAATCTCGCCCCTGTACATATTACGCTATTCGTGGCAGATTATTAGCTTAGTACTGCCTGTGAAAGCGGTAGAAAGGATTAAAAAGGATGGGGAAAAAAGAAGGAGAAAAAGGAGGGAAGTATCTGACGACGCGTTGTTAGAATAAACGTCGGCTTAATACAGGACCGTCGATCGCTTTCTGTTATTTTCGTATCGATCGTTATACAGCGAAGAGCGTCTACTACTTCATTATTGTATATTGTCAATATTTTATTAAGCCACATCGTTGACGAAGTTATCGTGCCGCGTCTCGCCCGCGCTCGCGCACGCGGTATTTTCGAGTAGGGATTAATTAACGACAGATCGTCTCGGAAGCCACGAGAACGGAGAGCGGCTGGATCTTACTGTGATGTCCATGTCTTCGGCGCTCGGCGAGTTCGAATCATAGAAATAACGTTAAACCGCGCTCACACACGACCTGGTCGTCGTCCTCGTCGGCTTCGACGCGGAGAAACGCACGAGACGATGTTTCGCGATGTTAGACGTTCGACGCCGAGCGCCGAGGTCGCGTACGTACGGGACAGTCCTAGATTAGAAGAAGCAATAAACTTAAGAGCTTGCTCGCGATGTATTTCGGGAGGTAAAAAAAAAAGTCGTTATCGCCCCCCCCCCTTTCCCAACCCTTCATTCCTTCATACGTCCCCTCCGCCCTCCTATCCCCTCGCCCCGTTGTTAAGCGTTTTTAGCGAGTAAAGAGATGAATTAAAGGAAGTTGAAACCTGTTAAATCGCGTCGATTAGCCCATTTCTCACGCCCGCCGAATCGCGAACGTTCTCCCCTCTCCCTTTCCCCCTACCCTCCCGGCTATGTCTGCACACAGAAAAATACAAACTGCATTCGGGTGAATGTTTTTCAAGTGTTTCACAAGTTTGTATATCCGCGAGTCTATAAGAAGTTCATCGTGAGCGTCAATTTTAATCAAAATATACTCCGAATCTTGATCAATTCAGTGAAGCATTTCAATGAAGAATATTAAAGCGAAGAATGCAAGGACCAATGAGAAAGCCAATGCACGAATATTACAGTACAGTAAATTCAACCGATGCAGATTATCCACGGAAGTCAGGATATTATTTGATACAACTCAACAATTTTCTTGCAATGTGTGATTTTGTACGACTTGCTGACGCTATATCTATTTGAATTTGATAAACTTGACTTGTTATCTGTCATTGAGAAAGCCCCGAATTGGGCCGAAATTTGAGGTGGATTAAATGATATCCTGACTTTTGTAGATAATTTGCATTGATTGAATTTATTTCGCCATTATAGAATCCGCATTGACTGTATTAACCTTGCATTGATTCTTATTAGTCCTTGATTTTAATCGTGAGGAAAACTTCTTAGAGATCATTAAATTAAGACGAACATTAAATTTATTAAGAACATTAAATGTAATTAAGAGAACATTAAATTAAAACGATAATTCGGTTTGCTTACTGCAAAGAGGGTGAAAGCAACTTCTTCTCTGATAGTTTTATTACATTTTTACAAGGAGAACTAATTCTTTTTTCATATACATGATGATAAGCTTCTTTAAAATTTATGATTTTAAATATTGAAATTCGTTTTAATTAGTGGTTATTATTTTAAAACTCAAGAGAATATTCTTTGTTATTATTTTAAAACTATTATCAAGAGAATATTCTTTGTTGGAGATAACCGTCACGTGTGTGAAAGAGGAAAAGTGAACTGAGCAATTATTTTTCTCGGCGATAGAATAACATTTTTCTGTGCGTAGCAGCGTCCTCCCCCGCCAGCCGCGCCTCTTCGCACCGCAATACTATTTGATCTTTGGGTTATTGATTTTCGGCACGATCGGGAGGATCACTTCGTGCTTTTGATCGACCGCGGACGAACTGAGAAGGCAATGGGTTAATTGACCATGCTACCTCCGCCGAACGATACGATCATCCGTGTTATCGCGCGAATGCATAAGTGTTTATACGCATTGAGAGATTTAGAGAGTTATCGAATTTAATGAACAAAAAAAATAGAGAAAAAAGAGAGAGATATATATACATATATATATATATATATATACATACATAAATATATAAAAGAAAAAGTGCTACTCGCGCAACTGCCGTCGTTATTCGCAGCGATGGAGTAGTATTTTTTCATGTTACCTGTATCTACGTGCGTTATGGTTTGCATAGACTTTTAATACTGTTCGCACTGCGAATAGTCGGAAAATCCGGAAGATCTCGCACTATTCGGAGGGGCCAATAGTATCACGCGAATGGCATAAAACGAGATATTTTTCACCTTTGCGTTTAACGACCTCACTGTCCGTCCCTGACAATCGTGTTTAATAAGTAGCGAAGTGAACTTCAAGAACTGTCGCTCGAGGATATCGTTCAGAGAGATCATTGTTATCGATATCTTACATAAGCCATTGTTATTTTCAGATTCCGCCGACGATTCCTATGCTATGCGACCGCGAACGAATGCCAAAAACCGCGAAACTGCGCGCGATGATTCATTTCCTCGGATACGGATGATGATCTTTTCGTTTCGATCTTCGAACATGTCGTACTCCTCACCGTTCAACCTTTCGAGACACGCTCGTACACGACGTGAATGAAATTTAAGTGACGAAAACGACGAACATCGATTAAGAGGCGGTTCTAGTTTAGATAATCGAAAAAGTAACTTTCTACGAATTTTTTTCAAAAAAAATTAATAAAGACATCAATGTAGAGTTTTAATTATTTATCATTTTTTTTTTAGAAGAAGATTTTTACTTAGAAAGAGTTGAAATTTCGTCGTCCAGATTTTTCTGCTGAGCGCGTTGTCGTCGAACACATCTAACTGGTAAATATGCTTGTGTTATAATTTGAAACAAGATAGGACAGGGAAACTTAAAAACTGTGTTAAATTTGCCGAAAGATGAACTTTTATTGTATGCAGAAATATGAATTTTAACAAAATAACGTCACTTCAAAATTACATCATTTTGTATTCTTTTCTTTTTTTATTTAATGTCCTGGAAAAAATTTGGAAACTTTTCAAAGAATTAGAGATTCATCCTCCGGCAAATTTAATACAATTTTTAAGTTTCCTTGTTTCATTAATTTCAGATTATTACACAACTTGTAATGTTGTCCACCAATTAAAGGCGCTGCGCCCAGCACAAAAACTTGGGCGGAATTTCAATTTTTTAAAATAATTTTTTTTTATATTTACAATGTTAAACAATATGACCAAAACTTTACATTGATATCTTTATTCCTTTCGTTGAAAAAAATTTGTAAAATCCTCTTATTTTTTTCGGCTTTTTAAACTAGGATCTTTTCCTGAGATTTTGATAATTTGTTTACGTTGAACTGTTGACAGTTGAGTCTGTGTCGGCGTGTAGTCACTCGAGAAGATATTGGTAGATTCTTATATATATTATAATACAAATCATCTCTCTCTTAAGGTCCTAATCTAGTCCAATCATGTATTGATCTGCTGAGCAAGCTTGCTTTTTTTAGCCGAACACGCTTTTATAGACCAACACACATAAAATTCATCTTTATTTCATTGCATCTTTCATTTTCTTTCATTTTTTCTTTATAAATTCGAGTCTTCCTGAATTACGTCAAACAGAAGACTAATTCTAAGATTTCATTTCGATGCCTCATTGTGATCATTTGACAAAATGTGAAATAAATAAAATAAATGTATAATATAAATTAGAAAATCTAATAGTCCTATTTGTGCTTAGTTATCACACTCATGTTCATACAAATTATTGCATATTCAAATTAATCAAACTTTTCAACATCCAGCTCTTTTTTGTCGGGAAGTATACTAATTAAAAATAAAAAAAGAGAAAGTTATTCCTAATGGATCACTCTGTCAACTCTGACAATTTCCATGGAAACCGCGAATCAGCTAGACTAGGACCTTAATAACCGGGAGATTCAGCTCGGTAGTATCGATACTTTAAGACACACGGAATGGCAGCGCAATCTCGTCTTACAAGTAGCACCGCGAGTCGAGACGTTCTTTTCCACATGTCCTACTTTAAAAGAAGTAGAGAAGCTAAAAAAATCTATTACTACTCCTTTAAAGGAAGAAGAAGAACAACAATCCGTAAGAAGACTATTACAACGTAAGAGAATACAAGCCCGTGTTTTCTTGCCCGACTTTTTTTCCGTCGCGATAGAATAGCAAGTCGTTATCGGCGAATATACTTTCTTACTTCCTGAGCTGTTCCGTACTTGTCAAGGTAGCGCTAAGAATAGCAATTACATTTCCCTCCCCTCCGCACACATTAATTACTATATCTATCGAGGATTTTTATTACGGGCCGCGCTGATATCGTTACGATTTATCTTATCACATCGACGAGTCTATCGCTTTCTTACGTAAGGAAAAACAATGTTTGTTTTATACATTCGATTCTACCGAGGGATCGTACGACTGTCATGAATAAGGCACCGCTTGCTACCGCAGCACCTCGCGTACAACTACTACCGTTCGTCGCTATTACGACTTAATACACAAGAAACTGAGGAAGGTGCGTATGTGACTGCGATCGGTGAGGAGCGAATGTCGCGGCGCGATCGAGCAGTCGGTATTTCGCGATCGCGCGTGCGCGTGTAATTCAGTGAAAAGTGAGAAAATTGCGCCAAGTATCGACATTCGGATTTACTCCAAACTCGCGGAGTCGTCGTAACCAAAAACGTGTACTTTGCGACTGTCAAGTCATGATGAGCCTGGATGTATCTTTTGCGTGGCGATTCGCGACGCACGTTGAGTTGCACAAGTATCCCGTGAGCTGCGCAACCTCGTGATTTTGTTAAACAATACAGGGCCCGATAGATTTGTACTTAAGCGTAGACAACCGACGACGAGCTCCGCGCGTTGGCGCGAAACATCATTTATCGTTTCCCTCTCGATGTCGACGCACGACCTTTTAACATGTGCACTTCTTTCCCCCCGACCCCGTTGTATTCTTTGTTTTTTTATAGAATAATAAACATATTATTTCGATAAAACCTACAAAGTCTCCGGCTGCATTTTCATTTCACCTGCCGGAGAAGAAATTTGTTTAGATTAAGAGAAGGCAGGACTCTTAACTCTCAAAACGACTCTTGCTGTCAATGTAAACTCGACTCACTCACAGAGAGCGCTTTATTAAATAATATTAATATGTTCAAAAATTTTTTAAATTCACGTAAGTCTTTTGAAGTGTTAATTAAATACTCAAGTCATTAAATTAGATAAAAATTTATTTTGAATATTTTATGTCTATTGTTTCTTAAGAAAAGATCACATATATTAACATGGCTTATCTAAAAAATGTATAGTTCCTTGAAATTTGACTTATAAAAAAAATATACTTTAGAACTTTTTTAATATTGAGTCCATAGTTTAAAAAAATAATTATAATTGTCACTTAAAGAAAAAAGTAATTATTACAATGCATGAAAACAGAGTTTATTTTAGGAGAAGTAAAGGTGTTAAAATTAGGAAGAAAATAATTTATTTTGTATTTGTATTGAATGTCTCATGAAATATGAAAGCTTAAAAATTATCCAAACTTTCAAAATATGTTCACTTTTATCGCAAGAATAAGTATATACTAACACGTTTTTTAACATTCAAGTTTTGATCAACGGAAACTAGATTCATAATCCCCCTTTGCCAATTTGATCACTTGGCAGATGAACAGGAACTGACCGAGCCCAACAGGTTTCTGACCCTTAAGTATCTTTACCACACTTTTTCCCACAGAAAACTCATAGTAAGAACACATATATTTTCGAGAAATTTTAGATAATTGAAGTTGGTCAAACTTCATGATCTCATGAGTCCACTTTGAGGAATGAAATTTTGGAAAAATCAATTTTTGATTCTTTACATAATCATACAAAGCTATCTTTCCTGAATTCTCACAAAACTTATTTCATGATACAACTCTCTCTCTCTCTCTCTTTATTGTAAGAAAATAATAAAACATTTTCCAACAACGTCTGAGCTACCTTCATCATGGAACTATAAAGAATCAGCTCACAAAATTTCTAAAAATTTTACTCAATCTATTTTCGAGTTATCAATGATAAAAGATAGGCTTTATTTTTCGCCTCTCACGTATTCATGTTATGAACGAACCGGACGCATTCTCGAAAAATATAGAATCTCTGGCTCTCATAAGAATTCGGTTGTAAGAATCAGAAGTGCTGTTTCCTTCAAGAAAAATACTTTTAGTTCGTCTCTTTTCATGTTAATTCCAGACAATGAAAATTGATTTCTCTACGACGCCCGATGACACTCCTCTCGAGTGGCCAAGCATATGGCAGATATTAAACTTTGAACGCACGTTTGAACGTTGGATCACGAACGCTACGCGCCCGTACGCATATCTACGTACCAGGCGCGCACATGTATACGTCTCGGCCACCTATAGGTGCTTGTTCCTGTTCGCATCACGACGCGTCGCAACAGTGAGACCTGCGACATCGTGGCGAGCGCTTCGCCGAGAGCAACGGAAGCGAGTAAGCACACCACGCGGCAAACACGCGCGAACGTGGGCGTGCGATGAGACCAGTCGTCCCGAAAGGCACCGTCTACCTGTCACGTGTCGGGAAAAAGGTCCGGGATTTTACGCATGCCGGCGAGAGATCGCACGTTCTGCAGGTAAAGAAGTGAAACGTTCGCATTCCCGGTTTGTGACCGCTTCGTTCGAGAGTCTCAGATAAATGTATTTTCATAGTTCATCACGAACGCAACTTATTAAATTATTGTCACGTATTTGCATGTGCAAATATCACCGAAACCGGGAAGTATCGTCGATTTCATCGCGTGAATACGCTGTGAGAAAATAATTTTCAACGAAGAAATAATATTTCTTCGGAACCTCTTGTACGTTTCTCTCTTTCTTTCACCTCTCTCTCTCTCTTTCTCTCTCTTTCTATCTCTATTCTCCCCCTCTTTCCTCCTTTCTATATGTTTAGAAGCATCGACGTAGGACGCTAAAACGTGTTACAAGGAAAGTAAGTATTGTCGATAACTGGTTATGATGATGAATTAGTTAGTAAAGTTCAATGGTCATTTTTGCGATCTTTGGTCTCCTCGTTTAATACAATACTTCTAAGAGTTACGCAAAACCTTTTTTACTAGGATCATGACTCGATGGAACAATACGTAAGATTTACGTGTGCACAAATGTCTTCGAGTTATGAGCAATTGATAACATATAAGATTGATGTTAAACAACCAAACAACTCGTAATTTGCCGTTGAACCTTGTAGAATTTGAAGAGACTATCGTGATTCAAATGTATGCAAACATATACAGTTAGACTGTACGGTATCGCAGAGTTTTTATTATCTCTCGCGAAGGATTGACTGTACTATTTGGCGACGCGCCAATTTCCTACTAGGAAGAATAGAAATAGTATACTTTCGCACAGCTGCCTTCGGTCCGAGATAGAATTCGATTCATGACGCAATCACGACTTATCGTTAAATATATAGATAAACTGATCGCGGAAGCAGCCGACTTCAAGTGCGCTCCACTTTTAAAACAAATACACAGGCGATACCTGCAATTTCTAATACATAAACACATAATTTATTTGTAATTTATAATGTTTTAGCGCATTATATTTATACACGTACACGCACATAGTATTGAAGAAAAGATTAAAGACTTATAAAATAGATATTATATCCAACAAACACAGAATATAACTAGGTAAATAGATATAACGCAGAAGAACTATATAATAATAATAAAAATAGTGGTTTATATATTATTAATGTTAAAGTTACATAATCTCCTTTTGTAAATGCAATATAATTTTTAAAATTGTCATATTACTAGGTTATTTATCGATTATATGAGAACAACATAAATTAAATATAACATGTCATATAACAAGTGTTTACATTACATTTATGTAATATTTTTACACAATGTTGGATCACTTGTAAATAATTCATTTTCTCGTACGTTTCTTATATGTAAAGTACATACATACATTAACATACATAAAAATGATGATCATGAAACGGCAAGATTTGTAGAGTCCTTATAATGAAGAGACCTTTTGACACTTTTTGATTAATTACTGTGACAGTAATAACCCCGCTCAATGAAACATTTATAAGGATAAGACTGAATAAACGGTAATAATAGTAAGATGAATGGATAGAATAAACGATAAGTTTAGATAACACGAAGTGTGAGGGCACATTCTGCCCAATGAAAAATTTTTCATACATAATTATATAAAATTATATAATATTATATATAATTATACATAATTATATATTATTATGTATCAAATTTGTCCATTCATATTCATACATTCTACTTATATATATAATCATATATAATCATATATAATTATATATATAAATTCATATATAATTTTACATAATTATGCATAGATTTATATGAAATTATATATATTGGTATACATAATTGTGTATAATTATATATAATTTTATATGATTACATATAATTATACATAATTATGTATGGACAAATTTCATACATAATTATGCATGAAAAATTTTTCATCGGGTGGATATGCTTCCCGAACATTTTTCTAATGTTAAAATGACTCTAAGGTATATATAATTCTAAGATATCTTGTATTATTTAGAAACTAATTAATTTAGAATGGCAAGATATTTTATATTATTATATCATTATTATTTAGATTTTATATTGTTTTACTATAAAGATGTTACATTTGATATAAAAAAATTATAGCTTATTCCTTTGTAGAAAGATTTTTTTCTTTTTTTACAAATTAACTCACATTTTAGTGACTAACTAACTGTGATTAACTCACAATTTATAACCGTTGTATACGATTAAATACTTATAGTTACTGTGAAATAGATAATTCATTTTCCAGCTATATATTTCAGTAATATATACCCAGACAGCACACGACGTTCAATGGACGTCCAATTTTGGTGTTTGTTTAGTTCCAACGTCCATGGACCTAATATCGACATTTTAATTACGTACATTAGTGGATGTACAAAATACGTTGACTTTTGTACGTTTTAAAGACGTCCATTTTATATATTTCTATAGAACATATGTTGAGTTCGCATATGCCTTCATTTATTAATAGTATAAACCGGTTTTACTAACACGAATGAATTTAAACAATCGATTAAATTCATCTTCTCTATTGGAACAATTGTATCTGGCAAACGATAATGTGATTAGTTAGTTCCATCGAAAAAGTTATCATTACGAGTTTTTGAAAATTGCGAACAAATTGACCCCTCAATTTATATTATTAATAAAAAACCCAACTAGCAAAACAATAAAAACATTTAAACATTTAAAAATATTTTAAAAACATTTAAAAAACATTTTTAAAACGTTAAAAATAATGGGATAAGTTCCCATTTTTCATTAAAAAAACATTTTTAACGTTTGAAAAAATGTTTCGTTTTTAATATTTACTAGAAGTTTGACATCCATTAAATATTAAAAAAAACATAACATTTTCCAATCCATTAAAGAAAACATTTCTTAATGAAAAAAGGAAATTTACCCAAACAGCACATAATATTTATGATAAAAATTCATAAATATTTAGGTCGAATTATTTTTTAAAAATATTATATAAATATTTTATAAATATATCTATACATAAAGAAAAAAATAAAATCTTTATTCAAAATATTATTAAAATATAAACTAAATATTTTATACAATATTTATAGTAAATAAAAAATAAATATTTGTAGTAATAATTTGTAAATATTTCTATAAATAGTATACATAAAAAAATAAGTGTAATTATTTATAATTATTAAATTATTGAGAAAATAATAAAATCGAATTTAAATTGGTAATGTATACTGAAAAAATTCTTTAAATTAAAGAAATATATTTTATTAAATATAATTTCTTAACTTATAAAAGTATTTGTTAGATTTTAAAAAATAAGTAATAAATATAAAGTAATATTTTTTTAAATTTGTGAAATGAGCTGTAAAATTATAAATTTCTAGAAAAAAAATGACTTCTTTACAAGAAGAAAATTAATTTTTTTTTGTAAAAACTATGTTAAAATAAATATTTGCTTGTTTTAAAAATAAATAAAGTACAAGTAAATCATTTTATAAATCTAAATAAATTATTTTCTAATATTAAAAGTATTTTTTTTGTGTTTCAAATTAAAGTTCCTTTTATCATCAGAAAACAATTTATTTAAATTTACAAAATGATTTATTTGTATTTTACTTTTGAAACAAGTAAATATTTTTTAAATATACTTTTTACATACTTTTCAAACATACATTTTACATTTAAAACATTTCTATTCTCTTCTTTTAAATAAATCGTTTGTTTCATGAATATACCATATGTACATGAATATACCATATGTACATGAATATACCATATGTATACAATACAAAGTCTCTCAAAGTGATAGTGGCACAATAGGTAAGGTGACTGACTCTAGAACCAGAGATCTCAGATTAGAATCGGAGCAATAGTAAGCAATTTTTCGAAGTAAAATTTAACTTGAATAAAGTAATGTGTGAAACAATATAAAATGAAAACTAAGAATATATATATTTTAAAATTTTAAGAAAAGTTCAGAAAAGAGAAAAGTATATAAATGTATATATTTTAAAATAAATATTTTTATAATATTTATAATAAATATTTATGATCTATTGAAGCTAAAGTCATAAAAATATTTATGAAATATTTTGGTAAATATTTGTAAAATATTCAAATACATCTTATAAATATTTTATAAATAATTTATAAATATTTTGTGCTGTTTGGGTATCTCATTATTTTCAACGTTTTTAAAAATGCTTTTTCAAATATCTTTTAAATATTCTTTTGGTGGTTAGGAACATTCAATATTCAAAATTACAAACATTCTATTTTTGTTCTAAGAACGTCCAGTTTTAGTCCGGTGGGTCCTTAATTCGGATGTCTTTTGAACATCCATAAAAGTAACAACGGATGTTTTTAAAATGTCTTAGAAACGTTGTGGATCTGAAATGGACGTTTTAAACCCTTATAGAAATATACTAAGAATCATTGATAATTACTTATTATCCAGTATTTTTAATACTGAAAATAAATAATTATCAATGATTCTTAGTATGATATTTCTATAAGGAAATAGTACACAACGTCCAGTACATACGTTTTTAATACGTTTTTAAAACGTCTTTGTGCTGTCTGGGTGTATATATATATATATATATATATATATATATATATATATATATATATATATATGTATATATTTTGCTGAAATATATAGCTGGCCCATCTAGCCTGTCATACTGATGCTACAGCGCGTACAGCGTTCGTCTCACCGCAACGCGCGTACTGATTGGCTAGTGGGCTGTTGTTTGGTAGAAATCTTTTATCGTTAATATCTCAAAATTTTACGTAGTTGTTTAATGAAAGACCGATTCCATTACTCACTCCGACTTATTCTAGTTATATATTAGCTCTGGTACGGTACAAACCAGACACTCTGTATACGCACAGCATATATACATGGTATTCCAGACTCTCCTTCGCAATTTTTGTGGGAACGTAGAACAAATTGAGATGAACATAAAAGTCTCATATCGTTTTGCGATATTCGCAATAAATCTCAAGATATTAATTAAAAAAGATTAGTGAATGATTACGCGCGATATGGTAGATGAGCTGCAGTGGCGCCGTCTGCCGTTGTATATTTATACATTAGGTCAAACTGAACAAAAAAGTTCTCTATCATTTTGTAAATGACCACATAGATTTTTAGATATTAATTAAAAAAAATTTGTGCATTATGGTACACAATCATGTAACAATTTTCTTTAATTAATATTTAAAAATTTATATGGTCATTTGCAAAATGGTAGAGGACTTTTTTGTTCAGTTTGACCTAATGTATAAATATACAACGGCAGACGGCGCCACTGCAGCTCATCTATCGTATCGCGCGTGATTACTCACCAAATTAATTACTCACCTTTTTTAATTAATATCTTGAGATTTATTGTGAATATCGCAAAACGGTATAGGACTTTCTTACTCATTTTAATCTGTTTTACGTTCTCGCAAACTTTGGCCAACTATTTCTGAAGCACCCTGTATATACACAAACATATTAGTAAATGATCACGCACGATAAGCTGTAATGTATGTTACATAAAGAATGCACATGTTATATTACATGGTACATTTCGTTACGATAATGAAAGAGTTATATAATTGTGTTCATCCACTAAACTTTAAGTAGAAAGTATTTAATAAAGATGACTCGAAAAATTAGTTTTTTCAGAATTAGAATCAATATTCAGTTTGATGATGTATATGATTTGCTTGCTTATGTTATTACATACACGTGAAAACAGAAAATTATACCATAACTATGTAACTGTGTAACTATGTAACAGTGAACGGCATGTTATTACAAAACTCTTCGGAATCGATTCCGATTAGATAATTCCGTCTTTACCTATCTTATCTATCTTACCAAGAAAAAAATAATAAAAACTTACAAAATAACGTGATAATTCCGATCAGAACCCATTTAAAAAAATTCCATAATACTTGCTCATATGTGTAATTATAGTCAAATGTCTAATATTTTGAATTGAAATAAAATGATAAGATTAGCTCTTGTAAAATCATATAGAAAGCGGGATATGTCGAACACCTCTTGTAAACATAATAATAAGAATAATATAATGTAATAATGAAGAATCTTCTGTTTCCATGGCATATGTGATAATATAAGCAAATAAATTAAGTATATCAAAGTTGGAAATAGCTTTTAACTCTGAAAGGATCGATTTTTCGACTCATGTTTATTATTTTTTACTCAGTTTAGTGAGTATTGTCTATCCTATAAATTTTAATGTGATTTTCTTTAATACTCCCCAATGAAAAATTTTTCATATATAATTATATAAAATTATATAAAATTATATATAATTATATATATTTATATATTATTATGTATCAAATTTGTCCATTCATGTTCATACATCCTACTTATATATATAATTATATATAATTATGTATAAATTTATATGTAATTATACATTTTGTTATACATAATTGTGTATAATTATATATAATTTTATATGATTATATATAATTATACATAATTATGTATGGACAAATTTCATACAAAATTTTGCATGAAAAATTTTTCATCGGGTCTGTATATACTTATACAGGCTAAGTCAATACTATAGTAACTACAGTAACTATAGTCACTAGGAATATCTTCAAAGCAAAAGCAAAGGTGACCTTTAAAGTTCCGAAGTTGCTCTGCTTAAAAAAAAGCGTTACTACCATAAGACTTTTATTAACTTTTTTCTAACATTTTTTTTAACTAGAATAACTTTTTCTATCTAGAATAACTTAGATCTGAAGATCAATTTTGTTTTTCGCTTTGAAGATATTCCACACACAAAAAATTGTTTTCCTAGTTCAGATAGAATTTTAAATGTCACGATAATATCATTAAAATTTATTGCTGTTTCTTTATCTGCTAAAATACTGTCTGTGGTATGAATTTATAGCAGCAGCATTCTAGAAATCTGCAGATTTATTTGCAAATAAATTTTGACTCTGTCACCAATTATAATTGATGTATCAAGTACGTATAAATGCTTACACAGGTACATGGTAGTTCGTTGATTGATACAACTCCAACGTGTATCAAGTACATTCTGACAACTCGGACTGAACGTGAGCGACAACACAACGGTAGATATGAAAATTTTGGGAATGACATTTGCACCGTTAAACATACTTCTCGAGAGGAAACTCCAGATTTTAACCGCCGCGACATCTGGAGCGCTTTTGGCGGCTTAATTATAATCATGCTCTGATTAATCATTATTAATCTTGTCTTTATCTGAATAGGCGCCGTAGAGAAACGTTCTTGTTAAATTTTTCAAATCGTTTATACATAAATTCTGTCTCTATCGTCTATATTAATTAAATACAAAATATATACAATATCACATGGTTTACTCATCATTTATCCGCTGATTTCTCATAAATAAATAATTTTTCTGCAAGACCAGGTGGCAATAGTTGCTGAATCATCCTGTGATACACATTCTCTCTCACACACGCGCGCGCGCCCGTTTCTTTCGAGGCAGTCCCAGTTTCTCATCGTTTGTCTCAGATTTTTTCAAATCCAGGACGCCAATTTATAAAAATTTATAAAAATAGTAACTATTGCTAAGATAAAACTGTTATTATTCTTACTTAAAATAAAAAAAAGAAGTCAAGCTACTGCATTTATCAAAGTTGTGAATTTTTTTGAAAAAGTCTCTCTTTGTCAGAATCATTTGAAAAATCTTCTAAACCGGTATAACCTAAAACAATTTGGTTAAATTGGAGATAAAATCCAATTCAACCAAATTGTTTTAGGTTATACCAGTTTAGAAGATTTTTCAAATGATTCTGACAAAGAGAGACTTTTCAAAAAAATTCACAACTTTGATAAATGCAGTAGCTTGACTTCTTTTTCTTCATTTTAAGTAAGAATAATAACAGTTTTATCTTAGCAATAGTTACTATTTTTATTGTGTATAGCAAACCTATATTGTTGTTAAATTATTTTTCTTATTTTTAGTGTGTGTGTGTGTGTGTGCGTGTATGAAGTGTCCCGATTTGGAGGAGCCTGGAAAATCTAGTTATCTTAATATTGTACGATAAATGTTTTATAACGCTAATATATCGTGCTTGATAACGCTGATTAATCGAAGCAACACGACCTGTTCTCGGCTCATCATATCGATATAAGGAAAATCGGAATGATATATAAAATGTATGTAGAAATACACACAGGTACATGGTAGTTCGTTGACTGATACAGGTGAACTCCAGCGTGTATCAAGAACATTGGTACTCTGACGACTCGGATTGAATGTGTGACAGCACAACGGCAGACATGAAAATTTTGGGAGTGAAATTTGCACCGTTAAAGGTACCTCTAGAAAGGAGACTCCAGACTTTGACCGCCGCGATATGGTTCATCTGGAGCGCTTTTGGTGGCTTATTCTCAGCCGTTATCACGGTCTATCTTCTTATCTACACGCAGACACGCTACTTCGTACTACTATATTTTCTTTGGATGTACTACGACTGGAACACTTGCAATCGCGGTGGTCGAAGGTAATCTTCCGTTCATTTAGAGCGAATCAGTAAAAATATTTCTGAAATCAGTAGAAGGAGTACTTTACCGATAATTAGTGAATATTCACTGATTTTCAGTGAAAACCCTCCCACTTTACCACTCCATCTTACCACTATATCTTATACTAATTTTGACAACTGAAAGTAAGATTTCATTGCAAAATCTGCAGTGGACAGATTAGTTATGCCAAACTTATTAAACAGATTAGTTAAATCAAACTTTCTACATTTGTACCAATAGAATTAACAGCTTTCATCTCATCATCTTGCGTGCGATGACATTTTCTGTGTGTACATATTGCCTCAAAATGGGAACAGTCGTTACTATTAATTAATCTTTTTTACGAGATTTTACTGATTGCAGTGTTATACTTGTGACTGAATCAGGAGTTATATTATTTAAGTGAAAAATGCTCTGACTATAATTCTTTATCGTCTTTGTCGTATGAGATGATCGAGACATGAAGATGAAACAAATGGAAACATCACATAAAATTTCTGGCACACAATAAAAAAGGATTTGACATGCATAAAATGAAAGAATATCATAAAAAAGAGAATTTCACACATGTAAGATGAATGAACATTATAAAATAAAAAAAAGAATTTATCACGATCAATATTTCTTTCAGTCACTTTACACAGAATAATCGCGCGTAACGAGGGTATACAAAACGTCGCGCATATCTATTTTCAATGATAATGACTTCAACCTGTGGCAATAGGAAATCTGTTTACGAAAATGAGAACCACTTAACATTTAAAGAACCATCATACTTTACCTTTCAGTTATGCGTGGACAAAATTTGCGAGAAGTAATGTATTCTGGCGTCACTTTTGCAACTACTTCCCCATAAAGCTGGTGAAAACGGCTGATTTGGATCCTAAGAAATCTTACCTATTTGTCTGCACACCTCACGGACTTCTATCGGCTGGAGTAGTGGGTTCATTCGGAACGGATATACTGGATTGCAAAAAGCTATTCCCCGGACTGGAAATGCGATCCATCATTCTTGACCAACATTTCAAAATGCCTTTCTTCAGGGAATACGTGTCCACATTATGTAAGAAGAGCCGACAGCATTCATCATTCATTATCTCGTTTAAAGAACGACGAACGTTCCCACACTCCATTCTCTCAAGAAGCTATAGTATTTTTCATATATATATTCAGGAGCTGAATATATATATATATATATATATATATATATATATATATATATATATATATATACATATATATTCAGGAGTTATTGAATCACATCCCCAATTTTTAAAATATTATATACTACTATATTGTACCACACACATATTTTTCGTCTGTGGATGATAGATTGAAAATCAGTGCGGTAAAATTACGATACGGAATTGTAACACTGCAAAAATGATAACCGAAACGGAGATGAACTTTATCAGTCAAAGATAGACAGATAATTCAACCAACAACGATAAGAGAAACGACAAGAGTTATAAACTTCCAAATCCGGAAATTGCCTGTAGTTACTTTTCCACTTCTTATTATTAGAACAGTCTATCTACTCTTGCCCGTTAATATACAAATGACACAAAATATTCTACTTATAAATATGATTATTATTAATATATGAGTTTTCTTATAAAATAGGAATGTTTTTAATTCTATTATATTCGAATCAAATATGCTATGAATGTATATAACAGTGTTTTTAGCATATATTTATAGAATGTACAAATATTCGAAAGAATATTCATAGAATAAATTCATAGAATATTCATAGAATGAATTAACGAAATAAATTCCTGTGTGTACTATTTAGGAAGGCTCTTCTCTTCCCGTTGTTTCGTGAGAATGCAGGATTATTGAGAGCGTGAATTTTTAATCAATAATACTCGAAACCTTTGAGGTACAATTCGATTATAACGATGATCCACACATACAGGTTGCTGCGCATCTAATGCAGAAAGTATCAAGTATTTATTGTCGTCACCGCCAGAAAGTCCATTTACCGGGAGAGCCACGATACTCATCGTCGGTGGTGCCTCAGAATCGCTCGAGTCGAGACCAGGTACATATCGAATCCTAGTAAAGAAGAGGAAGGGCTTCGTCAAATTAGCGCTACAACATGGGTAAGAATGGTCACTTCTTTACATATACACGGAAAAAAATAATTTTGCTCTTTTAGCAAAATCGTCGTCGCTACTGCATATTCGTAATTCGACATCAAAAAAATTTAGTTGATGTAACTAATTTTCAAATTATTCGTTATCAGAACAAAAGTAGTTTCGTTGCCAGGATAGAAAAAATTTGTTGAGTATATTTGTCCTAAGAATCACGTAATTTGCTATTGATGCAAAATAATGTATCCTTAGCAAATTTATTTGCTATCGGAACAAAACTGCAACTGCTTATACAGAGTGTCCGGTAACTGATTGAGCAACCGCCGTGTACGAGTAGAACGGGCCAGAATAATCATAAAAATTATATACCATTTTGAAATTTTCTCAATATTTATTCCATAATTAATTAAAATGTATAAACGAATGAGCTCACGAGAAGCTGTAGGACAGGCTCTGTGTGTAAAAGAAATGGCTTACCTCTTAGCAACAATGAGTAAACAGCTGATTTCGAGACGGAGTAACATATACGTGTCGCTTGTTGTAGATTCAGCAAATTATATCCAGCAAATAGTAATTAGTAATCTTAACAATTAGTAGTCTTAGCAAATCTTTTTGCTGTCGATAATAACGAAAAAATTTTGCTAGACCAGCTAGAAAATTTGCTGGATCAGCAAATTATTTTTCTCCGTGTAGCAAAGTTCGGAGTAGAAAATAAAATACAGGCGCAAAAGAAAATTAATTGAATCTAATGCGATCCATTTCAATTCAGCGTACCGTTGGTTCCTGTGTTCTCTTTCGGCGAAACGGACTTGTTCAATCAACTGTACGGTCCGGAAGGATCACTCTTTAGACGTTTCCAGCATTATATTCGCAAATCTATAGGATTAGCACCTGTTATCTTCTCAGGCAGAGGATTCTTCCAATATTCGTTTGGACTTATCCCCAAACGTGCGCCTATCTCCGTAGTCGGTAAAGTATTTCTCATAGACAGCACATAATATTTACAAAATATTTTAAATATAGATATTAAATATTTTATAAATATTTAAATATCCGAGATTTTCAGGTATGAAAAGGATTATAATAAATATTTAAAAATATTAAAAAAAACATTTTTCATAAATACTTTTATGAAAAAGTTTATAATTTATGAAAAATTTATGATAAATATTTTTCATAAATACTTCTAAATATTTATCATAATCTTTTTCATACTTGAAAATCTCAGACATTAAAATATTTATAAACTATTTAATATCTATGTTTCTAAAATATTTTGTAAATAATGGGTGTTTCCGAAATGTCCAGGGTTGAGTCAAGTTGAGTTAGTTTCACTATAGTATCCGTTACATATACTATAGTGGAACTAACTCAACTCGACCCAACTCTGGGTATTTCGGAAGCATCCATTGTGTGGGATATTCGTAATTAGAACACATTATGCGAATCGCACACATACGCTTGATATCTCATTGTTCTCACTAATTCAAAAGTGCGCATTCTTCCTCATTTCAGTCGGAAGTCCCATTGAGTTACCGAAAATAGCGCAACCTACAGCAGATCAGATCAACGAATACCATGAGAAGTTCATACAACGTCTAACTGAACTGTTCGAGACGCATAAGCACAATTACTTGAAAAACCCGGAGAAAGCTGTTCTTGAATTAGATGTATAATCGATCTAAGATATACAGAGTGATGTATACAGATACACAAGACACGTCAACACACGTGTGCAGATAGATTAAAACAAACTGAACAAAAAATTGTAACATTCAACAATAACAAAAAGTCATTTGTTACACAACCACATAAAATTTCGAGATATTTTTAAACATTGAAAATAAAAAACAGATTTTTTACGTGAAATTTTTTACAAAAATTGTAAGAGACATTTATTTGTAGTTTTATATATATAAGTATAATATTATATAATAATATATAATATATATTGTATATTTAAATATATAATATAATATTTTTGCATATATATATATATATATATATATATATATATATATAATTATATAAGTTTAAATTGTTTACAGTAATTTTTTATGTAATAGTATTGATAAACATTAAAAATATAGTATTTTCGGGAAAAGATTCACAAAAACATGTTGCGTTGACATGCATGATTTTGCAAAGACTAATGAACCGAAATAGAAAAACAAAGTAAATTATTAATAAATACGTGGCTATTGTTGGAACTAGAATAATAAAAATCAGAATATTCCATCAGTTTTTTTCACGAATTTCAGTTTTTTAAAAAATTTTGGTGGAGAAATCGTCAAAAAATTTACTTTGAATAAAAAAATAGGAAGAAATTAACATATTTTAATTTGTTTAGTTCTAATTAAAAAAGATGTAAATATGTAGCCATAAGCACAAGCCGATCGACTTATTAATTTGTCCACAATCGTGCATGCCAACATGTACACTTAAACCTTTTTCCGGAAATGCTTTATATCTTTAATGTTTATCAATATTTTTACATGAAAAAATTACTATAAACAGTTTAGACTTATAATATTATGTATATAAAACTACAAATAAATGTCTCTTATAGTTTTTGTAAAAAAAATGCACAAGGAAACCTGTTTTTATCTTCGAAAAGTATTTTCTCCTTAATAAAAAAAAATTAATGAATCAGTGTCCGCGACGCTGTAAGACGCGAACTCTTTGAAAATGACTGAAACAACTGTTTCTTAGTGACAGTAGTTATGGCTGACAATTCAGAACGGAGTAGAGATATAAATGACGCTGAGACAATTGTTTTTCGACATATCGCAAGCGTGTTTTACACGTGTCGCTAAAGAAATAGTTGCAAATCTTAGCCTTGGTTAACAACCTTGCTTCAAGCCGTAAGCAAAATTGTGGACTCAGGGTCAGACATTTTTTATAAACTCGCATCACAGAACTCTACAATGTCGCGTGAACTGATTCGCTGATTGGCATATCTTACGTAGAAGCACGCATAGATGAAGAGCGACGGTCGTGCGTCATTCGAACTACTTAGATAACGACTTTTATGCTCTTGTAAAAAGCTCAGGCAAAAAACATCAGTTTGCTCGGTTTTACTTTTGCATTAAAAAAAAAAAAGGATTCATTCGTATAAGTGATTTTTTGTTGTCTGAAAAACTCGATTGGAGGAACAGGAATTTCCCTGTAGAAAATTTCTGTTCGATCTAATATTCTCAGTTATCTCAACCGAGTTTCTGTTTCATGTAACATTCATCTAAATCAAGCATTCTCCCACTATAAAAGCTCCTCAAATGTTAAACTTGTTTCTTTACAAACCAAAATAGATTTAGGAAAAAGCGGTTTTATATATTTTATACCAACTCAAACGCACACTATAACATTGCTCATACTGGATTCTTATCTATGAAGATTTTTTGTGATGAATGTTAAGTGAAAATGTACAATCGCTAAGAACTTGTTAGCTTTAATGACTATACTTATAGACCATATTGTCATATGGATAATGACCAAATCAGGTATTGTTTGCTATATTGTATATAGTAAGTTCTTGTTACATTCCTATAACGAGTTGCAATCTTTGGTTTCTTATTAAGATTGACTATTTATCTTTCTCGAAGATAAAATCAAAAATTCCCAAATTTATAACATATCTTATAATTTTGAAATGTTTTTTATACGTTTCTGTATCAATAATTTTATTATTGTGAGTAATATGATTGTAATTTCACGGTTGTAATATCACGAAATCATTTTCTTTGTTAACTCTTAGACTGCAGATGCGCTCTCTGAAAGCCTTAACTCTCTCTGTTTACGGGCAGCGTCTTGAAATATCTGACAATTAAGTCTCATGGTGTGCGAACAGAAGCCTGAAAGCATTCAATATTCAACACTGAATGTTTATAGAAAATGAAGCATCGTGACATGCAGCGTTAGCTCCGCGCCACACAAAGTAATTATTTTGTTACCAAGCGACCTACAGTCTAAGAATTAAAATTATCAAAATTGGAAAATATAATGATAGTATTACATAGAAAGATTTATCATACGATAAAGGAAGAAAAGAAGAAGTATGTAAAAGATAAATGCTATTATAATATGAAGTACAACTTCATAAATTATAACACATACATATGTAATATTTACATACATTAAATATTAAACATTTAAAATAAATATAGAATGTAGTGTATATACATATACATATATTATATATATACCCACTTTGATATAAACCACATTTTATATTTATTTTAAATAATAATAATAATTATATATATATATATATATATATATATATATATATATATAAAGTATAAAAAAGGTGAAAGTAAACAATTATAAATAGCACACAATATACGTTAGAGAGTTGTATAATTGTTGAAAAAATTTCATTACTAAAATATCATATACAAGATCATACCAGATAATCACCTATGAAAGAAATTTATTATAAAGAGCAATTTTCGAAAGGATATACATAAACGTACTAATTAATATATTAATCAAATTGCCTGCCTTTTTGTTGTGCTGTTTATGTTATTCTCATATTATTAAGTTATTCTTAATTATATTTAATAAACCAGCAGATTAGTAAGGTATTAGAAGAAAGAGAAAGAAAAACTAGTGAGAACCGAGTAGAATCTAAGAAACCAAAGAATCGTTCTCAATGTTTATAATAAAAACAACGTTGCTTTATAACAAAATGCAATTCAATGTTGCTAAATCTTGCCGTACTTTGTTCTGTAATTCTGTCTTGACCATATAATCGCAGAAACTCATACAAATGTATTGCACAAAGATATAAAACGGTATCCAAGATCTTATGGGATAAGTGTGTACAAAATATAATCTATGAACTATCGAAGAAGGTAATTTCAGAGTTGGGAAATAATGCGTTATTTGTAACGCCATTACCAATACTTTTATCGATAAAAATCATTACTTTTTTCTGTTTGTAACAAACGAATTTTTCTGTTTTCTGTTAGTAACGGTAACAAATACAGTTGTTACGTTTTTACAGTAACAGTAACGAATTTAATCGTTACTTTTGTCATTATTTTATTTATTTCTATTTAATAGATAATGCACTGATATCGTTACGTTAACGTTATTATCGTTAATTAGGTCGCCACTAGCTTTAATTTATATATATATATATATATATATATATATATATATATATATATATATATATATATA
>NW_022639551.1:474080-505734 GCF_010583005.1 Odontomachus brunneus
TATATATATATATATATATATATATATATATATATATATATATATATATATATATATAAAGTATAAGAAAGGTGAAAGTAAACAATTATTACACGTGATAAAGTTGGATACAGAAAATATATATGTAGATATACTAATAAATAGCACACAATATACGTTAGCGAGAGTTGTATAATTGTTGAAAAAATTTCATTACTAAAATATCATATACAAAATCATACAAGATAATCAACTGCGAAAAAAATTTATTATAAAGAGCAATTTTCGAAAGGATATACATAAACGTACTAATTAATATTTTAATCAAAATGCCTGCCTTTTTGTTGTGCTATTTATGTTATTCTTATATTATTAAGTTAATTAAGTTAATATACGTACAAATATATAAAGAATTCGCGTTTCTATCCGCTTTCGTCTAAAAATTATTATCCGATCGATACATATTATCAATAATTTGTATTGTAGTTACGAAAAACCAATCTATTAGCGCAGGTGTCGCTAAAGCACTAACTTTGTGCATAACTTTCTATAAGGAAAAAGGATTTAAAAACTGGACAATATGAAACAAAAAATAAATATACGAATTTAAAGGGAGGATCCCGTTTGCCTACAAATTAATTGCCTACAGTATCGATTGCTGACATTCAACTTATCCACATTTCATTTGCACACAAAAATTATTGCCTACAGAACAATTACCTACAAGATGTATTACGCACAAATAAAAAATTAAAAGCTGAACGCTCGTTTGCACATACGAAACTTGCGCACAAATCATATTGCACACATAATATTATTGCCTACAGTATGATTGCCTACATGCTCTATTACGCACAAATAAAAATTAAGAGACGAATGCACAAAAATTTGCGCACAAAAATTATTGCCTACAGTAAGATTGCTTACAAGTTCTATTGTGCACAAATAAAAATTAAGAGACGAATGCACGTTTGCGCATAAAAATTATTGCCTACAGTAAGATTGCTTACAAGTTCTATATATTGTGCACAAATAAAAAATTAAGAGACGGACGTACGTACGTTTGCACACACCAAACTATTGCGCACAAGCCACATTGCGTACATAATATTATTGCCTACAGTACGTTTACCAACAAGCTCTATTATTAAGTTAATTAAGTTAATATACGTACAAATATATAAAGAATTCGCGTTTCTATCCGCTTTCGTCTAAAAATTATTATCCGATCGATACATATTATCAATAATTTGTATTGTAGTTACGAAAAACCAATCTATTAGCGCAGGTGTCGCTAAAGCACTAACTTTCTGCATAATTCTGCACAAATAAAAATTAAGAGATAAACGTACGTTTGCACACAAAAATAATTGCCTATAGTACAATTGCCTACAAGCTATTCCAGTAAACATGCATGTCTAAAAGATATCGAACATAACATAACATTTTGTTGCATAAGACATCTTTTAGATATCTTTTTGACATCTTTTAGACATGCATGTTTACTGGGTATGTGACTGGGGGGCTTCGTCTCCCAGAGCCCCCGTATCACGGGAGATGGGGGCTATAGTCTCTTGTGCTTAAGCTAAAGAGTGAATTTCTCACAAAAAACTATAGCTCCCACCCCACCGAGATACGGGGAGTCTGGGGGACGAAGCCTCCCAGTTATATAACTAGAGACAGACGGTATAACTGGATAATTACCAATTTTTTAAACGTACGTTCGTCTTTTAATTTTTATTTGTGCGCAATAGAGCTTGTAGGCAATGATATTATAGGCAATTATTTTTGTGTACGTTTGTCTCTTAATTTTTATTTGTGTGCGATAGAACTTGTTGGCAAACGTACTGTAGGCAATAATATTATGTGCGCAATAGTTTGGTGTGTGCAAACGTACGTCCGTCTCTTAATTTTTTATTTGTGCACAATAGAACTTCAAAGCAATCTTACTGTAGGCAATAATTTTTGTGCGCAAACGTGCATTCGTCTCTTAATTTTTATTTGTGCGCAATAGAGCATGTAGGCAATCATACTGTAGGCAATAATATTATGTGTGCAATGTAATTTGTGCGCAAGTGTCGTGTGTGCAAACGAGCGTTCGGCTTTTAATTTTTTATTTGTGCGTAATACAACTTGTAGGTAATTGTTCTGTAGGCAATAATTTTTGTGTGCAAATGAAATGTAGATAAGTTGAATGTCAGCAATCGATACTGTAGGCAATTAATTTGTAGGCAATCGGGACCCTCCCGAATTTAAACATGCAGCACATATTTTTTACTTATTTCTCGGTAGCCACAAAAAATATCGATGTGATTCAAAGAAAACTATGTTCTCCACAATATATCCTGTTGGAATTCAGAGTTTACAATAATACTGATATTACTAATACTATAATAAAACTGTTAATAACGATTCGTTAAATAAGCCGAGGAAGAGTGCGTACCTTTCGATGTCGCTGACAGCCATATTACTAACAATTACATTTTTCACACATTTCTCGACAACCATCATTTTTCATCAGCCAGTTACAATTTTATACAAATTGATATTGATACAAATTACAATTTGCTCCTTTTTTGACGAGAAAACAATGAAATGCATATGGTTAAACGATTTTGAATAATCAATTTAGACAAATCATTTGTCCTCTTTTTTAATCTTTTCCATTGCGTGTAAACAATCAGAAATGATTGATTTAACAACATTTAATGCTTCAACTAATTCTTGAAGCGTTTGAGTTGAGTTTTCACCCAATAATGCTTATAATTCGGCATCTTCGAACTTTTTTAGTTCATCTGAAGGTTTTTTGTCTTTCAAATCAAGATCACCACTTTTGAATCATCAAAACTGAGTACTCACGTGTTTTATTATTTATAGAAATGTCTAAGTTTTAAAATGACCAACTTTCCAAATATCTTTGATAGATTTGCGGTTACAGCCATATATGTATAGTGAACCCTCAAAACTAATCAAAACACCTAATATGATGCGCCATATTAACTATTAGCGGTCACAAATACGGTCAGTTTCAATAGCTTTGAATAAATAGTTCTTTTATTGAAATCCATGTTTTCACTAAAACATTGTTCAATTGGACATCCATGAACAGTAAACAAACACTTTTGTTATCTTATATTCATAAAATAAGTGAGCAAAAATATATAATTGTGTAATGCACGAGCAGAAATTGCTATATAACGATTACGCCATTACTCAGCCATTACTATGCGCTTACATCATCAGAGCGAATGATACGGGCAATATTTATAAATGTCTAAAGCGCACAGCGCTCTCAATGAAAGTACTTCAAACTCAACATAACCGACAGTACATGTCACCGGGAAACATGAAAATTTGGAGAATAAGATTTGCACCATTAAATATACCTCTTGAAAGAAGACTACAGACCTTGGCCGCCGCGACATGGATCTTCATAATAAATTTCGGTAATCACATCATAATAATTACCATGGTTTATCTTCTTATTTACACGCAGATACGCTACCTTGTTCTTCTGTATTTTCTCTGGATGTATTATGACTGGGACACTCGCAATTGCAATGGTCGAAGGTAATCCTCTACATTAAACTAAAAATAAATCAATAATCGAAGAATGTTTAATTGATGATTGATTTTAATAAATTCAATTAATGATCGTTTAATTGATGATTGATATGAATGAAGGAAATCAAAGATTGTTTAATTAACAATTGAACTTAGGAAATTTAATTAAGGCTATTTAGTTAACGGTTTTGATGCAAATTCAATTGATTAAATCGAGGAACGTTTAATTATTTGAGGTTATATTTAGTTTTGTGGATGATATTCATAACTTTTGGAACTTCGTGATATTGTCGAAGATGTCATTGATTCAGAAGTGCTAAATTTAAGGACCAGCGTTGAGATGTTACTAGTTATATTAAACGTAATTTGACAATCTTTGATTAAATCGATTGAATTTGCTCATATCAATCATCAATTAACCGGCCTTTAACACAATTTGTTAAGTTCAATCGTCAGTTAACCGGCTTGTAGTTCAATTTGCTAAGTTCAATTATTAATTAAACTTATTTTTAATGCCCTTTGCCTATTTTAATTGTCAATTAAACAGTCTTTAATTGAATTCGTCGAAATCAATCATCAATCAAATGATTTTTTATTAAATTTGTTAAAATTGATTGTTAATTAAACGGTCTCCAATTAAATGGATTTATATCATTAATCATTAATTAAACACGATAATAAATTAAAAAAGTAATTAATTACTCGTTTTATCCTAAATCTGTATTATACAAATCAATTAAACGCTAAAATACAAGTTTGTGTATTTGTGGTGATGGAATTAACGACTACAATAAATATTGTGTGCAATAATACATGGAAAAAACAATATGATTGATCCATATAGAAATCTGATTGTGCCAACCAGATATAGTACCATCAATAGTAAAATACGGAACAACTATTTATGTGGTTGCTGTAACCAAAGAACAATGGCTGAGTTACTTATGTTGAAGCACTGATAATACATGGTTAATACATGGTTAATACATGGTTAATACAAACGCGACTCATTACGCGGCAACTACAAATATATATTTACACACTCAGAACCAGTTTTCACATGTATACATCTCTAGCTGTAGTGAATTGCTCTTTTTTCTAACATCGCTGCTTTGCAATATAACATTGATTAATGCAACTATATCGATAATTAGCTTATCTATATATTTAGCTTGCAAAATAATCCCTTTACTGATTTCTGATTGCCACAACCAGATCACGTGCAACTTCATTGATGTAGTTGACATACCAAAGTAAGTCAAATCAACCATACACATAACTGTCATACAAAGATATGTAGAATGATGCAGCTATTTGCTTACAACTAAATATTTTTTGTTAGGTTATTATATAATATTATTTGTTAGGCATTACATCTTTTTTTTCCGTGTACTGTTTGCGTTTGCAAGCTGCATCAATAACGCGAACAGTCGCTATCATTAACTGATTCTTTCAGTAAAATTTTATTAATTGTAGTGCTATACTTATAATTAAACCACGAATTATAAGAACAGCCTTTCAGAAACAAATATACTGATTATACTTTAAAGAGAATTCTATAAATTTTTTCATCACTTTGCGAGGTAATCGAAACATAAAGACAAAGCAAATGAAAAAGCCACAAGAAATTTCATGATTAAAAACTTAACATATAGTGGGTAAGAAAAATCTTCGTACATATTATTGTAATGTAACTTACGATTGAATGCGTATAAATAATAATGTTTTTGAATTCGGAGTTTAAAACATTTAGTTAATACAAACAAGATATTTATAACAATTAAACAAAATTAGGAACAAGAAAGTCTCCGTAGAAATAACTATCAACAAATATAAATATCAACAAAATCATAACTGACTTTTGCGGACATTGCAAAATGGTACAGAACTTTTCTGTTCACTTTAATTCATATTATACCTTGACGAGAGCTTCAAGGATTATTTTAAGATATCCTTTATATTAGTCATTGTAACTGCTCATTATAACTGCTTATTTGGAATGATAACGACTTCGACCTGTATCGATAAGAGACGTTTTTAGCGAAGGTTGAAACTATTAATATTTAAGGAGAAATACATTTTTTTAACAATCATTTAAATAGTCATTTCACATGTATATAGTACATATTTTAAAATGACTTCTGTCTTATTGTTTATTTAAAATATATAACGAGCTAGACTTCGTAAAATGAAATCTCTAAATATAGAAAAATGTTTACACTGTTCAAATGATTACCTCTGAACAATTTATCTGAAGTCAATGAAATAAAATTTTTTTAAAATTACATAGAAATGACTTTGTATATAGGAGTTTGAGAAATGTCTTGTTTTGACAAAATATCAAATTTTATTTATAAAAAAATTATATATTTCAGTCAATTTTTGTATTGCTTTTAATGAGTTTTGGAAAAAAAAAATCCGTATATGAGTAAACAGAAAAAAATTCGATTACAAAAAATTTGCGGCAAGATAAAAGTAAATCAGATGAATAGCTTTCTAAATATCTTTCGGACCAGATTTAAAAAGATTATCTTAAGAGACGTGCATTTAAAATGGAACTATATTACGCATTTAAACAAGCAAAACGTTTAAACTTGTGTATGTAGCATATATATTTACAAAAAGATATAATAAAGTAAACGATTATACGTGTTTTTTTAAATATGTATCCATTTACTACCTTTGAGTCCGTTTGTTCGTACATCTTTAAACAAAAACGAGAGATAAAACGAACTAATAACTCTTTAAACAAAGAGTTATTAGTTCTTCTTGACAAAATGAAGAAAGCCAATAAGCAGTGATATCACACCGCACGTAGGCTTTTTCCTTCGTATAATTAGTCATAATCTGTATTTAAGCATAATCAATCAAAAAATGTTTAATTGATGATTGATTTTAATGAATTCAATTAAAGACCGTTTAATACGATTGATATGAATAAACGAAATCAAAGGTTGTTTAATTAACAACTGAACTTAGGAAATTTAATTAAAGCTGTTTAATTGACGATTAATACAAATTCAATTGATTAAATTGAGGGACGTTCAATTGTTTAAGGTTATAATTGGTTTTGTGAATGATATTCATAACTTCGTAATATTGTGGAAGGTGTCAATGATTGAGAAGTGCTAAATTTAAGGACCGGCGTTGAAAGGGCACTAGTTATACTAATCATCCAAACGATCTTTAATTGAATCCATTGAATTTGCTCATATCAATCATCAATTAACCGACTTTTAACACAATATGCCAACTTCAATCGCCAGTTAAACGACTTTTTATAAAATTTACTAAGTTCAATTATTAATTGAATCTATTTTTAATGCCCTTTGCCTATTTTAACTGTCAATTAAACAGTTAAATTCGTTGAAATCAATCATCAGTCAAACGGCTTTTTACTGAATTTGTTAAAATCGATTATCAAGTAAACGTCTCCAATTAAATTGACTTATATCAATTGTTAATTAAACACGATAATCAATTAATAAAGTAATTATTTATTCGCAATCCTGAATTTGTGTTTTACACAAATTCATTAAACGCTATAATACAAATACAAATTTGTGCGTTTGTGATGATGGAATTAACAACTTTAATGCGCGTTGTGTGCAATGATAATATCTGCGTTTGCAAGCTGCATCAATAACGCGAACAGTCGTTATCATTAACTGATTCTCTCAATAAAATTTTATTAATTTTAGTGCTATACTTATAACTAAACCACCAATTATAAGAACAGCCTTTCAGTAACAAATATACTAATTGTACTTTAGGGAATATTCTATAAATTATTTCACCACTTCATGAGATAATCGAAACACATAGAGATAAAGTGAAAAAGCTACAAGAAATTTCATGATTAAAAAACTTAACACGTAGTTGGTAAAAAAAATCTATATTTTACTCGAAATAATTTATTGTAATGTAACTTACGATCAAATGCGTATAAATAATAATGTTTTTGAATTGGGGACATTTAGTTTTGAATTTAAGACATTTAGTTAATACAAACATAAGACAAATTTATAACTATTAAACAAAATTAGGTCCAAGAAAGTCTTCGTAAAAATAACTATCAACATATATAATCAATAAAATCATAACTGACTTTTATACAATTTATAACTAAACATTGATAAGAACACACACAAACAATGTAAATAAATATTATTACAATTAAATCTTAAAATTTTACAGCTGCAGAATTTTTAATCGCGCTGTAACGAAGATTTGACTCATTGTATCTCAGCTAAATAAATATTATAAAATAGAAAAATATTTGATACACCCTATGAAATATATTTTTCAGTCACTTTAGCACAATACAATCGCGCAACGAAGGTATGTCCCAGAACAACTTTCAAAGCTCTCATAGAAGCATGTTACGAATTTATATTAATTATTAATTTAAAAAAATTGGTAGATGATCACTTGCGATAATATGTTAATGTTATCTAATTAATAAAAATCTACAAAGTTATTAGGAAAAAGGTAGATGTTTTTGTTTAATTTCACCTAATGTAAAAGTATACGACAGATGTCACTACTCATTTACTATATCTCGCATAATTATTCATATTCTTCGATATTTACTAGTCGTAGAAAACGACTTCAACCTGCAGCGATAAGAAACAGTTTCTGCGAAGGTTAAAACTATTAGTATTTAAGAACAAATACATTTTTAAATAGTCATTTCGACGCCATGACCTATATCAATTACGTACTTCTTGCGCACTGAATCCTACTTTCCTACTTAATATTCCATTTCACGTTTACTTACGCTCATTCCTAAGTAATTTCCCCTCTATCTGACTTCCATATTTAATTAAATACACTAAAATCATTTCAAACTCACGCACCACGTTAATCAGGCATTAAACTTGCACATCATCCGACCAAATCATGACCAGTCATAGTTGTGTAAACAATTATTCGTGTTGTTATCAAATATACGTGTATACTCCCTTAAAGTAAATCAATAAAAATGTTTCTGATTAAGTCAATAAAAATTATATTTCACCGATAATTAGTGAATATTCACTGATTTTTAATAGAAATATTCTCATTTTACTTTTTTATCTTATGTCTCACTAATTAGTAAAAATAACATTTCACTGCAAAATCTGCACATTACAACTTTGTTATAAACTGTGTCAACTTTCAACGTTTATGGCGGTAGAATTGTTGATTTCCATATAATTTGGATGTAATGACGTTGTGTTTGCAAACTGCCTTAATAATAGTTGCTACTATAAATTGATTTTTTCAGCGAGATTTTATTTTTTGCAATGCTATATATACATTTTTATCTAAACCACTAGTTATAAATATATTATTTTAGTAATTAATATATTAATACATATATTAATATTAATATATTAATACATTTTAGTGAAAAATACATTGTAGTTTAAAAAGTACACTGAGGGAAAATGTATGATACTTGAAACTATAATGGCACAGTAAAAAGATTATAGTTAGAAATATTATTTTTATAGTAAATTTCAGCATAATGTTTGTAATATTTACAATATAAGCATAGTATAACTGACCATGTAAAACTTTTACCAAGAATTATAATCATTTGAAATAAAAAATATATGGTTACAATATAAAAATATAAGGTTACAAATATTGAATGATAAGAGAAATTAATTATTTTATATAGTCAATACAATTGGAATATTTGGAAAATATAGGTACATATAACTATATTCCCAAAGCGTGCTTTATATACATATAGTAATAAGATGGTGACTATAAATCTGTTTTAATTCTGCTATATCTTTATGTTTAGATGAACTATAAATATATGTTTGAGGCCAAAATGAACTATAAAATATAGTGAGATTATAGTTATTCCAACTATTTTTTTCTCTCAGTGTACATATTACAGAATCCGTTTAAACGATTAAACGTTTAGTTATACCAAAACAGTTTCCATCAGGTGTTTCCTAAACGGATATATGCTAAACGTTTATATGTTGAAATATTCGAAGAACGGATCGAAGCGATAGTCCTAATTTAAAATCATCTTCAGTGAACCTTCAAATCACCTACGCACTTCGACAACGTTCCATAAATTCTCCTCTTTGTCAATCTTCAACGAATCGTTAAACAATCTTTCAAAATTATTCAATCAAAATATATATAACCTTTCAGAAAATGCAATAAAGAATTAATTTTTTTATTTCTACCGTGGTGTTAACGAATGGTTGTACTTTGTTTTTCAGCCCTTCAAAATGGACAGAATTTCTAAGAAATAATGCATTCTGGCGTTACTTTTATAACTACTTCCCCATGAAGTTGGTGAAGACGGTTGACTTAGACCCCACAAAATCTTATTTATTCGTTTGCATACCTCACGGTATCATAACAACAGGAATATCGACCGCGTTCGGAACGGATATACTGGATTGTAGAAAATTATTTCCTGGACTGGATATACGTGTGATCATTCACCATAAATTGTTTGAAGTACCTGTTATGAGGGAATTCTTAATTTCGATTGGTAAGAAGAGCCAACATTTTTCATCTCCGTTCACTTTCACGCTTAAAGACCAATGAGTCAATGACATACTCGGTCTTTCCAAAATCGATGTAATATTTTTCTGTATATACTTATTTTCAAAAATAAAAACTGTATAAACTTATTTTGAAAAAAAACATTTGTTATAACGTTTTTAAAAGCAAGTTCCATCACAACGAAACAATTTAATATTGTCTTCAGTTGAAAATATTTTTTCTGATGCAACGGATGTCGCGGGAATTAATAAATACTTTTTTACAATCGAGTCAGTTGTGGAAATTGTTTTTCACGTGATTTCCAGTGAATATAATAATATAATAATATAATAAATATAATAATATAATAAATATTTTACTAAGTGGTCGTTATAATATTTACCATAGCAACACCGTGTATAAATTTCATAGTCGGTAATGTAGGCAGTCTCACATGGTTTTAAAAACGTCATTCAACAGAAGTCATAAAGACGTCTAAAATATAATGCCTAAAAGACATCAGAAATCAAATGTCATTAAATTAAAAAAATATGTTGCATTAACACGCACAACTGTACCAAACTTCTTTAATTAATAACTAAACGTGTACATAGTTATTTGGAAAATAGTTTGTTTAGTTCGACCTAATATACAAGCCAAATTGTAACAACCTAATATACATAATAATAAATATAGAATAAATAATAAATATAGAAATTGTAATGACTATAATCATTACATACAGGTTGCTGCTCTTCTAGCGTGGAAAGTATCAGGTACTTGTTGTCAACACCGCCAGAGAGTCCATTCACTGGAAGAGCCACATTACTTGTAGTCGGCGGTGCTGCGGAATTATTCGAGGCGAAACCAGGCACATATCGTACCATAGTGAAGAGGAGGAAAGGTTTCATCAAATTAGCGTTACAACATGGGTAAAAATGATCACTTCTACATATATAATAATTTTCAAAGGAGTAAACAAATCGTATGTGTATGCATAAAGAAAAACAGAAACATATGGCTATAAAGTCGAACTTAATATAACTTAAACTTAAAATATCTAATATTTATTTTAATTCAGCACAACGTTAGTTCCCGTATTCACTTTCGGCGAAACGGACTTGTTCAATCAATTGCACCAGAAGGAAGGATCATTCTTTAGGCGTTTCCGGGATTATATTTTTAAATTAAAATTAATACCCACTATATTCTGGGGTAGAGGATACTTTCAATATTCGTTCGGACTTATTCCTAATCGAACACCTATCACCGTAGTCGGTAAAGTATCTTTACTATATTCGCAATTATAATAGCATACATTACGCTCAAAAAAATTTATATATAAATTTGTTCATACATGGCCACATATGATCATATATAATTATATTGAAAAGAATATTGTTGTAAAGATACAATTAAAGTAAATGTTTATATTAGTCCACGATATCGACGTTTGATTAAATCAAATTATTTTCTCCTTTTCTCATTCAACAGTATTTGTTTTATATATGGATATATATTAAAGTTATATATGGTCATATATAAAGTCACATATATATACAAATTGCACATATAATTATATGTAATCATATATATTTCTATATTATTATATATGAACTTTTTTTCTCAGGATGCTTTAAATTGTCAGAATTAAAGAAATTTTAATGAAATTTGAAAGAAAGAATTTATTTTCAATTAAGAAAACATATATGTATATTTTTTTTTAATAACTTTTATATATTTATAACCAATTATATTGCACATGCATGTCAGTAGAGGCTTTCAATTCTGACAACTTGAAGCATTGCAATTTTATTCAACAAAATTGGAGTGAAAACCGATTTATAATTGATTATATATTCTTCAATATTTTAGTTGGAGGTCCTATCGAGTTACCAAAAATAGCAGAACCAACAGCAGAACAGATCAACGAGTACCATGAAAAATTCATACAACAACTGATTAAACTATTCGAGACGCACAAGTACAGTTATTTGAAAGATCCAGAGAAGATTGTTGTCGAATTAATATAATTGATCTGAGATATAGAAGTATTATAAATTTACAGAATATTAATGGACGTTCAAACCATTAAATAGTGAGTTTATGCTCTTTTGAGAAGCTCAAACAAGAAAAATTGTCAATTGCTCGATTTGGCTTCCGTACAGAAAAAGAAATTCTACTCGTGTAGCTGATTTTTTATCTGTATATTAGATGAAAACTCGATTGTAAGAAAAATCAAGAAAAATTCTTTAAAGTATTTTCATCCACAGTCAATTGATCTCAGTTACTTCAATCGAGGAGTAACGAATATTCAGACGAATGTTTTCGGTTGTGATAACAGAGATATCGTTTTTCGTTACCGAGATTTTTCTCTCTCGTTTAGTCTTTATTTTTTCACATGAATTGAAATTTTTTTGTTACGTGCTGGTGCCATATCATTCATGAATTTGAACATGTTACCAACACGAAACCATAGCTGCATGTATCAAAAGTTTCTTACGAAGCAAATAATATTTTTCTCTGTATAGAAGAAAAGGTTTCACTCCGAAATCCGAAAGAGATTTGCTTCTGCAACTTTTTCAAAACGAGCTTCGAATGCAAGAAAATATATGTTGAAAGAATGTTTCTAATGTGAAATATAAGTACGCTATTATTCCATAAGAACACGTGTTTTGCTGCGTTTGTATGTACTCTGGTATATTCACGTAATATTACAAATATTACAAATATCACAAAAATATTACCACTATATTGCAATATTAATATAATATTCGCGTGATATTGTAATATTACTGCAATATTTCAGTAATATTACGTGCTATGTGGAAAATAATCTTATTGCGATTACTTTAATATTAAGTATATAGTCTGGAAGTAGAATCGTATGAAAATATGATCAAAAGTTGAAAAGCAACACTTTGAAAGATAAATTTATTTATTTTAACTCAAGCATTTTATAAAATACAAACAATTATTATAAGATAATAATATATTATATAGTGACTTAATGATATACTATATAGAGTATGCTCTATTTATTATTATTTTGGTCTGCCAAAAATAAAATTATTTAACTCATAAATTTTATAAAATAAAAATTAAATTAAATAAAAATAATAAGCAACATATATAGTGACGGGGATATATAGAACGGAGAAAACGGCAACAAAGTCCGCTCTCTTTTAATGAGAACTGTTTTGACAACCGACAAGTGTATCTACACGGCCGATACACAGACGGCGTTGGTATAGCGACGATAAGAGACAAAATGTGAAATTAGTAATTACATAAATACATTTAAATACAAGATACATTTATATTAAGTAATTAATTACAAAGTTAAAGATACTTAATCATTTAGTATTTAAATACTGTATTTAAATAAAATACATATTTAATTATGTATCTCAGGTACTTTAAAATATGTATCTGCCCAACCCTGCCACTGTATATTTTAATAGTTAGGATAACTTTTAGTTTCAGTTGCCCGAAAAATAAGTAACATATGGGAACTTTTTTGGAGAAAGCTGGAAAAGTAACATACTAATTTGTAAATTGACATATATAATTTATTAATTAGGAAGAAATATTAAAAATAAAATAGTTGTTTGGAAGCGTCGTACTTCAAATTCAAAACGCATTGTTCTCGAAACTATGTTTCCAAAATTGACGTGTAAGATTTTCGAAGACTATTGAACCGATTACCTTCAAACTATCCACACATTCTCAATACATGTGTACTGAGGTTTCATCAGATTTTACGAATAATTGAAAATTCGCAAAATTACGTCAACGCAAGATGAAAGATGAAACATATTTTTCTCATCGAAAAAAGTAATCTCTCTCGCAAGCACATACGTAGTTAATTAATTTGATAGTCTTTGAGAAATTTTGCATACTAATTTTGAAAACATAATTTTAAGAAATATGCATTTGAAATTTTTTAGATACCTTAGTTTTTTTTAAACAACCAGTAAATTTTTAATATTTCTTTACATTTATATCATATATAATTAAACTATATTTATAAGTTCTTCGCGAAACACAAATTACAATTAGATTTTTATTTTATTTTACCTATGGAAAACAGTCACTAATTTTATTAGCTTTTATCGCATTTTAATATCTGTGCTTGACTTTTTTAATGCCCTTTTTGTATTTTTGATTTATTTTATTTGTTCAAAAAGTTATAAAATTGTAATAAAAATATCTCACAGATGTGAAAAAATGTTAAGTATATAAAGTATATTATGTTATAAAGTATATTATGTTATAAAATATCTAAAAACTAATTGCAATAATATTAATAAAAATGTAATAAACAACAAAAATATATAATATTATGTTCTAAAAATTCATATAAAAAAAAAACATTTTACGAAAAGCCCATAGAATATTATCAAAAACTCATACACTCTAAGCTTTTGAATCCTAAAGAAAAGTTTCTGTCTATTTTCTCATCGAGATATTTCAGCGTGTAGTAATTGTTGAAATTTTACTTCATTTTTATTGAATGTTGTTTAACTTTGACCGAATTTACTTAAATATAGTATTGTCACAACTATCCACTTATCTCAAATAATAACAACTTTAATCTATGGTGATAAAAACAAAAGTGAAACAAATTAACTTTAAAGAACGATTATACTTTACCTTTCAACCTACCAGTGTGGATGAAACTTGTGAGAAATAATGTACTCTGACGTTATTTCTGCAATTATTTCCCTATAAAGCTGGTGAGGACAATTGACGTAGGACTTGCGAAATTTTACTTGTTTGATTACGGCATAGAATTTTAAGGATTGAAATAACAAATGCAATTGAGACAAAAATATCGGACAGTAAAAAATTATTTCCTGGATTAGACACATTTTTAATTAGCAGTTGAAAGTGCCTTGCTACAGGGAAATCATGTATTTGTTCGATAAGAAAAGCTTACATTTTTCATCGCCGTTTATTTTCTTGTTTAAAAATCGAGGAATCTCTCTTTCTTTGATCCCAACGATATATTAGATTTTCTCGAAATCGATGTAGAAAAGAAAGTGGGAATATGTGGATTGGATAATATTCAAATAAGGTTAATTTCTTTAAACAATTACTGCGATCTGTCATTAACTGAAATAAACATAACCATTGGGGTCCTTATCAGCGATCAAAGAGGTCTGACATCAGTGCTACCCCAGCAAACACAATAATAGAACAGTTACATCGTAATATAGCGGAATGTAACGTTCCAAACAACATAATGTCTAAGATCGGGACATAAGACATCTTAAAGATCATCTTTAAGATGTCTTTCAAATGATTTACGTATAAATGTCTTTAAGATGTCTTAAAGATTATCTTTAACACGTCTTATGTCCCGATTTTAAACATTATATTGTCTGAAGTGTAATATAACATGTTTGTTACTTGTAACAAATACGTTAATTGTAATTTTCCACTCAAACGATATTGCAGCTATATAACAGAAATATAACGTGTTACTAAAACGTTAATGTATAAAACTTTATGTAGCTGTTATATACATTGTTAAAATATTACGTAGCTGGAATATAAATTATTATTCCCCAGCAATTATAGGTATTCTATGCAGAGATGCATAGATTACATTAATTGTATGCAGAGATTACAAGCTATCACTCAAATATCAAATTAATTTGTAAAAAAGTATGCTTTTAAAAATATTATAATTATATATTTTGTATCAAAAATAATACTTTTAGTAAAGATAATAATATAAAAGTCTTGCCATTCTAAATTAATAATTTTAAAAGATCCCGCAAAACATATGGGAAAAGTAGTTTCAGCCAAATTGTCTAAAAATTGAATATGTTGCAATTTTTAAAAATACTTTTTAGAAACCAAAAAAAAGGCGTAGCCAGAAAAAAGTTTCGGGAGAACTGCAGCCCTTTCAGCCCTTTTTATTTTTAATAAGCAAAGAAAAGGTCATTCAAAAAATTTTTTCTCACACTTAGCGTAATCCAGAAAATTAATTTCGGAGGGGGGATTGCAGCCCCCCTCTGGCTACGCCACTGATATATACTGTCCACATCGTATTAAACTTCAAATAATAAAACTTGTTTACTTATATCTCTCCGCGAAAGAATTTATCTGCGAGCGAACGAAGTACTTAGCCGCTGAGTCTTGTATCCGACATTGTACGAATGACAATATCATTCTGCGGCCGCGTGCAAAGAGAGAGAAAGAGAGAGAGAAGAGAGAGAGAAAGAGAAGAGGTAGTCTCTCACGCGTTCACACACACAAATACAGTACATATAGACATTCAGCTTCTCGAAACCACAAAGGAGACATTTATCTCGCTACCTGTGAGCCCATGATTGCCCAAATATCAAGGTCCACAAATAACGACTTAAGAACGCAACGAGACATTTCGCAGAAAGCGAAAACAAGAGATACTGATCGTGACTCGAGCGAATTTGCAGGTCCATAAACAGACAAAACTTGGCTAGATTGTGTAAACTTTTAGTTTCCTGCTGTAATGCGGACAATCCCAATGACCCTTGCTATGACGCGGATACCCCTTTTGAAGGTTCATCCATACTATAAATCTGCAAGTCAATCTCAACCCAAAGTCAAATATGTTGAATTATAGACGGAAGAATATTAACTATAGAAATCTACCGCGTTTATCTCATATTTAGAAAAAAAACTGTTAGTACCTATAATAATATAGGATTTCATTTCTTCGATTTATCTTTTCTTTTCTTATAGAGAGATAGTTTTTTTCTACTAACAATGATTTCCGGTACTGTACAAGGCGGCAGCTGGTTTTTCTGTACTTTGTTTCTATACTATTTCTTGAATACTACTGTGGCGGGGGGAAGGGGAACATTAACATATATAAAAGAAGACCTCTATCATGTTTGCATAGTCAGTCACAATAATTAATTGTCTGAGACATTGTAACTACGAAGTTCTGAAATATAGGATATCTAGCCCCAAGTTACTTTGCAAGATATCGCAAAATTATTTCATATTAAATGCGTAGTAATCATTAAATCGGTACTAAACATCTATAACATATGTTACACATTGTTAGAGGAAAAGAAAGTAAAGACAATATATTGGACAGTGAATGTATATTTTATCAACAAAGTGATCATCTATTCGCGAATACTATCAAATTTACATGTAATAAACAATAATGTTGAAAAATTGCGGATACAATCACATATCCAAGTAAAATATAAAATCATGATGAAAATCAAAATAATAAGAAAATAATCGGATCTTGATTTTCTGCTTATTTTGTGCCGTTTTAGCTCGTCTGAAAAGTCAAGCCTCAGAACCAGTTGACATTGTAATAAGCCTCAGTTGACATTATAATAACTGTGAAGCGCTTATCAATAGCCGAACAAAATTTTATATGAATAACTTAAACTTCATATAAACGGCCCTAAAGCTGAGTGATGCAGTTATTAATCCCGCAGTCCTGCGGGCGAGTTGGAGTGGAAAAGGGAAGTATAATAAGTAAATGTAGTCTCGAAACCATTTCCAAACTGAAAGTAATTCCGAACGTTGTTATATATTAACTAAATTTCTTGTTGTCTCGCTTGTATTACTTAAATTCATAAGAACACAACTAAATAAATATTACGATAATAAATTTCACCAGTCTCGTAGTTTTTGTACGGTCTGTAACCACGGAATTTATTTTCTATGGAATACTGTTCTCGAGGAACATACAAAACTCTTTGTATGTTATTTACGCTCTCTTCTGCTTTATTTTGTGACGCAGTGGTGAAAAAAAACGGACATTTACGATCTTGTGTTGCGATGAAAATATCTAACAATGCACTCCCTACACTAAATTCTGCTTGAAATGCAATAATAATACTTGCTTGCTTATACAAATTTGTGCACACATAATCCTCATATGACACACGTGCATTTTGAAGATAAAGCTGCTTTTTTGCAATGCAACAATGACTGCAAACATCGTAATATTTATTCCACTCACAATCTATTTCTGGTTCTATCAATATAACTCTTAATTCCTTAATATTTTTCAAATATTTATATATATTGCAAATATGTAAGAAAAGCTCCCATGATGGTAAACCCGTTATATCTATTGAATTGACACCTATGATATGTACGATAAAGCGATTTTTTGCTGGGCGTCCACTATATATACAATCCGGTTTATAAATCTGTATTTCTTCAAGTAAATGTACGAATTTCTGTAACCCGTAATATAGTGTCAATAGAGCTGACATAATCCGAATAGATGTAAGATTTCTCACTCCAATTTACCATAATTTTTCTCTTATAACTATTAATATATTGATTAATAAATGTAAACATGTCTTTAAACCCTTTTTCCACTTTGCATAACTTCATATTTTGTGGGTATGAGTTTATTTTAGTGTTGGTGATAATTGCGATATTTATATTCAATACTAGTTATGCAATACTAGTAAGTTGTTGCATATAGACAAGTGTTTTTCTTGAAAATTCAATTGGTGCTCGTCACAATAATTAGCGGAATAGCAGATGTTGCAAGTTTGCAGATTAATCTGTTGGTGACAAATAAATCATGATTTTGGGCACATTATCATTTCTATCTCGTACGGCTTTAAATCACGTGTTATTTTCATCTGAATTCCTTTCGTGATAAATGTCTTTCGTGATGACCTCCAATCTTCATATGAGTTAAAACGATGTGCGTTCGGTTGCCAATCTTCCGATTGTCTTCTTGCGATTGTCACAAATACACAGACTTCCATATGCGAACTTTTATGCATCATTTGATGCTCATTGCAACAATAAAAGACCATGCCGCACGAATCACATGGCGTTAATTTGCCTTGACTTGGCTCCTTGCAGACATGACAGATATTCGGATTGAAAAAGTAATCAAAATCACTTTCTTTGTATGATGCAAACTGAGTTCTACACAACATAATATACTTATGTAATTGATAATTACCAAATACTTTGATCGTTATATTAACGTAGAAATAATGCTGGATATTTGAGCGAAGATAATAATTCTGTACACGACAATTATGTATACAAATTCAATTTAGATGTTCAGTTTATAATAGCCCGAAGGACACTAATAATAAGTTCGAGTATGTTTTCGAATACTCTGCGATTTATTGACAATATATATTATAACTAGCGAAATAACGAATTTCGAACAGCCGTTAGGACATACAACATATACATGTATACAACATATACATCACGAATATTGTACATGTAAACTGTACGGCAATTATTCAGCTATCATCCGTGTGACACATATGATACGTGAATAATAAAATAATCGATATTAAATATATACTTACACTAAAATATGTATTATTTATTCATATAAACAATGTGGTGCGTATATATTAATTAATTAATTAATGTTATCAAAGTGATAACATTTAATTAATTAAATGTTATCACTTTGAAATTTAATTAATTAATTAATGTTATCAAAGTGATAATGCTGTTTTATATGGATATTCAAAGGAGGATTTCTTGATGAAATATTCATATAGTTGAAGTTGAGAGCTTTCCGAAACGCCCTATAAAAATTTTTTTTTATAGTGCTGTTTTATATGGATATTCAAAGGAGGATTTCTTGATGAAATATTCATATAGTTGAAGTTGAGAGCTTTCCGAAACGCCCTATAAAAATTTTTTTTTATAGTGCTGTTTTATATGGATATTCAAAGGAGGATTTCTTGATGAAATATTCATATAGTTGAAGTTGAGAGCTTTCCGAAACGCCCTATAAAAATTTTTTTTTATAGTGCTGTTTTATATGGATATTCAAAGGAGGATTTCTTGATGAAATATTCATATAGTTGAAGTTGAGAGCTTTCCGAAACGCCCTATAAAAATTTTTTTTTATAGTGCTGTTTTATATGGATATTCAAAGGAGGATTTCTTGATGAAATATTCATATAGTTGAAGTTGAGAGCTTTCCGAAACGCCCTATAAAAATTTTTTTATGTTGAGAAAAACTAGAATTACGAGGCTTCAAAGTTTGAGAAATGAGGGCCATAGAATGGGCGATAGTAATATTTGCTTCCTTACGAGAACTAAATAAACTATTTTTATTGCATTTGTATGTGTGTTTGTACATCTGTGTATATGTGTGAACGCATGTGTCAGTGCATGATCATATACTATAAACATGTGCATATATTCTTCATTTTACTCTCCTCTTTTTGCACACAAGCTTAGGACCGTCAATGGCAGTTACTTTTTTTTGTTATTTTTAAACCAAATTTTAATTTTTTTGTGTTTAATCTATTTTTTCTTTATTTTTTTCTATTTTTCAAATGTTGATTCGTGCATTTTTCAACTAAATGAGCTGTAATAATGTGGTATTTAATATTGTAATATTGACAAAGTAGTTAAAGTATTTAAATTTGACAAAGCCAAGTAACCGTTGGAACGGCCGCGGATGTATACACGTGTTTGTTTATAATATTCGATTTGATCGAACTTAGGCTCCCATCACGTTGTCCACACGTGAGTGAAATGAGGATAAAAGGCGAACGTAGAGACGATTGAGGAGGCCTTTTTCCTGCTTTTGCCTGTTCCCGTGCGATCGCATTGTTGCGTTGTAAACTATTTTTATATTAATAAATCAGAACTAAGTATACTACCCTTATAGAAATATCATATTAAGAATCATTGATAATTACTTATTTTCAGTATTAAAAATACTGGATAATAAGTAATTATCAATGATTCTTAGTATGATATTTCTATAAGGGTATTCTCTATTAATATCTCTAAATCCGAAAAATAAAATCCCACAATAATGAATAAAAAGTTCAACTCAACTTTTCTTCTGAGTTGATAAGACATAAATAATTTAAAAAAATTTTTTTCTTATTCAAAATATGTGAACATTATAATATCATACAATATATTTATCACACAATTACTTGTGTAATAAATACTTACACATATACGTACTTGGTTAATTATATTAATCTCATTTCTTTTTTTAATTAAATTAATTTAAAACATCTGCACTGTTTAAGTTAACATATATTTTTCGTTTTTGTTTTGATAATTTTTGTAGTTTTTGTTTTAATAATTTTTGTTTTGGTCTTTTTTATATTGGTATTTTTTATTTGGTTCTTTTCTTTGATACGTACTCGGCATCTTTTTTTCTTTTATAAGTATTTGTTTTTAGAAACAAATAACTTTTATATGTTTAGAACCGATTATATTACGCATGCATGTCAGCAGTGGCTTTCAACTCTGACAACTTGAAGCGTTGCAATTTCATTCAATAAAATAAGAGCGAAAACTGATTTGCAATCGATTATACATTTTTCATCATTTCATTGGAAGACCTATCGAGTTACCAAAAATAGCAGAACCAACAGCAGAACAGATCAACGAGTACCATGAAAAATTCATACAACAGTTGGTTGAACTGTTCGAGACGCATAAATACCGTTATTTAAAGGATCTAGAGAAGATAGTCCTCGAATTAATATAATCGATCTGAGATGTAGAAGTATTATAAATAAAGAAGGACATTAGTGGACGTTCAAACTATTAGATAATGAGTTTATGCTTTTTTGAGAAACAAGAAAACAAGAATGCTCAAACAAGAAAAATTGTCAGTTGCTCGATTTTGCTTCCGTGCAGAGAAAGAAACTTTACTCGTGTAGCTGATTTTTTATTGTCTGGGGATTATATATATATAATCCCCAGACAATAAAAAATCAGCTACACGAGTAAAGTTTCTTTCTCTGCACGGATGTGTGTGTGTGTGTGTGTGTGTAAAATATAGAAAATGAAGATAAACGTGATGAAGTCGGGCACAAAGTGTAAATGTAAATAGAATACACAATAATAAATATTACACACAATGTATATTAACAAAAGTTCTATAATTGTGGAAAGAACTCCGTTATACTAAAACATCACATATAAGATCATTAAAAATAATCAACTGTGAAAAGAATTTACTATAAAATGCGATTCACAAAAGGATATATACGAATCTAAGGATTATTATAATAATTAAATGTTACATGTTCTCGTGTTATTCTTGTTATTCTTATTATTATTATTATTAAGTTATTCTTAATAATATTTGACAATCCAATGCGTTCCGTAATATATTACCCGAAGGAAAAAAAGTAAATAGCTAAAATGGTGAGAACCGAAAAGAATCCAAGAAACCAAAGAGTCCTTCTCAATACCTATAATAAAAATAAATTAATTTGTTTTTATAACGGAATGAGTTTTAATATTGACTTCAACCTTGTTCTACCTTGTCCTGCCAGTTTCTGTTGATTATACAATCCCGAAAACCCATGCGAGTGAACTGCACGGAGATATAGAGCGGTATCCAGAATTTCGGGATGAACGTGTACAAAATATGATCTATGAATTTTCGAAGGAGGAAATTTTTCGTTGTTAGTAAGTCTCTCATCTGAAAGAAACGCTAATGTAGATAGGAATTACATCGAATCGATGAACGTAAGAATATTTGAGTGATAATAAATAAAAATGTCACCCCCATACATACACACCTCCATGTAATTATACATAGCAAGATCGCATATTGCATGAGTATCGTCGCAACGTAATTTTGAAAATCTGGGCAGAATTTCAGCGAAATCCGAACCGTAGCGGTCCATTAATTCGTCGAGTATCAGAATATCCTCGAAACCCTGACGAAATAAAGAACAAACTGATATTACACAAACAAATCTCATTAATGCTGGAATTTAGCAAAGAGAATAACTCAGAACTAAACCTACTCAAAAGGTACACTCTGATTTCTTTCTAATTTTACACAAATGTAGAAGTACAAAAAATATTTAGGTAATATCTTTTTATTTTGGCCCATTTTTCACGGACAGTTTATAGCTTTTTAATATTCTCACTCCTATTATCAACAAGTACAACAAAAATGCGTAAAAAATAAAATTGAATACAAGATATAGGCGTTTTTGGTTAACAAAGATTCATAGCCTCCAGTAAATTTAATAAAGTTTTTAAATTATCTGATCACATTTGTTTATTACACAAGCTATAACGTTGCCCGTCAATTAGAACCGTTGTGCGACATTGCACCCAGCAATTTTTTATACTTTTATACTTTTATACTAATAGTATATAGTATTAAAATTCTATATGAATTCTTTATTTATTTCTTTAAAAAAATTAATAAAAATCTCTTATATTTTTGGTTATCTAAACCCAGAACCTTCCCTTAAGGAGATTGTCAGATTGCCTGAAAATCATGCTTGTTTTCTCACAATTTTTTTATGACAAACTAAATAAGTATGCGAAAGTATTATTTTGACGTATATTTATACAACATATAAAAAGAAGAAAAATATAATTTTGATGATCAAATATTCAATATAAGTATATGGTACATGCAGTTAAAATTTATTTCGTTTTTCTTTTCAAGATCGTCATTTTGCAGTAATATCTTGGCTCTCGGTGGTTCAATTAAACTGAATTTTAGGTAGAAAATTTCCGTAAGCTTGTCGTTATCATGTGAACCACTGACTCGTGAAAATATTTAATTTTGAAATATTAATTTTTTTACTATAAAAGAACTGAAAATTTAATAATATTTCATTAAGATATTTGCAATTTTGTTAATTTTTACTCAATTTTTATTATAGTGATTTACATGATAACGATAAGCTTACGAAAATTTTCTACCTAAAATTCAACTAAATTGAACCACCGAGAGTCAAGATATTACTGCTAAATGAAACGAAATGAAAAGAAAAACGAAATATATTTTAATTGCATGTACCATACACTTATATTGAGTATTTAATTATCAAAATTATATTTTCCTTCTTTTTATATGTTGTATAAATATATGTCAAAATAACATTTCGCATATTCATTCAGTTTGTCATAAAAAATTGTGAAAAAACAAGCACGATTTTCAGGCAATCTGATCCTCTAGTCCTCTAAAACGATCATTAAACTAATTTCTTGGAAAACAGAAAATTATACTTACGTAAATCGTTCTATAAATATATTATTATGCTATACAACAGTTGTGTATCGATTAAAACAACTTACAGTATTCATTCCTTGAGCGTAAAAGGGAACCATCGCGTGAGCAGCGTCGCCGACCAGAAGAGCAGTTTTTCCAACGTGAAAAGGCTCGCACTAAGTAAGTCGCGCAAAGAGGTGATACCCGTAAATAATTTTATCGAAGCATATAAATTTCAATCATGTACGGATACACGGTGTGTAATAAAAGTGAAATTAACCTGAATTGATATTAGTGGCTTCGGTTCCAAAGTGAAAAAGTCCTTCAGCAGCTTCGACTCGCCCATCAGTCGCAGCAGATCGGGAAACTGCTCAGAGTAGAACTGTAACACCGCCTCTGGCGTTTTCAACTTCTCGAATATATCGAACGGCGCGAATAGATTGCCGGTGAACGAGCAGTCTTTGTTCGGCAACGCGATCATCATGAATTCGCCACGCGGCCAAATGTGGAGATTCCTCTCGCTCATCTTGAACTTTTCAAGCAAATCAGTCTTCATCTAGTATTCACAAATTTGTGTAATATTATCGTCAAAAGGTATAATTATTTAATATAATTATGTAATATAGTATAAAATGAATATACCAAGATACATAATTTTTTCTAGTCAAAAGAGGCGAATGAAATAATTACTAGAATTCTATCTTTTGATTGTGTAATATTGATTTGTGTAATACCATCAGTTCGATCGTGATCGTGCGACACTCACCTCTTTATTCTCTCCAGCTGGCACTGTTAATTCCACATATTTGTGCTTAATATACGTCTGAGCGCAATTGAAGTACAGTCTCTTGGACATGATCCTTCGTACTATCGAGTGCGCGCCGTCGGCGCCGATTATCAGGTCGGCTTCCGCGTCTTCTTTCAAGCCCGTTTTTGTACTGAAAATGAGACAGGATCAGGTAAGTGTCGCTCGCTCGTGCGATAACACTAATCAGCACAAAAATTGTAACCTTGATCTAAGCCGTCAATTTTAATTAATTTCGTGGTTCTAATGATAAATATAACAACTAAAATAAAAAGAAGCTTAGTTCTAATTTACATAATATACTAATAACATAATATACTAATTTACGTAACACACTAATAAACAACAATTAGAAGGAAATTTCTTTAAAATCATATATTTAAAAGTTATTTTTTTACTCCAATCTGGTGCTTATTGCAGCTCTATAAAAGAGTTGGTAAATAAAAGATTTATTTTAACTTTAATCTGATATACTGGAGCCATTTTAAATCGATTTTTAATTTTGAATTTTCTGTAATCTAATGAAATAAGCTTTTATTTGTTACACTAAATAATTAAAGTTGTAGGGAATATTAAATTTAAACACTTAAGCCATTTCAATTATACGTGATCAATGTCTCTATACTGTCAAATTCCAATTTACAACCAAAGGATAGGATTCTAGTAATTATTTTATTCGCCTTTTTTGACTAAAAAAATTATATATCTTCATATATTTATTTTATACTATATTACATAATTATATTAAATAATTATGTAATGTTTTGACGAAATGTCAAATTGAAATGTGTAATATTTTTTTTTAAGGTCCAAGTATAAATAAGAGAATTTTAAAGCATTAATTTAAAGTTATAAATTTCTACATAAACTCATACTTTTCTTATCAAGTTTCTTTTATTTAGTTTCTTCTTAATTTAGTCTTTTCTTTTATTTAGCAATAAAGTAAAATTAAAATTTGTAATCATTTGATTACATAACTCTGTCCTAAACTTGAAAGTATATTCAAAATTTTATATAAATTTTTATTGACATATTTACGGAACTTAACTCTGTTAAGAGAGAGAGCAAAAGAAAACAAGGGAGAGCGAGAAGGAGCGAGATACAGCGAAGGATAACGAAAAGGAGCGAGAGACAAACAAATGAGGAAAGATAGTGAGAGAAAGAAAGAGAAGGAGAGAGAAAGAGACGATAGCAAGAGATATTAAAGTTTTCTTATGTTTTTGGTCTTGTAATTATTAATGTTACATATTATAGTTAATATCTATGGCACAAACTATATAGAAAAAATAAAAATTCCAGAAAAATACAAATTATTATGCAAGATTTGTTGTACCAGTATAGTTAAACTTATTAACTGAAGAAATCAAGCTTATCACTTATTATATGTTATCACTCACTTGAGGAATTTCATCGTGCCCTTCACCAGATCGGCATCCATGAGTTTTTTATTGAAATTCAGTCGCACCGCCGGATACTCTTCCGCGGCTATATATCGAAAAAAAAACAAACAATGACTTCGCGGTCTATTCATTCACATTAAGTTAGACTTTGCGTGGAATCGGTTATTCGATATCGCGGCTAGGTTCGTTCATTATGAAAAACGAACGCTGCGAGTAAGACGATACGCGTGAATTTTTACGGCTTCACAACGGCGTTATCGGATAACAGTGGCGAGAAGAGGATAAAAAGTATCTCTTTTCCAAATTGACAAATTCGCTTCGAACAATTATCAACTGTGAGCTCGCGTTCGCTTTAAATAACTATGATAATCAGAATTCTCTCCAAGTCAAAACTTCATCGAAACAGTTGTCTTTAGATCGCCCAATCGTGCAGTCGGCGTCATGAATATTCTTTAAATCGAGCGTTACACGATTTTCAGCCTTACGCGTACAAGCATAAGATCGAAAGTCACATACATGTAACGTGATCGAAAATTGTAACGGTATAACTATCGTGACAACCACGCGTGTTTTATGTACACTAGAACAATACATGCGCGCGCTACGCGTGCGCCATATAACTAATAAAAAATAATAAAAAATGTAAAATAAAAATAAAATTAAAATAGGAAGAAATAGGAAGATTATAGGAAGAAACAGAGAGAGACAAGGAGAGACAGGGAAAGACGGGGAGAGATGGAGAGAGACAAGGAAAGACAGGGAAAGACAGAGAAAGACAAGGAAAAACGGGGAAAGACAGAGAGAGACAGGAGAGACGGGGAGAGACAGGAAGAGACAGGAAGAGACAGGGAGAGATAGGGAGAAACAGGGAGAGACAGGAAAAGACAGGGAGGGACAGAGAGAGACAGGGAGAGACGGGGAGAGACAGGGAGAGACAGGAAGAAACAGGGAGAGACAAAGAGAGACAGGAAGAGGCAAGGAAAGACAGGGAGAGACATATTTCTTCTGTATTTTTTTTTCGTGACTTAACCAACGCGATGACAGCTATTTGCCTGGTAATTTGACGCAAGCGACAAGCAAGCCGCGTGAAGTGGGCTAAGCGAGATTTTAAAGAGGATATATCAAATAAACCTACCGTCCAGCAGAACCACGTTCAAATGTCGCCTGTTAACGGAATAAATGGACTGCAAAAGAAAATATTAGCATGTCGACACGCGGAAAAGAATGAATGATAGGCGAAGCTACATTCCCGCGCGTATGCGGAAGGTACAGTTCGATCATTCACAGCAGCGAACCAACAAACTAAAAATAATCTCACATTTCCCTTGACACTGTCGTAAAGGAATTCTTGCAAACTGCCATCCTTATTGTGAACCATTCTGCCGCGCATGAGTATGCCGTGACTCTTTACCAGAGCATCTTCGAGACCGACCGCCTTCAAAGCCTCTTGGCCACGTAATGATAGCGCCAGATTAATACTTTGACCCTGCATGGCGTCTACTCGTATATCTAGAAAATTTTAAAACATTATGTCACTTTTGACACTGTAGAATTGAATAGAATTATAAAAATATCAATTGAATGTTTCTCAATCTAATAATTGATTAAATAAATGTATGTTTCAATTCAACTAACTGACAATTTATTCGAGTAAGTTTGAAGATTATTTGATTAAAGATCATTTAATTGACGATTGATATGAGCAAATTCAATCAAGGGTCATTCTGTGATAATTGATATAACTAGTGCCTCCCTCAACGTTCCTATTTACAAGTAAATATATCTTTGTGTTATTCGCCAATTTGTTTTACTCGCTAAAACTCAGTACACTTGTAGAATATTGAAAAATAATAGACACGTATTTTTTTATATCGGCAATAATGCAATTATAAAGGTGAAAACACCCTCTGAAAGATAATTTGGCATATTTTGTTTTGAGAAAATATTTTCGAAACCGTGAGAGATTAAAAAAAGCGTCTCAGATAAAAGTTTGATGACAATTAACGTTCTTGAAAATAGTATAATGAAATTTTGCAATAATTTGATAGTTTGCAAAATATCCCCACTACCATCAATTAATTTTGCAAAATTAAAAATTTTTGTTAGAACAAAAATGAAAGAAAATTACACGCCAAATTCATATATAACAAAGTTGGTTTCCGAAATAGCATTTTTGAAATGCAGAAAGCTGTTAGCAGACAGTCAACAAATACGTTCGACCTCTACATGACAAGACTATGGGATGACAAAACTAGACAAGTTAATATTGACAAGAGAACCCATATTTCATTCCCAAAATGAGTCACAACGTAATTGGCGATTCTATAGCAAAGACTCTAGGATTGCAATGTAATTTCCAACAATCTTTACCTGATCGGCATTCATAGACAGCTACTTGATGATCTCTTTTAGCGAAGAAACAAGCGGTCAGTGCCCCAACCTGCAACGAAGACGACAACGTGTCTCCCTTTTTCTTTCATTTTCACTTTTTCTTTCGTTCACGTGCTTGAAACAAAGAATCGAAATATAAAATAGGAAATTTGTTCTTTCAATAAAAATTCACGCACCAAACCACCCCCGACAATCGCCACACGCAGTTTCTTCTCCACCTCTGTCATGTCTACACCGTTGCGTACCGAGGGCTGTCGACCAACTGCACTTGCAACCTGTCGCACGCCGTCACCCATGTGTGTGTGTGTGTGTGTGTGTGTGTGTGAGTGTATAAATATATCAGGGTTGGGAAGTAACTCGTTACTTGAAACGAAGTTACAGTTACAGTAACATTTTTTTGATAACTATAACTTAACTTAATTACTTATTTTTAGTAACTTGTAACTTTTTTAACAGTTACTTTAATAGTTACTTGGAGAACGTAAAAATAAAATTAAAATTATATAGCAATCGTATATTAATTTAATAATCCAAATAGCACAGAGAATTCAAAAAGAATTAAAAAAGAATTAAGTCGTATGTCACCAATTCTGAGTTCATTTTCAGATGCAAAAAAATTCTTCAGAGTTTAGTTCAGTGAAAAGAATTATTTTTGCATTTAAAAATGAACTTAGAATTGGTGACATACGACTGAATTCTTTTTAAATTCTCTGTGCTATCTGGGAAATTTATCAACGTACTTATGGAGCATATGATTAAATTCTTTTAGCTCTACAAAGCTGTCATTAAATTTTTATTATATTAAATACAAATTTGAAATTTGTTAAGTGGATTGACTAATTAATGTGATAGATATTAATTATAAAATTTAATTTCTTACATTTTTGTAAAGCTTAAAGTGTAAGATTTTTGTATTTACAATAGTAATTTACAATCATTTCAAGAAAGTAACTTAAAAGTAACGACTCGTTACTTTTTGAGTAACTGTAACTGTAACTGTAATGAGTTACTTTTCATAGCCAGTAACTAGTAACTAGTAACTTGTAACTGTAACTAATTACATTTTAAGCAAAGGGAATTGTAACTGTAACTAGTTATTTTTAAAAAGTAACTTTCCCAACCCTGATATATATATATATATTTTTTTTTTTTTTTTTGCATCATCACGACTTAAAGTTCTTTTTGCAAGAAATTGATAAACCTCTTCCCTAAACCATTCAAAGAAAATATTGAAAGAATTATTATAATTGCCTTGTTTTTTCCTTCTCTCTCTCTCTCTCCCCCTCTCTCTCCTCCTCTCTCTCTCCCCCTCCCTTTCTCTCTCCGCCTCCCTCTCTCTTTTTTCTGTCTTGCAATATCTTTGATTATTATTATTATCTGAAATAAAGACAACTGTCTCAAATTCAGAAAAATATAATTAATTTTACGTGACAGCGTGTTACTTAAGAAGCGTCTTTCTTCGTGAAAAAGTAAGAAAATAAAAATAGATAACTAAATTTCCCTGTTTAAAAAAAATATATATCCTTATACGCTGGATTAAATTACATTTTCGGTTCATAATCGCGTTGCATCAAACATCTTTCAATTTATTACAAACATGTCCGTAATAAGTAATAAAAAGCGATCGCGTCTACACGCACTTACAAGTATAGCTTACGTCCAATCGATTCATTTGGTTGGCTTCATAGGAAGAGTTACTCATTCTGAGTAATTCATGAGACGAAATTTACTCCCTTGTTGTTCGGAGTAAAGTCTGGCTTTAGATAGCCACACAAAAGCTACCGAATTATGATAATATTATTTTAATTCTTGTATCGTATCTAAAGTATATAATAACGTATGTAATAACGCTCTCTTCCACTCAGATCAATTTTCTTGACAAAATCGTCACGCATTATTTGCCATTCAATATTTGTGATATGTTTACGGTGTGTTAACACAACTCATGTTTAAGTCAAAGTTGTGTTTTGCTTTCTCAATAATATATGTACTTGACACAAGTGAAGAACAAACGTGATAATGGCAACTAAGGGCCGGTTTTTCAACGATAGTTTAAACTTAGATTTCAACTCAAACTCTGTTCAAACAAAACAAACGCATCGTTAGAATAGAGTTTAAACTTGAAATCCAAGTTTAAACCGCCATTGAAAAACCGGCTCTAAATCATATGTACGAAATATTTTAGTTCCAAAAACAAAAATAATCTTTTCAGTGCATCGTGATCATCTTCGCCGTTGCCGTCACCATCACCGCTGTAGCCACAAGTCTTCTTCTTCGTCTTCTTCGTCGTCGTCATCGCCGTCGTCGCCGTTGGTCGCTCTCCCTGCGTGATCCACGCTGTCCGAAAAATCAAAAATAGCCGGTGCGCGGCAGTCAGTGCGGCGATGTCGACGGCGAACGACGGTTCGGCGGTGCGGTTCGGCCGATGGTGGTGGTGCTGGCGTAGAAGAAGGCGGAGTACTACTACCCGCGGCCCTACGATGCCGACGACCTGGGAATACCCGAGGACGATCGTCCTGCTGACCGTGTTGGCGTTGGTATCGGCCCTCCTGGGTCACGCCGACGCCGCCGCGAGGACGAAAGCCGAGGAGTCGGCCTCGCCCCGCGGCTCGGCCGGCAAGCAGAAGGAGGCCGAGCCGGTGATCGAGGAAGTCACCTCTAAGCAGCTCGAGCGGCTCCTCAACGAGAAGGACTTTGTCGCTGTGTACTGGTGTAAGTGTGCCGATGCTGATGTAACCGCGAGATCTCGCGGTCGACCTCGCGATCGAGTCGCGGTGAACGAGCGCGGCCCTCCGGCGACGACGCGTTTCTCAAATGCATTCGCGCGTAGGGGCGACCCCGCCTGATCGATTTCCACCGGCAATACGCGGCAGAGGAAGTCGACGGCATACGGATTCATGTCGGTTAATTCGAATTACGAATTACGTTCTGTGCAATTCCGAATTCGCCGTGGCTGCGCGAATGTCAGAATTGCCGAGCGTGTTCGGGGCTTCGTGAGCTTCCCTCTCCCTCCCCCCCCCCCCCCCCCCCCCC